>NC_073381.1:7428624-7746124 GCF_028641065.1 Leucoraja erinaceus | reverse complement strand
ACTGACTTGGCCTCCACAGCCTTCTGTGGTGATGAATTCCACAGTTTCACCACCCTCTGACTAAAGACATCTCTCCTCATCTCCTTCCTAAAAGAACGTTCTTTAATTCAAAGGCTGTGACCTCTAGTCCTAGACTCTCCCACCGCATATAGGCACTGACTGGTTCATTTGCTGCGGAGTTGAGAAAGGAATTGTGGCCATTAAGCTTATGATGGAAGGTGCGGCATTGATGCAGCAGTTGAAGATGTCTGGGCCGAGAATACTGCACTGAGGAACTCCTGCAGTGTTGCCTTGGGTCTGGGAAGATTGAAGCACAATGACAACCACAGCCACCCTCCTTTGTGTGTGATATGATTCCAAGATTCTGAATTAGACTCCTCGTCCCACCGAGTCAGTGCCGGGCAGTGATCCCGCACACTGACACTATCCGATACACACTAGGGACAATTTACAATTTTACCGAAGCCAATTAACATAGAAAGCTGTACGACTTTGGACTGTGAGGGGATACTGGAGAACCTGGAGAAAACCCACATGGTCAAGGGGAGAATGTCCAAATAGCAATCAGGCAGAGCCTATTGAACTGTAGCCTGAATCGAACACATATTTGCATTTCATTTCTGTTTGCGATAAACAATTATATATGTGGCTATTTCAATCTGAATGCATGCAAAGATAGGTGTCAGAAGACAATGATTATTTTCGTCACTTAAGCCGCTCCTACCAAGGTTTCTTTCTTCTGTTTATGTTTCTCACTGGGGCTGATCTTTTTTTCCCTTTGCGCCCTTCCTTATCGCTGTTAGGTATCACTCGATGCACTACTCTGGCAGCAGGTCACCCTTGTCCCCAGTCGTCAGGATACGGAAGAAAAGGTGCCATGTTTGACCGAGTGGCTTTTTTCTTGCTGAATTAGCAAACCTGGTATCCTTGCAAGTTGTATCAGCAAGGACCAGTCTGCTTATCGCACAGCACATTCATCCTGGAGTCAATTGTTGCTCAGCCATGCGAAACAGCTCACCATAAATCTGTTGCTTCTCATTCATGGGGATCTGTCAGCATCCAGGCTTGCTGTCAGATCCCGTACTGGAAGGTTTCATTGAAGGGACAGAGCCTACTTGCTTTCCCAGCCACTATAATCTAATTTTGGCCTCGTAACATGGGATTCACTTCTTTATTTTAGTTTAGTTTAGAGACACAGTGCGGAAACACCGAGTCCGCGCCGACTGGCGATCCCCGCACACGGGACAATTTACACTCGTACCAAATTAATTAACCTGCACATCTGTACGTCTTTGGAGTGTGGGAGGAAACCGAAGATCTCGGAGAAAACCCACGCAGTCACGGGGAGAACATACAAACTCTGTACAGACGGCACCCGTAGTCGGGATCGAACCCGGGTCTCCAGCGTTGCAAGGCGCTGTAAGGCAGCAACTCTACTCCTGCACCACCGTGCCGTTATCCGTTCCCTCATTTGCAGACTGGCGACTTACACATTTTCTAATGCACGCCTACAAACTAGCAATTAAGATTTGATTATTTAAGTCATTGTCACTGAAAGAATATGTTATTCTGCTCGACAAGTGAAGATTTGGGCTTGCTTATGTTAAAAAACATTGCAATATTAAATCTCCAGCAAGTCCATTCAGTAAAGATACGAACAAGATCTTGGCTGTAACTCTGCGTAAATGTTTCCATTCCAGCCCATTATATTTAGTTTTAGTGTAGCTTTTAATTTTGGACATATTGCATGGCCCTTCCACATACACTAGCCCTTCTCCATACTATCCTGCACTCTAGGGACACTTTTTACTGAAGCCAATTAACCTACCCTCAAGTCAAGTCAAGTTTATTTGTCACATACGCATACAAGACGTGCTGTGAAACGAAAAGTGGCAATGCTTGCAGATTGTGCAAAAAAAACCCTACAAAACAGGATAGAACAGAATCAATAATTACATATTTGTGAGAAACAAAATAGCAATTTTAAAAAGACACAACACAACAGTAAATTGGTACGGTAAGTTAGTCCCTGGTGAGATAAGAGTTTACAGTCCTAATGGCCTCTGGGAAGAAATTCCTTCTCATCTTCTCTGTATTCACAGCATGACAGCGGAGGCGTTTGCCTGACCGTAGCAGCTGGAACAGTCTGTTGCAGGGGTGGATGGAGTCGCCAATGATCTTGTTGGCTCTGGAGTTGCACCTTCTGTTGTATAGTTCCTGCAGAAGGGCGAGTGTAGTTCCCATAGTGCGTTCTACTCTCTGCAGAGCCTTCCTGTCCTGGGCAGAGCAATTCCCAAACCAAATTGTGATGTTCCCGGACAAGATGCTTTCTACAGCCGCTGATTAGAAGCACTGGAGGATCCTCGGGGACACTCTGAATTTCCTCAGCTGCCTGAGGTGGTAAAGGCGCTGCCTTGCCTTACTCACCAGTGCGGCAGTGTGTGATGTCCATGTCAGATCCTCTGAGATGTGGACTCCCAGGTATTTAAAGCAGCTCACCCTTTCCACAGTATCCCCATTTATCTTCAGTGGCGAGTACGTCCTTGGATGTTGTGCCCTTCTAAAGTCCACGATCAGCTCCTTAGTTTTTTTTGACATTCAAGAGGAGGCTGTTGTCCTGACACCAGTGCCAGATCAGCCACCTCTTCCCGGTAGGCCTTCTCATTATTATCAGTGACCCGGCCCACCACCACAGTGTCATCAGCACATGTATGTGTTTACATGTTCCCAATGTTGGGGAAGTCCAGAACAAGGGGTCACAGTTTAAGGATAAGGGGGAAATCTTTTAGGACTGAGATGAGAAAAAAAATGTTCACACAGTGAGTGGTGAATCTGTGGAACTCTCTGCCACAGAAGGTAGTTGAGGCCAGTTCATTGGCAATATTTAAGAGGGAGTTAGATGTGGCCCCTGTGGCTAAAGGGATCAGGGGGTATGGAGAGAAGGCAGGTACAGGATACTGAGTTGGATGATCAGCCATGATCATATTGAATGGCGGTGCAGGCTCGAAGGGCCGAATGACCTGCTACTGTTCCTATTTTCTATGTTTCTATGTTTACACTTGTACCAAAGCCAATTAACCTACAAACCTCTATGACTTTGGAGTGTGGGAGGAAACCAGAGCACAAGGAGAAAACCCACGCAGGTCACGGGGAGAACGTACAATCTCTGTACAGACAGTGCCCGCAGTTGGGATCAAACCCAGGTCTCCGGAGCGGTGAGGGAACAACTTTACCGCTGCACCACCGTGCCTCCCTTGTTTACCAGATTGTAATTGTCATTCTGGTAATTGTTGGCAGAGTTACCCAGATTCTGATTCAAAAAATGCTCTCTATAAATGATAATACTTCCTTTAATTGGGTTTGGAATGTACTTGGATGCCAGGAATTGGAGAAAAGGTGAAACTGAAACGTTAAGCCCAGGTAGTTTTAAATTGTATATTTTACTGGTCAGTGACTCATCTCCTTTTCCAGGCAGGTCAACTCTGAACCAGGCAGCTGTTAAATGAGGACAAGTTGTCACACTTCACCTTTGGAGAGCATCAATAATTTTAATCCAGCTTTGAGTTGGAACTAATTCTCAGTTGTTCTTGGCAGAATATATCTGTTGTTTTTTTTATAAAAAATCCTTTGTTAGTCTTTGGGCAAAGTCAGCATTTAATGTTTCTCCTGATATTAAGTAAGGAATTAAAAAGTCCTCAAATGTTGTACTTTCTTGAAATATTGAACGGTTCAGTATCTCATTGTATGTAAATTTAGCAACTTATATTAGATTTATTTAAGTGGTTTTCAGTTTAATTTCTAACCTGTCAGGAAAAAAAATCTTAATAGTGCTGCTGCAAATACTTAAATGCAAAATGTTGTAGTGGGCGGCATGGTGGTGCAACGGTAGAGCTACTGCCTCACAGTGTCAGAGATCCGGGTTTCGATCCCGACTACGGGTGCTCGCTTTACGGAGTTTGCACGTTCTCCCTGTGACCTGCGTGGGTTTTCTCCGAGATTGGAATCAAGGGATATGGGGAGAAAGCAGGAACGCGGTACTGACTTTGGA
The DNA here is from genome assembly GCF_028641065.1 of Leucoraja erinaceus. NCBI lineage: Eukaryota > Metazoa > Chordata > Chondrichthyes > Rajiformes > Rajidae > Leucoraja > Leucoraja erinaceus. The sequence goes on along the minus strand of NC_073381.1, from coordinate 7,742,076 downwards.
TGATCAGCCATGATAATTTTTCACCCAGACAGTGATGTATCTGTGGAATTCTCTGCCACTGAAGGCAGTGGAGGCCAATTATATAACCATATAACCATATAACAATTACAGCACGGAAACAGGCCATCTCGACCCTTCTAGTCCGTGCCAAACACGTATTCTCCCCTAGTCCCATACACCTGCGTTCAGACCATAGCCCTCCATACCTTTCCCGTCCATATAACTATCCAATTTATTTTTAAATGATAAAAACTAACCTGCCTCCACCACCTTCACTGGAAGCTCATTCCACACAGCCACCACTCTCCAATTCACTGGATGGATTCAAGAGAGAGTTAGATGTAACTCTTGGGGCTAGCGGTATCAAGGGGTAAGGGGATAAAGCAGGAAGGGGGTACTGATTTTGGATGATCAGCCATGATCATATTAAATGGCGGTGCTGGCTCGAAGTGCCGAATGGCCTACTCCTCCACTTTTTGTCCATGTTTCTATCTTCGATGTAATCCCACACTCCAAACACATACATGTTTGTAGATTAATTGGCTTCGTATAACTGCAAATTGTCCCCAGTGTGTGTAAGATAGTTTTGGTGTGCAGGGATCGCTGGTCTGTGCCGACTCGGCCGGCCATAGATCCTGTTTCCGCACCGTATCCATAAACTAAACTGAACTGATGGACTATTTTTGTAGCATCACACAATGGAGCGCTTTAAAAAGCAGTTTAGAGTTAATATTTGACAGAAGAAATATCTACTTCATCTTGTGTGACGATGTCAGGCTCTTTCCCCCCCAAGGACAGTTGTGTCCTGATGGATTTTCACAACACTTTGACAAAGAGATGATGGCACTTTTAGATAATGGTTTTCTATCGCCAGTTGAGACGAAAGATTTCAGATTTCCAACTTGCCACGAGGGGATCCAAACACACTTTTCTGCCGAGACTTTTAATTCAGACCCCCAGGATCACTAATGCGGCAATGAAAAAACCTGGTGACTACGGTGGTACAGCGGTAGAGTTGCTGCCTCACAGCGCCAGAGACCCGGGTTCGATCCTGACTATGGGTGCTGGCTGTACGGAGTTTGCACATTCTCCCCGTGACCTGCGTGGGTTTTCACCGGCTGCTCTGATTCCCCACGCTGCAAAGACGTACAGATTTGTAGGCTAATTGGCTTGGTGTAATTGTAAATTGTCCCCAGTGTGTGTAGGATAGTGTTATGTGTGCGGTGATCGCTGGTCGGGGTGGACTCGGTGGGCCTAAGGGCCTATTTCCATGCTGTATCTCTAAACTAAACTAAACCATTTGAGCCTTTTCATTTGCCCTAGCTGAACATGCACTAAATTTCTGAAATAAGTAAGGAATGTAATAACATCCTTAAATCTTGTACTCTCTTGAAATATTGGATTGCTCAGAATCTTATTATACATAAATTTTACAAATTATGTTAGATTTTAGATTTTAAGTGGCATTCAGTTTAAGTTCCAACCTATTAGAACATGCTGCAGCTGCTCATGTGGACATTACCATCAATTCCTGTTTTAGGGATCATCTAATCACTAGTCCTTTCCTACTGACTCTTCCCCTTCCCAAGTGGAAACAGTGACCAAGTCACAAGAAGCTGAAAGCAAAAAAACTGTGGATGTTGAAAATCTGCAATAAAAATAGAGAATTGTGGAACTTGCAAGCAGACATAAATGGCCAAGGGAGTTAACCTTTCTTCAGACCCAAGAAAAGTCAAACAACTTGCAAAGTGGAGGGGCATGGAGAGAAAACACACTAGAATGTCCATGATCTACAGGGAGAGGTTGTGAAGCCTAGGACATTATTCCTTGAAGTGATTCTTGATTAGTATGGGTGTCGTGGGGTTTTGGGGAAAAGGCAGGAGAATGGGGTTGAGAGGGAGAGATAGGTCAGCCATGATCGTATTAGACTTGATGGGCCGAATGGCCTAATCCTATTCCTATCACTTATGATCTTATGAGTGCAAGAGGCCAAAGGGTGATCTTATAGAGAAGTTTAAGATCATGAGAGGAATTATTAGGGTGAATGCACAGTCTTTTACTTAGAGTTGTGGAATCAAGAACCAGAGGACATTGGAGAGGGGAGAGATTTAATAGGAACCTGAGCGGCAACATTTTCACGCAGAGGGTGGTGGGTATACGGTATGGCCTACCAGAGAAATATACATTTGAGGCAGGTACAATAACATTTCAAAGAGGATAGATACAAAATGCGAAAATGTGAAAGTTGAATTGGTAGCAAGGAAGGCGAATGCAATGATATCATTTATTTAGTGAGGGCCACAATTCAAAAAAAGGGATTGAATGGTAAGGCTTTATGAGGCACTGGTCAGATCGCATTTGGAGTACTGTGCGCAGTTATGGACCTCATATCTGAGGAAGGATGTGCTGGCTCTGGAGAGGGTCCAGAGGAGGTTTACAAGAATGATTGCAGGAATGAGTGGGTTAACATATCATGAGCGTTTGATGGCACTGGGCCTGTACTCGCTGGAGTTCAGAAGGGTGAGGGGTCACATCATTGAAACTTACCAAACAGTGAAAGGCCTTATTGTGCTCTCAGAACTTATGAACTTATAAGGCTTGAAGGGTCTCCACCTGCAACGTTGCCTGTTTCCTTCGCTCCATAGATGCTGCCTCACCCGCTGAGTTTCTCCAGCATTTTTGTCTACCTTCGATTTTCCAGCATCTGCACTTCCCTCATAAACTTATACGGCTTAGTGACTGGAAAGCTGTAGTCTCTGAGGATCCACTGTACTAGATTTCTCACGTTAAGTCAAGTCAAGTCAAGTTTATTCGTCATATACACGTACGAGATGAGCAGTGAAATGAAATGTGGCCATGCTTACCGATTGTGCCAAAAAAAACGACAAAACAGAATGGAACAGAATCAGTAATTACATATTTGTGGGGAAAAAAGAAAAAAGAGCAATTTTAAATTCTGATGTATAGTTCCTGCAGGGGGCCGAGTGCCTTCATTGTATTTGGACGTAACTATACGAGGTATGATTAAGAAGCTTGCAGATGAAACCAAAGGTGATCATGGTATGATCATGGTTATCAAAGTAGTGTAAAATTAAATAATCAAAGTAATGAAAAATAAGCAGTAGGATTCAAGGCATTGCAGAGGATAGAAATGATAGCTAAGAAGGTAGTCCTAATATTTGAAAGGACACAAAGTGCTGGATTAACTCAGAAGGTTAACGGCCTGACCCACTTGCCGATTTTTTTCGGCAACTGCCAGCATGATTGACTGATGTATCAGGTCACCGGAAAAGTCGCAGCGAGACACGGCGTGGCGACATATCGGACGAGCCGTGTTTCCTCAAGTATCGCAACTTTTTTTTGTCGCCGCTGGATTTTGAAAAGATCAAAATGTTTCGGCGACCCTGATACGTCAGTCAATGATGCCGGCAGTTGCCGTAAAAAACGGCAAGTGGGACAGGCCCTCCAGGCAACATCTCTGGAGAACATGTATAGGAAGGAACTGCAGATGCAGGTTTACACCAAAGATGGACACAAAATGCTGGAGTAACTGACGTTTCGGGTCGAGTCCCTTCCTCAGATTGAGAGGAGATGTTGAACATGATGGGAGAACATGCTGCTTGAGCCACTGAGTTACTCCACAACTTTGCATCCTTTTACTCCACAACTTTGCATCTGCAGTTCCTTATTTCCACAGAGCTAATATTCAAATTTATTAGCCAAGGTACAAAGGTTATCAATAGGGATGAGTGGCTCTTTTATGCTCAACATGGACATGAGGGGCCAGGGATTGCTATCATTGTGAATCTGTGAAGGCCATGTAAGCAAAATCACTGCTGCTGTTGGTTAGTTCAGTTCAGTTTAGTTTATTGTCACGTGTACCGAGGTACAGTGAAAAGCTGCGTGCTACATAGTCAGCGGAAAGACAATACATGGTAAACAATCGAGCCTTCCACAGTGTACAGATACCATGCTAATGGGATTAACGTGAATCCTGTTCAGTGCAAGATAAAGCCAGCAAAGTCCAATCAAGGATAGTCCGAGGGTCTCAAATGGGGTAGATAGTAGTTCAGGACTGCTCTCTAGTTGTTGGTAGGATGGCTCAGTTGCCCGATAGACAACAAAATGCTGGATGGAGTAAGTCAACATTTCAGAGAGCATCTCTGGAGAAAAAGGACGGGTGATGTTTCGGGTCGGAACCCATCCCAATGCTGAGGTGTGCAGGAGCCATGCTTGGGGTAGTGATTGTGGATGATCAGCCATGATCACATTGAATGGCGGTGCTGGCTCGAAGGGCCGAATGGCCTCCTCCTGCACCTATTGTCTACTGTCTATTGTCTACAATGATTTACCTCTAAAAGTGAAGGAGGACAAATCTGCAAGTCATTATATTTCTTTGTATTGGTTGAATCCACACATTTGTAATTCACGTGGAAGCGATGTTCTTGTTAGCAATTATGGCACCGTGAAGCTTCAAGTTTATATTTGGATGTAAAATTATGGATAACGACCCAACGATGATCTACTGTCAGTGGCTCAGTTGGCCCAGCGAGAGCGTAGTTGTCTAAAATGCAGTCAGTTGTGGAGCGGGGAGCTAAGAGGGCGAGCTGAATAATGTGCTCGTTGCTGTTTGTCAACTCTCTCTCTCTCGCTCTCTATCCAGAGGGGATCTCAGTGGGTGTCAGGGGTTACGGGGAGAAGGCAGGAAAATGGGATTGTGAGGGAAAGATAGATCAGCCATCTGGTGGAGTATGGACTTGATGGGTCGAATGGCCTAATTCTGCTCCTGTCACTTATGAACTGATCTGATTGTGGTCCAGTACTTTGCCATAGCTACAAAGTGCATGGGGACATCTTGCTTCTGTTGCTCTTTTTGCCTTCCCCTGTTCTGGGGTGGAAGGGGTCCCCCATAATGTTGCTGGCTCTGGATCAGCACCTTGTGATGTATAGTTTCTGCAGGCTTCCAAAGTACTGGTGTTTAGCTAGGTATGGTGAGACTATCCCAGTAGGCCATGCCATGGATGCTTCTGGAGATCGACACAAAGTGCTGGAGTAACTCAGCAGGTCAGGCAGTATCTCTGGAGAAAGAGGATGGGTGATGTTTTGGGTTGGAACCTTTCCTCGGACTCTAAGCATTCTTCTTCTCCAGAGATGTTGCCTGAATCACTCTGTGTCTATTTTCTGCATGGACCAGTATCTGCAGTCCCTCCCTACACACCATAGATGGTTCCATCAGGTTGTCCATTCCAGGTGAAACCAGGGACACCAAAGACACCAGATTATATGTGTAAGAAAGAACTACAGATGCTGGTTTACACCGAAGATAGACACAACATGCTGGAGTAACTCAGCGCATCAGGCAGCATCTCTGGAGAGAAGGAATAGATGATAGTCTTGACCCAAAACTTCACCCATTCCTTCTCTCCAGAGATGCTGCCCGTCCCCCTGAGTTACTCCAGCATTTTGTGTCAGAAGATATGTTGAGCAGGCAGGAGCATGGGAAAGCTAAGAGATTGGCCATGAAGATAGACACAAAATGCTGGAGTAACTCAGCACGTCAGGCAGCATCTCCAGAGAAATGGAATAGGTAATGTTTCAGGTCGAGACACTTCTTCAAGTTGGTCGTGATATTGGATGACAGGGCAGATTCAGGAGGCTCTGTGGCTTATTTGGTGTAGTTTAGTTTATTGTCACATGTACCGAGGTACAGTGAAAAGCTTTTTGTTGAGTGCTATCCAGTCAGCAGAAAGACAATACATGATTACAATCGATCCACTTACAGTGTATAGATACATGATAAGGGAATAACGTTTAGTGCAAGGCAAAGCCAGCAAAGTCCAATCAAGGATAGTCCAAGGGTCACCAAATGAGGTAGATAGTAGTTCAGCACTGCTCTCTGGTTGTGGTAGGATTCAGATTCAGATTCAGACTTTAATTGTCATTGTCGGTGTACAGTACAGAGACAAGTAGTTGTCTAAGGATGATTCAGTTGCCTGATAACAACTGGGAAGAAACTGTCCCTGAATCTGGTGGTGTGCATTATCACACTTCTGCCCAACACTTGGTGCTTCCGATATGTCATCTGAAACCTGAAGTCATTTTAGGGAAGGGAATTGTGATAGGAAAGACAGGCAGACTTGAGCTGAAAAGGATTGGTGGCTGAATCACGCTGCATACCCAGATACAGAGATATGTAGAGTAGCCTCAAGGCTCGATATGAAAGAGCGGAGGAGTCACTCGAGCAGAAAGAAAAGACCCTGAAGAGTAGAGTGGTGACATTACGTTGTTGAGCTAAAGACTACAGATGGTTCAGCATATGTTTCATGGCAAAGGCCAACATTAAAGGAAAGTCAGGGCTGTCGTTCCAAACCATGACCATGAATCCCCCATTAATATTAACGGAGGCGTTGGTACTTGAAGCAATGGTGAAAAGCACAGTGGCCTGGCCACTCAATGGATGTTACTGGCAATATGAACACCTACAGTAATGAGCAGCAACTGTCATCTAAGTTGGTTCAGAATATGCACCTGCTTATTTTTTATTCACCATCTCTTGTGAGGATAAATTAGGTAAGTTGTTCCCTCTTTCGCCTTTCTCCTCAGTGAAAGTGAAGATAACAGCAACTATGCCAGTGTGTGTTCAGACTGATTTGTCACAGAATTAAATGGCGCGCTCTTATAAACAAGACTTGCTTTATTTTAAATGAAATTAAAACAATAATCGCAAGGCCTGGTGTAAATAGAAACCTTAACTGTGCAAAGAAAACTCCGATTCTGTTGAAGCAATACGTAAATTACACTCTGCATTCAAAAATAGCAAGCGGCATTTTGTAATGTATTGTGTAATCCATCAAAATCTAAGCAGTAAAGTCAATATATTTTTCATTACAAGATCCTATTGTGCAATCTGAAGCGGCAGCAAATTACATCTTTGTTGTTTAGCGCTGGTTTCTTTGCACTGATAAAAAAAAAAAACCTCATTGCTCATGGATTTAATTCTATAACAAAGATCTTGCAAGGAAAGAAGACTAGTGTTTTTTGCAGTTTGCAGCAAGCATTGTTGTAAGTGCGCATGATGGAATGAGGACAGTCCCTTCATAGTCAGTATCTGCAGTCCCATGCACACATTAGATAAACAAAAATAAGGCAATGGGATTTCATCTCGGGGGAACGGTAGTGATTAGGCAATTCATTTTTATCCATGACAATCCTTGCTCCCAGGGTTTTAGACCAATATACCGTGGAGTTTTAACCTAAAAGTGTCTCTTTTACTTTTTGCCTGAAAGGTATCATATCTGAGATTATAAATATCTCCGATAGCTGAGGACTAATTAAGGAGGGACAAATTAACCATCCAGCCTAATTCAAAGAGTTGTGACATCTTTAGTTTAGCTTAGCTTACATTAGTTTATAGTCACATGTACCGAGGTACGGTGAAAAGCTTTCGTCGCATGCTAAACAGTCAGCGGAAAGACAATACAAGATTACAATCGAGCCATCTGCAGTGTACAGATATAGTTTAAACGTGAGGAATGCTGCTGTTTGAGTGGAGATTTAAAAGAGTGGAGCGATTGTAATGCGTGATTGCAGATCCACGTCTGTGACCAGCGCACAAAGAGTCGCCTGGCTTGGACGCCATCTTGGATCCTGCTTATCACGCCATTTCCCCTCAACATAGAACCATACAAAAAGAAACTATGGTGACAGAAAAACGTTGCTTGCACATAAAAGGCAGACAATTAAAAAAAAAATTGGGGTATTTTTAATAGTAACCCTTACCCAAAGTAAATAGTTTTTTTAAAAAAAGAAACATTAGTGTTATTTTTGCAATGAAGGTAAGACTGGCTGCCATACAGAAGTAAGTGATTTGGTCGGCTTCAGTGGAGCGTCTAATACCCTGTGTATTGCCTTTTAAATCTGCTATTTGCAGGGTCAGCCAAAAATACTTTGTCCTGGGACAAATGTCAAGGGAAATGGCTGAGTGCCAAGGATTTAGTGAAACATGTGTAGCATTGATAGCAATAGCTCGAGACATTTTCAAAGATACGCTCACAGAGTATTTCCCACAAAATATATCGTTAATTTATGCCACAATTTTAATTTTAATTTTCTGAAAAGTTCATGTTCATGTTATAGATGACGAATTAGGCCATTCGGCCCATCAACTGTGCACAGAAGCTTTGTTTGTCTTCTCAAAGTCACTTTGCCATTCGTTTTATCTGCATGTGCTTTATTTCAGTAAGTATATTTACAAATGTGCATATAAATGTTTCACACATTGATTTCATTTTGTCAATAATTTTTTTTTTTTCGTATAGCAAGTCCTTGGCTCCAAAAGGTAATTACAAAAAATAACTTATTATAAGAGGAAAGACTTTACAAAGCACTTTTCACAAGTGTAGCTCGTCTCAGACTACTGTGCAGACAATGTAAAGAAAAATGTTATTTAAAAAAAAAACTGGAGGTGCTGAAAATCTGAAATCAAACCCCAAAAAAACAGAAACACTCAACAGGTCAGGCAGCATCTGTGGGAAGAGAAACAGAGTTAACATTTCAGGTTAAAGTCAATTTACAGAAAGTAAGTTTCCAACAATGACATACTGATAGATAATCATATATTTTAGGATTGATTGAAGGGTAAAGTGGGGATAGAAGATCAAATTTTTCAGAATATTGTCAATCGGGAGAGAGGACACTGCTAAGTCTGAAGAAGAGTCTCGACCCGAAACATCATCCATTCTTTCTATCCAGAGATGCTGCCTGTCCTGCTGAGTTACTCTAGCATTTTGTGTCTACCTTCAATTTAAACCAGCATCTGCAGTTCTTTCTTACACTGCTAAGTTAATGCCTTACCTGAAACATAGCAATGTCCTCCTTGTTACATTGGGGTGTCAGCATGGGTTATCATAAGGTCATGTGATGGGCGCAGAAATTAGACAATTCGGCCCATCATGTTTACTCCACCATTCAATCATGGCCGATCTATCTCTCCCTCCTAACCCTCGTCACCATATCCCCTGACACCCGTCCTAATCAAGAAATGCTCTTTAATTGAAAAATCATTTGTTTAGTGCTTCATGCTGTGCAATGAGAATTATTCTCACAACTTCTAGCCTTGACTTTGGAATGCCACAAGGTGAACAAAGACTGATGCCCCATCGATGAACTTGATTGTAAAACTACCCATTCCTGAAACTTTTACTGGTGATTAGTTGCTTGACTCGTTTCCAAGAGATTGCACCTTCTTTCAAAATTGAGAACAGAGTAATTGAAATCAAATATTATATGATTTAATATTCATAGAATTCTACTGATAATGTAATTTCTGCATCTCAGTTTGCCTCACCTTAATCTTAACCGAGCTAAAGTAGTGAAAGAAAGGAACACTCTCATCACAACTGTAAAGAACCAAATATCTCCCAGAAATTATAGTCATAGACACATCGAGTGATACAGTGTGGAAACAGGCCCTTCAGCCCAACTTGCCCACACCGGCCAACAATGTCCCAGCTACACTAGTCCCACCTGCCTGCGTTTGGACCACATCCCTTCAAACCTGGCCTATCCTTGTACCTGTCTATCTGTTTCTTTTTTTTCCAATTCAATTCAACGTTAATGTCATTGCACAAATACAAGTATGGGTACAACAAAATGCAGTTTAGCGTCAGTCCGTAGTATATTGCAATATAGAAATAAAAATACAGAATAATCAAACAATGTGGACGGAGAGACTGGAGAAATCTATCGGCGGGACTCCGAGTTCAGCAATGTGATGGTATTATTGTAGAAGCTGTTCCTCATCCTACTAGTACGAGACCCGAGGCTCCTGTACCGCCTCCCTGATGGGAGGAGGGCAAACAGTCCATGGTTGGGGTGGGAGGGGTCTTTAATGATCTTCCCGGCCCGTCTCAGACACCGTTTTCGGTGGAGGGCATCCATGGCAGGGAGCGGGGCACAGATGATGTACTGCGCAGTTTTCACCACCCGTTGTAGTGCCTTCCTGTCCGCTACGGTGCAACGGTTCTTAAACAATGGGATAGTCCCAGCCTCAACTGCCTCCTCTGGCAGCTTGTTCCATACACCCACCACCCACACAATAATTAAAATTATTTAATAATGCACCGTTACAAATTTCATATTGATCTTTTAAATCTGAATTGTAGCTAAAATAAAAGTTGCTTTGGAATTTAGTGACTTGAAAACGTTACTGGGGACAAATGGTTTAGGGCAGCACAGTGGTACAGCAGTAGAGTTGCTGCTTCACAGCGACAGAGACCCGGGTTTGATCTTGATCATGGGCGCTGCCTGACTGGAGTTTGTACATTCTCCCTGTTAGTGCGTCGGTTTTCTCTGGGTTCTCTGGTTTCCTCCCACATTACAAAGACATGAATGTTCGTGGGTTAATTGGCTCGAGTGTGTAGGGAGTGTACAGGAAAGTGGGATAATATAGAACTGGTGTGAGCGGGTGATCGATGGCCGGTGTGGACTCGGTGGGCCGAAGGCCTTGTTTCCATGCCGTTTCTCTAAACTCAACTAAACTGGACAATGGTAAAGATTTCTTCTTGTAATATACTGCCCAGGAAAATCAAAGACATTGCATGTTGATGGTGAGGGAATCAATTCCCATCTGCTCATTACAGAAATAATTTAAATCTGGCTCTTTTCTCAGTCTGCTTCCTCTGGCTCTTTACGAAGGGTTTCAGCTACATTTCAGCTCAACTATGGCAGCAGAGTGGGAACAGCTCCAAGGAAATCTTTATCTTGATTAGGAATTGATTGTTTAGAACAGGTGTCAAGGGTTATGGAGCGAAGGCAGGGAAATGGGATTAGGAGGCAGAGATCAGCCATGATTGAATGGTGGAATGGGCTGGATGGGCCGAATGGCCTAATTCTACTCCTATAAAGTGAACTTGTGATTGAAAGATTAAGCATGGAAACAGGCCCTTCAGCCCACCAAGTCCGTGCTGGCCATTGCTCACCCGTTCTCACTAGTTCTACTTTTGCACCCACTCCCTACACACTAAGGGTAACTTATAGAGACCAACTAACCTACAAACTCGCACGTCTTTGAAATGTGGGGGGAAACTCTTCACTGCACCTCGGTACGTGTGACAATAAACTAAACTGAACTGAGGCCGGAGCACCCAGAGGAAACCCACGCAGTCACAGGAGGAACATGGAAACTCCACACAGACAGCAGCCAAAGTCAGGATCAAACCCGGATCTCTGGCACCATGAGGCAGCAGCTCTACCCACTTACCAGTTAGGAGCTGTTTTTGTCCAACTGAATTTAGGATTCCTGATTTCAGCTTATGCATTGTAACCCCATGATTTCATGAATATTGTCCTATATATGGAAGCTCATCATTAGAATCGGTTCCGCATTGAAATAATGACAGCAGTGTACCAATTCTCTCTCTGTGATCGCATAATGCTGAACCGAAAAAAACAAACACTAATGGAAAATTACTGTCATTTCAAATAATGATCAGTTTAGGAATGCAATCTCCAAAAAAATGGAGAGACGAGGAAAACACAGGATAAAATAGTGTTTAAGAAAGAACTGCAGATGCTGGAAAAATCGAAGGTAGACAAAAAACCTGGAACTCAGTGTGTGGGGCAGCATCTATGGAGCGGAGGAATAGGCAACGTTTTGAGACCCTTCTTCGGGCTGAAGAATGATAAAATAATGTCATCTCTTTTTTTCACATGTGTGAAGGATTTAAAGGCATAGGATGGGAACCGTATTTCAGTTTTCATCCAATACAGTAAAACCAACTTCTGGAGTAATTTTAATGCAAAACATTGTTTAACAGACTCAAAGATAAATTCTTCCCCCTTGTATAAAAAACAAGTAGGAAGGAAGCCAAGTGAAAGGTGAGAAAATAGAAAAAAATAGCTTGGCTATTTATGTTTATATATCAATATATTGACTTACGAATTAATAATAAGGTCAAATCTTCAAATATAACCTGTTGATTAGGAGTCTTCAATTCTCCTGCAACAACAAACTTACAAAATCTAAATGCTAAAACATTGTAACAAAAAAAGTGTGTTTAATTTAGTGGAGATAAGGAACTGCAGATGCTAGTTTCCACACAAGGACACAAAGTGCTGGAGTAACTCAGCGGGTCAGGCAGCATCTCTGGAGAACATGATTGGGTGACGTTGAGGGTCAGGCCTCGGCTCTTCATAACCCTTCATGTCTAACAGCATTCGGGATTGGAAAAAGATTGGTCGCCCAATTATAGGAAGGATGTCAACAAAATAGAGAGAGTACAGAGGAGATTTACTAGAATGTTGCCTGGTTTCAACAACTAAGTTACAGAGATAGGTTGAATAAGTTAGGTCTTTATTCTCTGGAGCGCAGAAGGTTAAGGGGGGACTTGATAGAGGTCTTTAAAATTATGAGAGGGATAGACAGAGTTGATGTGGCAAGCTTTTCCCTTTGAGAATAGGGAAGATTCAAACAAGAGGACATGACTTCAGAATTAAGGGACAGAAGTTTAGGGGTAACATGAGGGGGAACTTCTTTACTCAGAGAGTGGTAGCGGTGTGGAATCTTCCAGTGGAAGTCCAGGTTCATTGGTATCATTTAAAAATAAATTGGATAGGCATATGGATGAGAAGGGAATGGAGGGTTATGGTATGAGTGCAGGCAGGTGGGACTAAGGGGAAAAAAAGTTGTTCGGCACGGACTTGTAGGGCTGAGATGGCCTGTTTCCATGCTGTAATTGTTATATGGTTATATGGTTATTGCCATGTTTTATCTCTTGGCTGGTCGAAATAGAAAGATGTTACAGATAAAACAGGAAGAGAAATCTCAATCCAAGTTCAATGTGAATGTATTACAAGCTGAGATCAATCCAGTCTGAAGAAAGGTCCTGGCCCAAAATCTCGCCTCTCCATGTTCTCCAGAGATGCTGCCTGGTCTGCTGAGTTACTCCAGCACTTTGTGTCTTTTTCTGTGTGCTAGATAGAATTTACCGCCAAGTTCCAGCGATACCATGTTAGGAACAGCACCTCTTCTATTTCCTCCTTCTGTTAGCATTAGTTCAATGGAACCCCTGGCATCCGGCAGCTGCGATATCATCAAGCTAGTTGGGCCGCTGATAATATTGAAGACCTGCTGCAGATAAGACCATCAAACCACAAGACATCGGAGCAGAATTAGGACATTTGGCCCATCTAGTCCACTCTGCCATTCAATCATATCTCGAGTCCACTCCGACATTCAATCATGGCTGATCTATCTTTCCCACTCAACCCCATTCTCCTGCCTTCTCCCTGTAACCAGTAAATTAAGGAAAGAAAAACATATACTTGACTCGGAGAGAGGAGTGAGGCTACACACAAATTGGAGGAACGGCATCTCCTATTTCAGCTTACAACCCAGCGGTATGAATATTGATTTCTCTAATTTCAAGTAACTCCTGCATTCCCTCTCTCCCCATCCCTCCCCCACCCAGGTCACACCAGGTTCTCGTTCTCACCTAGCAAACAGCAAACAAAGGCCAGTTTCCTTTTTTCATCATTACTTGTTTTGCATATCTTTCATTCATTTGTTCTATATCTCTCTATATCACAGTCTATATCTCCCGTTTCCCTTTCCCCTGGCTAGCCCGAAACATCACCCATTCCTTTTCTCCCGAGATGCTTCCCAGTTACTCCAACATTCAGTTACTCCAGATCAATCTGCCCAACATGCGCCTGAGGTCCCGCAAACACTTCTGCTCCCTGGAAGACTTTGACTCCAAGACTGAGTGGCACAGAGACTGGAAAGATGCCAACACCAACAACGGAGAGGTCATCACAGATCCCACAGTGAAACCACTGGGTTTTGACCTCCATCGCAAGCAATGGCTCACCCTGAATAGAATCTGCACCCTCCACGCAAGAACAGCCCATCACCTGGGGGATGACAGGCAGCCCTGCTTGCAACGGTGGCCATCCAGACTAGACCATCCCACCCATCGTGAATGACTGCCCACTGAGGCTGTTCCCTGGGGGCATCAAAGCCATCCACCCAGTAACTGATGCTGACCTGGCATGGATGTCTACCCTTGATCTACAACTTTAGGCTGCGCACACCATACGCAAGAAGAAGAAGACTCCAGCATTTTGTTAGTTTCAGTTTTTAAACGAATATGCAACATTGCTGAACAGAGTTAGATCTACCTAAAACTGTTGATGCTGAAACAACATTCACTTAAAAAAAATTCAAATCCCTTACCTTTTAAAATATTTATGTGATGGAATTACTATAATCTCACACCAAATTGGTTTCTTTATGGAAGGATAGGACCAGCTAGGCGATGCTTATACTCAGTCATCGTTAACAACTCCATTGGACCTCTAGTAACATGTCTAAGATTTACAGGGCATTTTAAAGTGATTAGTTCATAAATAACTTAACTTCCCTGAAGTCCAAATGATTTTCTCTGAGTCCTTTGGAATAAAGCCGCAAATAGCACAAACTGTAGAATTGTAGCAAGCTATTGATAGCAAATTTGGGATTTCTCCATGCCATTAGTTTCACGGTAATCCCTCCTTAAATAACAGGATATTGATTGGAAGGGATTTAGACACAAAATGCTGGAGTAACTCAGCGGGACAGGCAACATCTCCGGATGGAAGGAATGGGTGACGTTTCTGGTCGAGACCCTTCATCAGACGGAGCATCAGGGGAGAGGGAGTTACAGAGATAAGGAAGGGTAAGAGATCAAAAGAGATGAGGATCAAGGAGAATGTAGAATAGATCATTGTAAGCGAGGAGATGGTGACAACAAAGCAAACAGAGATACAGTGTGATCAGAGGGACAGTCAGACTTGTTGGAGAATGGGGAGGGATAGAAACATAGAACATAGAAACATAGAAAATAGGTGCAGGAGCAGGCCATTCGGCCCTTCGAGCCTGCACCGCCATTCAATATGATCATGGCTGATCATCCAACTCAGTATCCTGTACCTGCCTTCTCTGCATACCCCCTGATCCCTTTAGCCACAAGGACCACATCTAACTCCCTCTTAAATATAGCCAATGAACTGGCCTCAACTACCTTCTGTGGCAGAGAGTTCCAGGGATTCACCACTCTATGTGTGAATTTTTTTTTTGTCATCTCGGCCCTAAAGGATTTTCCCTCTATCCTTAAGCTGTGACCCCTTGTCCTGGACTTCCCCAACATCGGGAACAATCTTCCTGCATCTAGCCTGTCCAACCCCTTAAGAATTTTGTAAGTTTCTATAAGATCCCCCCTCAATCTCCTAAATTCTAGCGAGTACAAGCTGAGTCTATCCAATCTTTCTTCATATGAAAGTCCTGACATCCCAGGAATCAGCCTGGTGAACCTTCTCTGCACTCCCTCTATGGCAATAATGTCCTTCCTCAGATTTGGAGAGAGAGGGAAAGCAAGGGTTTACTTGAAGTTAGAGAAGTCAATGTTTATACCACAGGGTTGTAAGCTGCCCAAGCGAAATATGAGGTGCCGTCCCTCCAATTTGCGCTGGGCCTCACTCAGACAATGGAGGAGGCCCAGGACAGAAAGGTCAGTGTGGGAATGGGAGGGGGAGTTAAAGAGTCCGCAGACTTGAGCTGAGGATCATTGTGTGAAAATGTCACTCTGCTGCATTTTACAGTGGAAGCGTCTGCACGTTTGCTGAACATCTCGGCAACCTGCACACTGTAGTATATTAAATTCCATCCTCAATCAAAATAAACTCAAAATTCATTATATTAGACCAGCTCTGCCGTAAAGCAGAATCATGTATCCGGCAATCACCGTCAGTATCGGTGCAATAATCCCTTAATTAGAGCATTTATTTCTGGTACCAAAACTCTAATCGGTGCTTTGTCACATGTGACGTTTGTAACCCATGCATAACAATTTGAAATTACAGCTTGCTTTATCTTCTATTTTATTCTCCCTGAAGCAACAAATCATTTTCTTTGCTGTTGTTCTATTTCTAGAAATAACCCATTAGAACTTTTTCCTCAGATAATGCTAAGAAAAGTTTTTTTTCTCTGCTGTAGGTAGGTTATCAAGTCAGCTGAAGGGTCTTTGTTAAACTCGTACTACCAATTATAAAATGGAAATGTGTATTACTTTTTGTGAGATTTCAAGCCCAATATTCTGCATGTATCCCACTTTTTATTTGCTATGGTTTTCCACTGGTCTGAAGAAGGGTCTCGACCCAAACCGTCACCCATTCCTTCTCTCCAGGGATGCTACCTGTCCCGCTGAGTTACTCCAGCATTTTGTGTTCTTTCTTCTCTCATGGTATTCTGCGATTGGACAGTCTTTTATACATTGTGTGTGGCACGTCCCCTTTAAAGTCTGTCCCTCTCCCAGCCACATGCAAACAAGCCACACCCAAGTTCAATTAAGGGTAATTGGATCAATTAACCCACCCTGCAGACCTACCCAGACCAACTGTATGCAAGAGAGAGTTAAGGGCCTGTCCCACTTGGCTGTCATTTGCGTGTCACGCAGGTGGCGCTCGAAGATTTTGTACATCGCAAAATCCTGCGACGCTGTGCGTCACTGCCTATGTCATCACGTGTAATGCACACCACACGCGCATCACGTGCGTGTCATAACGCACGCATCATGCGTCGTGACGAGTAAATGATGTCGCGTAAATTACCCACAAATGACGGCCAAGTGGGACAGGCCCTTTAGATTTAGCTCTTAGGGCCAACAGAATCAATGAATATGGGGAGAAAGCAGGAACGGGGCACTGATTTTGGATCATCAGCCATGTTCATATTGAATGGTGCTGCTGGCTCGAAGGGCCGAATGGCCTACTCCAGCGCCTATTTTCTATGTTTCTATGTTTCTACCCCCCTTATAAACCTTGGAGCCCAGAGGAAGGGAGAGGGGCAGCTGTGGGGTTGAATCTAGACCCTCTGGGTTTGTCTCCAGAAGTAAACCCCATCGGGTGAGTTCACTGTACTATTTGTGCCAGTGTATTCACTATGGAATGGAATGCTTTATTGCCACGCGTGATAAGGCTCAGTGAAATTCTTTGCTTGAATGCCCAAGGCATTATTGATACGGTATCATGAGCGAAGCCACAATTGCCTATCAAGGTCACGATGTAAGGGTTTCAGTCCAAGACTGATTGAAGGTAAAATCCATGTGAAATGATGGAAACTCTGCAAGATCTGCCCCAATGGTGCAGTTCACATATCACATTAAATATACACAGTACCTTTCCTACTTTATATTGCACAGTTGATGGAGATCCCTTTGGGCCGTCTAAAATTGACTAATATTGCTGTGTTAATCAATGGCACATTATTCACAAGTGTTGCTCTGCAGTAGAGTGGTTTGGGACATCTGGTGAGTTTGAAGGTGTTTTAGATCTTAAACTCTCCTATCTGTTTCCTTTCAACAGGAGATGTGCCTGCCCATATCACTCTGTCAGAGCTATTAGATATCTTCCATCTCACATGTTAGAAATGTAGCATATTTCAAAAGCCGATAAATACCACAACATTCGGGTGGTGCGTCGGTAGAGTTATTACCTTGCAGCGCCAGAGTCCGGGGTTTGATCCTAACCACGGATGCTGTCTGTACGGAGTTCGTACATTCTTCCCGTGACCTGTGTGGGCTTTCTCCGGGTGCTCCGGTTTCCTCCTGCACTCCAAAGGCGTACCGGTTTCCAGGTTAATTGGCTCGGTATAATTGTAAATGATCCCTCGTGTGTGCAGGATAGATTTAGCGTATGGCATTCGCTGGTCGGCACGGACCTGATGGGCCGAAGGGCCAGTTTTCGTGCTGTATCTCTAAACTAAAACTAAACTAAATAAGCATTTTTTTAAAAACACTGTATTTGTTGCTGAGCCTCAGGTTTCAAGGCCACAGTTCGCAAAAGTAACACTGACACTAAAATGGATACAGAGATAAAAGTACAGCCATTAACACCAAACATTAAAACTATGATTTCAAAATGTAGCAAACATTTGATTATTTTAAGTATTCCTGCTGCTGTGTCTTCGAGAAAGAGTTGGGTGGAATGTGCAGGAAGGAACTGGGTAGAATGTTTCGATTCATTAGCTTGGTGAGCTAGCAAAGCCATGCTGGGTGGAATGGCCTCCATCCATGGCACATAGAGTGTGGAACCAGGTCCTTTGGCCCAACTTGCCCACACTGGCCAACACGTCCCAGCTACACAAGTCCCACCTGCCTGCGCTTGGTCCATATCCCTCCGAACCTGTCCCTGTTTCTTAAATGTTGCGGAAGTCCCAGCCTCAACTACCTCCTCCGGCAGCTCATTCCAGATACCCACCACCCTTTGTGTGTAAAAGTTACCCTTCAGATTCCTCTGAAATTTTTCCCCCTTCACCTTGCACCTCTGTCCTCCGGTCTTCGATTCCCGTACTCTGGGCAAGAGATTCTGTGCATCTACCCAAGCTATTCCACTCACCTTTTCAGAGGCAAGAAAATAAAATAGGCTGAAACCAACTGAAAAATTGTACATCTTCACTCCTAATATAAACACATGCATCCATGAAATTGCTAATCACATCTGGAGTTGATGGAAAATCAGTTTGTGCAATGATGAAAACTGCATTTTGAAGAACATTTTTACTTTTAAAATTATGGCATAAAAAATATGGAAATAAACATTCCAGAAATCCAAGGAAAAAATGTGTGAAATCACATTCCAATGGGTTGAAATGATTTCAAATTTTAACGAAATTAATGTAAGTACCTAATCTGATCAGGAATCACATCCTGAGCATCCAACTGATACCAAATCATCAATTGGTTTTGGTTTTAGGATACAGCGCAGAAACTGATCCTTCAGTCCAAACTGGCCAGCAAACCCCGCACCTCAACACTATCCAACACACCCCAGGGACAATTTACAATTTGACCAAGCCTATTGACCTACAAACCCGTTGGTCTTTGGAGTGTGTGGGGGGGAGATCCCGGGTAAAACCCACGCAGGTCACGGGGAGAACGTACACACTCCGTGCATTGGCAAAATAAAGTGGAGACATCACAAGGCATGAGCCCACATATTCCTTGGTGTTGCCTGAAGCATGTAACTGTTGAAATCTAATCAGAAAATATCAGAGGAATGTGTGAACACTTTAAACTATGATGGGAGTGTAAAAGGCCGCCATGCCTGTGGTCTAACCCGTCCCCATGATCAATGGGAAGGAAATCAGGCGAAGGAGATCATGTTTAATTGGATAGCGAACAGCTAGATTCCATTTTATGTTGCACTCTGAGTTAAGGATGTGGCTCTTTCGTCCCGTGGAGTGGTTTCGTTAGATTACAGTGAAAATGACACAGTGAAGCAGGCGCTGATCATTAAATGAGTCAGTTTAATGATTTGAGCAAAATACACATATCTGTAATAAAGATAACCCTGGAGCATGGAATTTAATTCCACTTCCACTTTTGATTGCTGGTGTAGCAGCTCCCACTGCTGGTGTGCCCTGCCTTTCAATTAGTTCCTGAAGCCTGCTAAACATTGCAGTTAAGGCATCTTTGATGTTAGCATAGTTATGGCTAAAATGTACCAGGGAAAAAATGTACTTTGATTTTGTTTAGAGATACAGCGCAGAAACAGGCCCTTCGGCTCCCCGAGTCCGCGCCGACCAGCGATCCCCGCACGCTAACACTATCCTGCACACACTAGGGACAATTTTACGTTTATATCAAACCAATTAGCTTACAATTAAGGTGGTAGCTTACAACCACCCTAGACGCCCGCACGTCCTTGAGGTGTGAGTTGAAACCGGAGCACCTGCAGGAAACCCACGTGGTCACGGGGAGAACGTGCAACCTCCGCACAGGCAGCACCCGAGGTCCAGATCGCACCTGGGTCGCTGGAGCCGTGAGGCAGCAGCTCGAACAGCTGCGCTACTGTGTGGCCCTAAAGCAATAACATTCGAGCAGTGTTTAAGAAGGAACTGCAGGTGCTGGAAAATCGAAGGCACACAAAAATGCTGGAGAAACTCAGCGGGTGCAGCTGCACCCGCTGAGTTTCTCCAGCATTTTTGTGTACCTTCAACATTCGAGCAGTGTTTTTTTTCTACTGCGAACTGTCCTCTAAAGCCATTCCCTTCATCTCTCCCCCTCTCCAAGATCCCATGTGACAACTCCTATTCCCACCTCCACACTATTGCCCCCCAAGCATCTTATCCTTGATGTCATCTACATTTTTTACTTTCACTGTGTCCCTTAGTGCCATTATTTGAAAAAGGAGCTTTAATTTCCTCATCCAGATTTATCTCACCAGCACCTCTCTTGACTCCACCATATTATTGAAATTGACAGATTGGTTATCTAGAATCCAGTGTTCAAAGAGAATAAATTTCTTCTAGCTACAGGGATGACACATATTATTTTCTTCAGTCCTGGGTAGAATCTCTGTTTCTGGGCTGCTGGGTCTAACTTTCCACTGGTATCTAATTTGGCTCCAAGATAAACCTCTGACCGATTACAATTGCCTTCACTAAGATCGCTTAAGGGCAGGCCTGTCACACACCTTGCCTCTACCTCCTTTGGCTTCTCCACTGCTGAAACCCTCATCTTCATCTGCGTTGCCTCTAGACTTGACGATTCCAAAGTACCCTCGCTTGGTGCCTCGTAGACCACAATCTCTAAACCTATTATCCAAAGCCTTTTTTCATTCCGCTGACTGCTTTAGCACGCAACAAAAGGCTTTTCACTGTACCTTGGTACACGTGACAATAAACTGAACTAAACTAACTTGTATCTCGTGCATCATCCCCTTCAATCACTTCCAATGCTCCATGAATTATTTTGCCTCTTAGTTATGCGGTGTATCAAGTTTTAAATCCTCAACTTTGTATGCAAACCCCTTGACGTCCTTAGCTCTGTAATTCCCTCCATCGATTTCTCTGTCTGTCCAACTTTCTTTTTTCTTTTACAACATTCTTTATGACTCTGCACTTTGTACTTTGAGGACATTTCTATCGGGTTGAAGTCAATTTCGTTGTATGATAACGCTCTAGTTGAAAAGCATCATTTTAAAGGCACTCTTTAATGACATGTCATGGTTTTGGTTGATCTTAAAAGGCAATGCAAGTTCTCAAGCTATTTTGTTTTGGTCTTCAATTACGGAGACATTTAAAAGAGTTATTCTGTGTGAAGTGGCAAGTGTTCCATTGATTGCTAAAATTACCGATTCTTTTTGTTAGCTGAAATTCAACGTTGCCTCATTGCTAATCTGCCGTTTAGTGTTAAAAATATTCCATTTGTGAAATACAGGAGTAAAACGTCATTTTAGTGAGAGTTATTATGAAGTGGTTTGTTAGTCTCACTGTGATTTAGATAGTGCTTTGCTTTGTACCTGCGTTACTAAAGTGAGTACAATAACCCAGGTTTCAATAATGTATGAAATTGTAGACGGGCTTACTGATGGCAGCAAAGAACTCCAACATAGGATCCGATCATTAAACTCAGGTCACCATTTCACCATGTGAAATCAAGCTTCACTAGGCTAAGTTGATTTGCAATGCACACCTACTAAAGGAATAAATCGAATGCTTCTCACATCTCCACACTTCAGATTAGGTGAAACAGAAATATATTCAACAAATTGGGTATTTTTGGTATCGAGTGGAGCAGGTGAAGGATTGGGATCAAGTCCTGGAGGCAAGGTTATAGGTCCCCATTCGTTCTCGCCAATTAATAGATATATATAGCAAGACTGGAAAGGAAAGGAAAATAGTTTAAGAAGGTGGGAAATTATCTCAGCCTTCAGAATCCTCAGGTCAACCACAATGCACATTTTGCCTATTGAGGGAAAACATAAGTTGACTCACCTACAAAATGCACTGAAGTAATATAAAAAAATAACTGTTTCAACCAGGTTTCTTGCACCAATGAAGGACTAAATTAATAAATTCCTTGACACACAGGCAGGCAGTGCTGTCCTTAAGAAGTTAAAGAATGGGAAGATGGATGGGGAGGGACCAATTATCATTGGAGATCGCAGTATTTTAAGTTGGAGTAGGAACTATTATTTAGGGGGTGTCACGGGGACACAGTTTGCTAAGTAGTTTAATTCCAAACCAGCCAAAATTGAGAAAACCTACCTGCAAAAAAAAATATCATGGGGACTATGTCCATGGTGATGTATGATGTTTTAATTTCCAAAAGTAAAACACAGTTTTTAATCGAGGCTGGATTCTACTGTTTAGGGCACGAGGCTGGATTCTACTGTAGGTTCTATTTCATTATCCACCACCACTAAACTAAAGACAGAGAAAGTATACTTTCAAAAGAGAGGTGTAGCACCAATGCTAACAATGACCAATTAATTTCAGAAGTGCCCATTTGAAATAGTTCATTCTGCGTGTTTTTTAAACTGAAATCAATGTTAGAAAATATATCTATTTTTGTGTGAAATAACAGTATGTTTCGTTCAAAATCTGTTTCTGAAATGGACTGGTAGTTTTTTCTTTAATGAACCTGTTGTTGCATTCTCAGTTACGGATGTTAAACTTGCCTTTGTGTTTTTTCTTCTCTCCCGCCACCCCAACCCCTCCAGGAATCGTGAGCTCTGTTGAGAATTTGTCTGCTCATAGTTTCAATTTGTTTCTCTCAATTACCACAGGTTTAGCCCATATGAGTGGTATAACCCCCACCCTTGCAATCCCGACTCAGATGTGGTGGAAAACAATTTTACCTTGCTAAATAGTTTCTGGTTTGGAGTTGGAGCGCTCATGCAGCAAGGTATACGCTACAGCCTGCACTTCTCTTTGGCGCATTTCCCACTCTTTGCTGGGGGTTATTGCTCTCAGGCACTTGGCTTGCATGGGTGCCTCTTTGCATGTATCCTTCATTGTTAGCACACAGATTTCATTTGATTTGTAAACGCATCCACTGACCTACATCAGAGCCGATCTGCACCGTTTCACACTCATCATCACCTGCACACACTGCATGCATCTCCATTACATGCGCCCACCACCCCCCCGATGTTCGGGTAAGTATGATCATTGTGTTTGCACACTCGCCCTGCTGTACACCAAGGGTACATGATAAGAGGGAACCCTTCTCCCCCTGCTGAACCCCCAGAAAACTGTGGGATAAAGTGTTGGACATGACGTTACCTTGGGTACATGACAGTCAGCCCCAACCAGGCTCTGTCTAAAGCATCCTTAAAAGGCACCTCCTCTGTTAAGCGGGTAAGAAAAGAACTTTGTGGTAATTGCGTGACACTTGTAACAGTTAGTTACGTCTCTCCCCGGCGTGTTGTGGGCCTGCAATTTCAACATTGCTTGACTGCAGCGCCCACCTTAAGGAGGAGACAAGAGCAGTCCCTGAGTTGGTATTATTTATGATTTTATGTATCGGACTGCATGCCTCTCAGGGCCTGTTGGTCGTCACGGACAAGGTACATCTCTCTTCTTTTCTTACAGAGTTTGATATAGTTAAGACTGGATTTGGAGTTGGCTGTCATGTCCAAGCTTATCTAGTTCAGGGCTCAGCTGGTAATATGGATTGTGAGGGATAAGATGGATGAACAAGAGCTTCCTCTGCCCTGACAGCAATCGCTATTAAACCAAATTACTGAAATGCTCGAAGAAGGAATCGTGACTCTCTCTATTTGCGGAATCCATCTCCCTCACATTCTATATTACCCAAATCTAATTAAAATAAAAATGCACTTTAAATGTTTCCCATCCTGGTTAATGTAAGCAATCTTACATTTGCATGAAATCTGGTAAATGAGCAGAGCATGCAATAAAATGCATGATTGAGCATCAGTTGTGCAATTTCTTCTTTTAATAATTAGCCTGAGTATGAGATGGGGAGAAATATTTCTTGATGATACTTTTAGTGGAAATTCTATTTTGTACTCTCACTGGGCTGTTGATGAAAGTGCCGTCAGGGGATAGCTGATCCGCCCCTATCCATTTAGCTGCTAAATACCACTTTGGCATCTATCCATGAATACAGAATTTGAATCCCTTGCACTATCTTCTCTAGTCCTGTTGGGGAAAAAAAAACTGCTCTGAACTCACATTTATCCCACACCATTATAAGCCAGTCAGTTTAGTTTATTGTCACGTGTACAGCAAAAAGCTTTTAGAAACATAGAACATAGAAAATAGGTGCAGGAGGAGGCCATTCAGCCCTTCAAGCCAGCACCGCCATTCATCGTGATCATGGCTGATCGTCCCCTATCAATAACCCGTGCCTGCCTTCTCCCCATATCCCTTGACTCCACTAGCCCCTAGAGCTCTTTCTAACTCTCTCTTAAATCCATCCAGTGATTTGGCCTCCACTACCCTCTGTGGCAGGGAATTCCATAAATTCACAACTCTCTGGGCGAAAAAGTTTTTTCTCACCTCAGTCTTAAATGACCTCCCCTTTATTCTAAGACTGTGGCCCCTGGTTCTGGACTCGCCCAACATTGGGAGCATGTTTCCTGCATCTAGCTTGTCCAGTCCTTTTATAATTTTATATGTTTCCATTAGATATCCCCTCATCCTTCTAAACTCCGAAACTCTTTTTGTTGCGTGCTAACCAGTCAGCTGAAAGACAATACATGATTACAATCCGGCCATTTACAGTGTACAGATACATGATAAGGGAATAACGTTTGATGCAAGATAAAGCCAGTAAAGTCCGATCACGGATAGTCCGAGGGTTACCTACCATGTAGATAGTAGTTCAGGACTGCTGTCTGGTTGTGGTAGGATGATTCAGTTGCCTGATAACAACTGGGAAGAAACTGTCCCTGTATCTGGAGGTGTGCGTTTGCACACTTCTATACCTCTTGCCCGATGAGAGAGGGGAGAAGAGGGAGTGGCCAGGGGGTGAATCGTCCTTGGAGTCAATGGAAGGGAGGTTGGTTTGGTTTTGGGTTTACAAAGGATATTGAAAGAATGACAAGCAACATGACAGTTTTGTGTTGGGTGGTTCAGTTGAGGTCCTTTGTAGGTGTAGGTCCATATTCCAAACTTATGATCCCAGCACATTGCCTTTGTACTTCAGGAAAGATGGCAGAGAGGCAGAGAAGGGGTTGGGGAATAAATGTCAAGAGCCGTTGAGGAGATTGGAGAAGTTTGGCATCTCCATCTCAGAGCAGAAAAGGTTAATGGGATATTAAAAATGGAAGTTATTAAGTTATAGGAGCAGAATTATGGAGAGAAGGCAGGTACAGGATACTGAGTTGGATGATCAGCCATGATCATATTGAATGGCGGTGCAGGCTCGAAGGGCCGAATGGCCTACTCCTGCACCTAATTTCTATGTTTCTATGTTTCTATGAATTAGGCCATTTGGCCCATCACATCTACTCCACCATTCCATCATGGCTGATCTGTCATTCCCTCTCAACCCCATTCCCCAGCCCCCACACAACCTCTGACACCCGCTCTAATCAAGAACCTGTCAAACTTCAACTTAAATATATCCATTGACTTGGCCTCCACAGCTGTCTGTGGCAATAAATTCCACAGATTCACCACCATCTGACTGAAGAAATTCCTCCTCATCTCCATCCTAAAGGTACTTCCTTTTATTCTGAGGCTATGGCCATTGGTCCTAGACTCTCCCACTAGTGGAAACATCCTCTCCACATCCACGCCATCCAGGCCTTTTCACTACTCGGTAAGTTTCAACGAGAAACGTGAAATGCATAAGTGAGAAATTAGAGAAGGGTTTGAATGGAGGAAAACAGAAGAGGACATTTCTCATAGCAGAATGCCAAAGTTATCAGCGGACACAAATCTAATCGAAATGGAAAATGAAGTTGAAAGGCAGCGTAGACAATGGTGGGAGATTTAACGCGGAAAGCTCCATATGCCTGAAAGGAGGTTCAAAGATAATTAAAATAAAAACAAATGTGATAAAATGCAAGGTTTGGGGCGAAGAGCAGCTGAATGGCACTAATTGGAATGCAATTTCAAAATGCCACCATTACACCATGCCATTGAACACCATGCCATTGAACAGCATCCCTGTCCACTGCATCACTCTGCTTTGACAAACTACCAAGCTTCAAAGATTACCCCATCTTGCAGGCTTTTCTTTCCATTAATAAGACTGGACAGAAGATTCTGAACCTCTCGATTGAGTGTATGAACAAATGCCCCGGTTTAAACTTGCAAAGGTTTGTTTCTTTGAAGGAGCACCATAGATATAACTCTATCCTTGGTGAACTCACCTGATCCCAGCTAAGTATTTTGCCACAACTGCGATAGAAAATATATCACCAAAATGAAATTAATCAAGGATTAAGGTTTGTTTAATCTCAGTCTTGTGCAGAATGCCAACCTGTGTCTGTTGGTTATGAAATCATGAACAGTCAACTCCATCCAGTGGTGAATAAATGGAATATGTGTTTAAGCTACTTAGCCATTAGATAGATACGTTATACTCAGGGGTTCAACTAAAATATTCACAAAATGCATGTGTGTCCGTAACAAGGAGTTGAGGAGAAATGACGAGTTGCCTGGAGGATAAAACAAAATACAAAGTGCTGGAGTAACTCAGCGGCTCAGGCAACATCTCTGGAGAACATGGACAGGCGATGCTTCAGGTCAGGACTCTTCTCTCGACCCGAAACGTCACCTATCCATGTCTTCTACAGGCGCTACTTGCCCGGTGAGTTACTCCAGCACTAATGTATTTTGTTTACAAACCAGCATCTGCAGTTCCTTGTGTCCACGTGTGACTCATAGATAAGTGTGTTATTCAACTTCCTTGCAGCCACTTCCCACATGCAGTGTCTCTCTGGCCATTCAATTGTTCTTGATATAAACCATGACGAGTTTTTTTGGCAAGTATTTTTGTGCAGATGATCCATTGGCGAGACATACCTTGAAAACATATTTTAATTGATTGGTTTTGGGTGATAGAAAATCAGAATAGATTTTAAATTTAACCAGAGCTCCAATTATCATTTATTTTGCGGTCAGTTTAATTTATGGCAATATTTATCACACATGCCTAACACTTAACAATGGTCAATGTTATCATGTTACGATCCTTTTAAGTAGTCTTGACCAGATGGGGACACATTTAATTTGTGCAAGCTATGCTGTGTGGTTCTCTGCTGAATGATATTGTTACAATCAAACTGGTCGGACTAGTGTAGATGTGTGGACATCTAGTGTAGATGGGGCATGTCTGGTGTAGATGGGGCATGTTGGTCGGCATGGGCAAGTTGGGCTGAACGGCCTATTTCCATGCTATAAGACTAGATTTAGGTTTAGATTTATCATTGACACGTGTAGCGAGGTACAGTGAAAAGCTTTGACGTATAGAATAGAATAGTTTCTTTATTGTCATTGTAACATGGGCCATGTACAACGAAATTTAAAATGTCAGCCAGTCAGTGCAGCATTCAAACATTTCTAAAGCTAACGAAACATCCACGGTAAAATAATAAAGATAAGCAAATAAATAAAAATCACAGACAAAGCACGCATACACACCCAACCCTCCATCCTTCTGTCGATTTCACCGTTACCACAGTCCCTTAGTCTGTATCGCCCCTGCGTTCCTTGGCGGCCACATTTAGTGCTTTTATAGCAGTGGGGTAAAAACTGTTTTGTAGTCTATTTGTCCTTGTCCTTGTGGATCTGTACCGTCTGCCTGACGGCAACAGTTCAAACAGGGAGTGTCCGGGGTGGGAGATGTCCTTTATTATATTCTGGGTTTTTTTGGTGCAGCGGGAACTGTGTAGGCCCTCCAAGGTAAGGAGAGGGCAGCCGACAATCCTCTGGGCGTTGTCAATGGCCCTCTGGAGCGCTTTCCTCTGAGCCACTGTGCAGCTGGTGTACCACACGCATACACAGTATGTTAGTATGCTCTCAATGGAGCACCGATAAAAGGACAGCAGCAGCCTCTGAGTGATGTTGTTCTTCCTGAGCACCCGCAGGAAGTGCAGTCTCTGCTGGACCTTTTTCAGCAGCGCAGTGGTGTTCACGCTCCACGTCAGGTCCTCCTCAATGTGGATTCCCAGGAAGCGGAAATCCGCCACCCTCTCTACACAGTCCCCTCTGATGGTCAGTGGTACCATGTCCGTTTTGTTTTTCCTGAAGTCTATTATTACCTCCTTCGTCTTTGAGGTGTTGAGGAGCAGGTTATTTTCTTCGCACCACACTGTCAGCTGCTCCACCTCATCCCGGTAGGCGATATGCTATTCAAACAGATCAGAGATATCACTCTAGAAACATTCAAGTCAAACTCAAGTACAATACATAGGTTAAAGGGGAATATGAAGGGAATGGACATGGTAAATGCACAAAGTCTTTTACCCAGGCAGGTGAGCCTGGAAGGTAATAGGCGCAAACAGGTGAGGGGGGTATTTGATAGGCAGATGGGTAAACGAAGACCAGAGATGAAAATACATTAGGTGTGAGATAAAAGGATTGAAGAGCTACACATTGTGAAGTTGGAGGAAGAAATGTCGGACTGAAGGCCAGTAAATGTTAAACCCGCGGCTTGGAAATGATTGGAGAAGGGATAGGATTTGTGTACATTGGGAAAGACAGGAGCTGGATAGGGATAGTCAGCATGGCATTAACTTGAATGAGTTTTTTTTAAGTAAGTAACTGAGAACATTGATGAGGGCTGGACAGTATACATTGTCCTTGTTGTCTTTGGTAAGGCATTTAACAAGGTTGTGCATGGTTGGCTCAACCAGAAGGTTACGGCAAAGAGTAGCTGTGGAAGGGGTGCTTTTCTGATATGAAGTCTGTGACTAGTGTTTTTTAGACAGATACGCACAAAATGCTGAAACAACTCAGCGGGACAGGCAGCACCTCTGGATAGAAGGAATGGGTGACGTTTCGGGTTGAAACCCATCTCTGAAGAAACGTCACCCATTCCTTCTATCCATAGATAATAATAATCTTATTTATATAGCACATTTTCAGACAACTTGCATTGACCCCAAAGTGCTTCACATAATTACATTACATTACACACAGGCAAAGGTGGGTGAAGTGTCTTGCCCCAAGGACACAACGACAGTATGCACTCCAAGCGGGATTCGAACCGGCTACCTTCCGGTCGCCAGCCGAACTCTTAGCCCATGGTGCTATAGATGCTGCCAGTCCCGCTGAGTTACTCCAACATTTTGTGTCTATCTTCTGCAGTTCCTGCCAACAGTAGTGGAATATCACAGGGACTGCTCCTTGGACCGTTGTCGTTTTCTAATATATGTATTAACGACATGGAAGTGATTGTACGAGATGTGATTAGTCTGTTTGCAGATGGCATGAAAGTCAGTGGTGCTATGAATAGCGAAAAGTTTATCTAAGGCTTTTCAGCAAGATGTAGGTCAGATGAAAAGATGGGCAGAGCATTGGCAGATGGTGTTTAATTCCAACAAGATGGATTTTAATCACGACAAGTGCAAAGGGATGCATTTTGAGAAGGCAAACAGGGCAGTACATATACAGAAGATGATAAGGTGCCAAGGAATATTGATGAACAGTGAAATCTTGGAGATCAAGTCCATAGTTCTCAAAGATCTCTCAAAGATAGCGGAGTCAGGGGATATGGTGAGAAGGCAGGAACGAGGTACTGAATGTGGATGATCAGCCTTGATCACATTGAATGGTGGTGCTGGCTTAAAGGGCCAAATGGCCTACTCCTGCACCTATTGTCTATTGTCTATTGTCTATAGTTCCCAGAAAGTGGCAACACAGGTAGATAGGGTGGTGGAGATGGCATGGGCCATATTTTCCTTCTTACACGGGGCAAAAAAGGCAGAGGGGTGAGCTAATAGAGATAGAATGTCATACAGCATGGAAACAGGCCCTTCAGCCCAACTTGTCCATACCAACCAAAATATCCCATCTACGCTAGTCCCACATGCTTGTGCCTGCTCCATAGCTTCTGAAATGTTCTTATCCATATACAAAATAATAAGAGGCATAGATAGAAATAATCTTTTCCATGTGGTAGGGATATCAAAAACACGAGGGCAAAGGTTTATGGTGGGAAGTAGCAGTTTAGTTTAGTTTAGTTTAGAGATAATAGTGCGGAAACAGGCCCTTTGGCCCACCGAGTCCGCACCGACTGCCGATCCCCGTACACTAAAGCTACCCTGCACACTAGGGACAATTTACAATTATACCAAGCCAGTTAACCTCCAAACCTGTACGTCTTTGGAGTGTGGGAGGAAACCCACATGGCCATGGGGAGAATGTACAAACTCCGTACAGCCAGCACACGTAGTTTGGAGTCAAACCCAGGTCTCGGGCGCTGTAAGGCAGCAACTTGACCTCTGTGCCACTGTGCCGCCCCATGTCAAAGGGGATCTGCGGAGAAAGATATTTTTCACAAAGACCTCTAGAGTGCGCTGCCAGAGGAGTTGGTGGAGTTTATTGCAAACACTACGTGTATGGGACAATTAGACAGGCACTGGAATAGGCATGACACAGAAGGATATGTACCTAATGCAGGCAAATGGGATTAGTGCGGATGGTGAAAATGTGTGGCATGGATATTGTAAACTAAAGGCCCTCTTTCTGTGCTGTTAAACTCTATGACTCCATTTTGTCCAATCTATTGGCATCAAGGACTAAAGAGACATCTGCCAAGAATAGGTTCACTCATTCTTTGGATAGAAAACACTCTTCTTGGCAAATTTCTAAACAGATCTTGAAGCATGATGAATTTTGACAGTCTCAACCACTTTCTAGGCTGGCACAATTCCACCGCAAAAGGTTAGCAGTGCAAATTGGCAGTAAACATTCGATATCTTTTGCATCTTGAGATACAGAGCGGTTGGGAAGGACTGCAGCCTCCGTAAGTCATTCTAGACCTTGGCCAGAAGGTCTGATCTCTTCCATGACGACAAACGGTTTTGTTGCTTTCTTTAAAGAATTGAGTTTGCTGAGATGCAATCAATTGCATTTCTCATGATAGAAAGCAAGGAAATACATAAATATTCTACCATCAGTGATCTAGAGCCATGCATCTGGTTATAGATTCACAATTAACACTCCTTGGAGACTTGGACACCATGCATTTCAGGGGTTCCCAACCTCTTTGGTCCCGTTTACCCCAGGCAACTTTAAAAGCACATAACAATATTAATTCACTTATTTATGAACAACTAATGATGAACAGATACCGGTATACCAGAACCAAACGCAGTCAGTCAATCAGAAAAAATATGTACCAATCCGGAATCAACAAATTTACCCCCTGGGTAGGCGAAAAGTACCCCCAGGGGATAAATGTACCCCAGGTTGGGAACGCTTGATGTAATTGAACCCTTGACTATATTGTTCCAAATATGATCGGTCTGAGAGTGTGGTGATTTTCACGATGTATTTTTTTGTCTAGTGATTCGGACCATGAACGGAACCACTTGTGCCACCCTATGCTCTTTAACTCCGTCACTTTTGTTCCCCCACCCCTACCCCCAACTACCATCACCTCCACTCCCCCAACCACTCTCGCCAGGTTCCGAACTAATGCCCAAAGCCCTTTCCACCAGGATCGTGGGTGGCATCTGGTGGTTCTTCACCCTCATCATCATCTCGTCGTACACCGCAAACCTGGCGGCCTTCCTCACGGTCGAACGCATGGAGTCTCCCATCGATTCAGCCGATGACTTGGCCAAGCAGACCAAGATAGAGTACGGCGCTGTAACTGACGGGGCCACTGTGTCTTTCTTCAAGGTATGTCTCTGCCGCCCGCGCATGCCGTTACTTGAATCTCATCTCTTCATCGCTGTGAACGAAAAGTTAAAAGCAAGGTAGGTTAGAGAGACACAAAGCTGCGAATCTGTGAAATTTGTTGCCACAGAAGGCTGTGGAGGCCAGGTCAATGGATATTGTTACGGCAGAGATTAGTACTGGTGTCAGGGGTTAAGGGGAGAAGGCAGCCTTGATTTAACGACAGAGTAGACTTGATGGGCTGAATGGCCTGATTCAACCCCTAGAACTTACGAACTTGTGAAAGCACGGAGTAACAAAGCCCGGTTGAGTTACTGCCTTACAGTGCCAGAGAACCGGGTTCAATCCTGATTGCGGGTGCTGCCTGTACAGAGTTTGTGCGTTCTCCCCGTGACCACGTGGGTTTTCTCCTGGATCGCCGGTTTCCTCCCACACTCCAAAGATGTACAGTATGTTTGAAGGCTGATTGGCTTGATATAATTGTAAATTTTCCTTAGTGTGTGCAGGACAGCGTTAGTGTGCAGGCTTGCTGGTTAGTGCGGTCTCGGTGGGCCGAAGGGCTTGTTTCCACACTGTATCTCGAAACTGAACAAAATTAAACTCAGCAGGTCAGGCTGAATCTCAGGAGAAATAGGATGGGTGACGTTTCTGGTCAGGATCCTTCTTCAGACTAAAAGTAAGGGGTTTGGTGAAGAGCTTGAGGCAAGAAAAGCTCAGTGCCAGCTACAAATGATCCTGGATAGCAGTAACAGGATCAGTCCGAGTCAGCATGGATTTTCGAAGGGGAAATCATGCTTGACTAATCTTCTAGAATTTTTTGAGGATGTAACTTTGAAAATGGACAAGGGAGAGCCAGTGGATGTAGTGCACCTGGACTCTCAGAAAGCATTTGATAAGGTCCCACATAGGAGATTAGCGGGCAAAATTATGGCACATGGTATTGGGGGTAGAGTGCTGACACGGATAGAAAATTGGTTGGCAGACAGGATACAAAGAGTAGGGATTAACACGTCCCTTTCAGAATGGCAGGCAGTAACTAGTGGTGTACCGCAAGGCTCGGTGCTGGGACCACAGCTATTTACAATATAGATCAATGATTTAGATGAAGGGATTCAAAGTAACATTAGCAAATTTGCAGATAACACAAAGCTGGGTGGCAGTGTGAACTGTGAGGCGGATGCTATGAGAATGCAGGGTGACTTGGACAGGTTGAGGGAGTGGGCAAATGCAGTTTAATGTGGATAAATGTGAGGTTATCCACTTTGGTAGCAAAAACAGGAGGGCAGATTATTATCTAAATGGTGTCAAGTTGGGAAAAGAGGAAGTACAATGGGATCTGGGGATCCTTGATCATCAGTCAATAAGCATGCAGGTACAGCAGGCAGTGAAGAAAGCGAATGGCATGTTGGCCTTCATAACAAGAGGAGTTGAGTATAGGAGCAAAGAGGTCCTTCTGCAGTTGTACAGGGCTCTAGTGAGACCACAGCTGGAGTATTGTGTGCAGTTTTGGTCTCCAGATTTGAGGAAGGACATTCTTGCTACTGAGGGAGTGCAGCGTAGGTTCACAAGGTTAAATCCCGGGATGGTGGGACTGTCATATGCTGAGAGAATGGAGCGGCTGGGCTTGTATACTCTGTAATTTAGAAGGATGAGAAGGGATCTTATTGAATCATATACGATTATTAAGGGTTTGGACACGCTAGAGGCTAGAGACATGTTCCCGATGTTGAGGGAGTCCAGAACCAGGGGCCACAGTTTAAGAATAAGGAGTGAGCCATTTAGAACATAGGTGAGGACACACATTTTCACACAGAGAGTGGTGAGTCTGTGGAATTCTTTGCCTCAGAGGGTGGTGGAGGCCGGTTCTCTGGATACTTTCAAGAGAGAGCTAGATAGGGCTCTTGAAGATAGCAATGCCAGGGGATAAGGGGAGAAGGCGGGAACGGGGTACTGATTGTGGATGATCAGCCATGATCACTTTGAGTGGCGGTGCTGTCTTGAAGGGCCAAATGGCCTACTCCTGCACCTATTGTCTATCGTCTATTGACCTCAGGCAGGGGGTAGCCTGGTAGGTCCATTGTTGGCTAGGCAAGGTGTGATCTCAATAGAAACAAAGTATAGTCTGTGGAACTGGTCGACTAAGGAGGAGGGGGGGGGGGGGGGGGGGGGGGGGGGGGGGGGGGGGGGGGGGGGAATATGAGATTAAGTTACTCATTGTCCGCTGGGTTGTAAGTTACCCAAGGTTAGAGAGACATATCTGTGTGCTATGTTTTTATATTGTCAAAGTGACACTGATGAATAAGCTTCGGATTGTGAGTCAGCATCGAACTGCAACAATGGGATAATGATTAAGATTTCTGATACATCCAAACATAGTTATGGCTCTGTTGACTCATGCTTTCATACGGTGGTTTTTAATCACTCGGTGAGTTATACTTTATTTCTTTAATGAAATGCAAGGAAAGAAAAAATTAAGGCACCTTCCATGGTTTGAATTCTATTTTGGAACGATCATTTCTAAATATGATATACACTCAAAAAACAGTAAGCAGAAATTACAGTGTTCGGAGACAGGACAATTGGCTTCTCGTCGAAGTTCGCAGAGAGCTGTAGCTCTGTAATGTTAATATTATGGCCAACGAACTGGTCACAAGTAGGGCATGGAGTCACGGTGGTGCAACGGTTGAGTTGCTGTCTTACAGCGCCAGAGACCTGGAATCAATCCTGACTACGTGTGCTGTCTGTACGGAGTTTGTACGTTCTCCCTGCGACCACGGATTTTCCCCAGGTTCTCTGGTTTCCTCCCACACTGCATAAACATTAATGTTTGTAGGTTAATTGGCTTGGTATTATTGGTATATTGTCCCTAGTATGTGTAGGATAATGTAAAGGGACTTTCCCACTTTGCCGTCATTTGCGCATCATGCAGATGGCGCGCAAAGATTTTGTACATCACGAAATCCTGGGACGCTGCGCACGACCGCACGTCACTGCCTATGTCACCACGCACCATGCGCGCATAACTCGTACCATGCACGCATCACGTGCATGTCACAATGTGCGCGTCATGCGTCATGACTCGTAAATGATGTCACGTAAATTACGCGCAAATGACGGCCGAGTGGGACAGGACCTTAAGTCTGTGGGGATCGCTGGTTGATGGGACGAAGGGCCTGTTTTCGCACTGTATCTCTGGGCTAAACTAAACTAAACATGTGGGTCCTTGCTACCAAAGGAAGAGTGCCTGCTTCTTTTCGCCATCAATTGCTAAAGTAGAAATCTGCCATCTTCTATCAAATCTAAACTTGGCAAATTGGGAAACTGCACAGCAGATTTTTTTAAATCCATATGATTTGGGCGATTGGTCGGCAACGACATTGCTGTACGTCTGAGCTAGTTAGTGGGATGCTTGGATCTCAGGGATACACAGCCGGTGAATGACAAGTACCTTTTGAAAGGAGATGAGGAGGAATCTCTTTAGTCAGAGGGTGGTGAATCTGTGGAATTCAATGTCACAGACAGCTGTGGAAACCATCAATTGATATTTTTAAGGTAGAGAGTGATAGATTCTTGACTAGTACGGGTGTCAGGGGTTTATGGGGAGAAGGCAGAAGAATGGGGTTTTGAGGGAAAGATTACGCAGCCATGATTGAATGGCAGAGTAGACTCGATGTGCCGACCAGAGATGAGAAAACACTTTTTCACACAGAGAGTTGTGAGTCTGTGGAATTCTCTGCTTCAGAGGGTGGAGGAGGCCAGTTCTCTGGATACTTTCAAGAGAGAGCTAGATAGGGCTCTTAAAGATAGCGGAGTCAAGGGATATGGGGAGAAGGCAGGAACGGGGTACTGATTGTGGATGATCAGCCATGATCACATTGAATGGCTGTACTGGCTTGAAGGGCCGAATGGCCTACTCCTGCACCTATTGTCTATTGTCTATTGACCTCAGGCAGTGTAGACTCGATGTGCCGGATCGCTTAATTCTGCACATAGAACTTCTAACCATGAAATGAGGTCCCAGGATTAGACATTCTGTATTGTAACTAACGTATACCTTCATATATCAGGTCAGGTCGGGGGGAGTTACCTCGATCACGGGTACCATGTAATCCCGTGCTACCTGCTCTATGGTCGGATGGTCGGCGACTAAACCGTCTCCCCCACCTGGTTTGCCGTTGAGCTGTTGACCCCCAGCAGGACCAAAAACAAGACGTATTAAAGGCCAAATGAGCTCCTAGCGAGCCAATGGCCATCCACACTTCAGTAAAAGTTGCGATCACTGTCCCACCACTGGCCACATCTTCCCCTTTCGGCTTTCCACATAGACCGCTCCCACCGTAACTCCCTGGTCAATTCGTCAATTTGTCCCTTCCCACTCAAACCACCCCCTCTCCGGGCACTTTCCCTTGCAACCGCAGGAAATGCTACATGTGTCGCTTTACCTCCCCCCTTGACTCCATTCAAGGACCCAAGCCGTCTTTCCAGATATGACAGAGGTTCACCTGCACCTCCTCCAACCTCATCTATTGCATCCGCTGCTCTACATATCAGCTGTTCTACATCGGTGAGACCAAGTGTAGGCTTGCCGATCGCTTTGCCAAACACCACCGCTCGGTTCACAATAACCAACCCGGTGGCTCAGCACTTCAACTCCCCCTACCATTCCGAATCCGACCTTTCTGTCCTGGGCCTCCTCCATGGCCAGAGTGATTCCCACTGTAAATTGGAGGAGCAGCACCTCATATTTCGCTTGGGTAGTTTACACCCCAGCGGTATGAACATTGTCTTCTCCAATTTCAGGAAGTCCCTGCCTTCTCCTTCTTTCCCCTCCCCTTCCCAGCTCTCCCACTGCCCACTGTCTCCACTTCCATTATTCTTCCCGTCTCCCCCCCCCCCCCCCCCCACCCTCACATCAGTCTGAAGAAGGGTCTTGACCCGAAACGTCGCATATTTCCTTCGCTCCATAGATGCTGCCTCACCCGCTGAGTTTCTCCAGCATTTTTGTCTACCTTTGATTTTCCAGCATCTGCAGTTCCTTCTTAAACTCAGTGGAAGTTGCGATCATACAATTGTAAGGCACCGTTGATGATGATGATATATATGGGCAACAGGCTGATCTTTCTGGTCTGAAGAAAGAGATGGCACTGTTTTCAGCAGTGGACGGGCATAGGTTCATAAATCACAGGAGTATATTAGAGCTAGGTTGAAAACCAGGAACAGATGAAGAGTAACACAGGGAATAAGGATATTGAAGCCTCTGATTGAAATCATCGAACTCGGCTCTTCATTTCCCCAAAGTACCCATCTTCAAACAGAAACATTCATTCTCAAACCAATACCACAGGACAGTTATGAACAAGGACAAATAAGTATCTGCACATTCCTGATTGCTTTTACTAAAGAGTACACTTTACCATCATTTCTGCAGAGAAACATCAACTTGATGAGCCTCCAGCTCCACGACTGGTACGAGAATGCATACATTTTGTGTATCAATGTAATTACACAGTGATATTTTTAATTACGGGCTTTAATTGGGTTCCAAGAAAATGCCAATAGATCAATCAACTTGTTTCACCACTAAATTTGTTTCCCCTCCAACTGTTTTAAATGAATTGATCAACATTAACTAGTCTTCGTTGCATATGCCTTCCTTCAGCCTTAATTTGGTCAGCTTGACTCTGATGTTTTGATGTCCTTTGAGTGCTGCTCAGAAATGTTAATAAATATTGGAAATTGGATAGTGTAATTCAGAAGTCAATTGACTTGTCTCTCTAATGCTTCCAGTCTCTTCAGTTCAGTCATTTAAAGCCTAACCTTTTTTACGTGAAGAAATGATCTCAGTCTGTCCTTGTAATTTGATCTCCCGGTTGCCAAACACTTTAGCTCCCCTTCCCATTCCCACACTGGCCTTTCCGTCCTGGGCCTCCTCCACTGTCAGAGTGAACAGGGGTGGAAATCCCAGGGGGGGACGGGAGGAGTGTGTCCCCACCATGTGTTCAGAGGTGGGGGACAGTTCCCCCCCACCCCCCGATTACAAGCTTTGTAAGGTATTGTGTGGCCTGTCCTATATTATGTTGTCCAGCATGATGTCCAGTGTGTGTTTTAATTCTGTGGTACAAAACTGCACTAGTTGTCTCATTCTAACGGTAACGGCCCCGTAGTAGAAGCATCCACATTGCGGGGCTGGAAACTGGAATAATCCTGAATTAATTACCATCCACAGGGCCCACGGCTGAAGCCACCGAAGCCTCGCCTGTGTGCGTGAGTGTGCGCATGCATGCGCGGCCGCCAAGAAGTTGTGCCCTCCCCCCCCCCCCTGGTCCCCCCCATGTTTTGATAGCGATTTCCGTGCCTGACTGAGTGAGGCCCAGCACAAATTGGAGGAACAGCACCTCATATTTCGCTTGGGCCAAGTAACCTTTGCTTCCCCTTGCATCCCCTCTCTCTCTGTCCCTCCCCCACCTTAGTTGTTGTAACTCATTATCACCTCCACCCCACAGCATACAATGGACCATGGTGGGTTCCACTTTCTGTCGATCATCGTTACTTGTTTGCACATCATTCATTAATTTGTTCTAAATCTCTCTATATCACCGTCTATATCTCTCGTTTCCCTTTCCCCTGATTCTCAAGGGCCAGTCCCACTTGGCGATTTTTTCAGCGACTGCCGGCATCATTGACTGACGTATCAGGTCAGTGAAATATTTGCAGCGTGACGCAGCGTGATAACGTATGACGCGCGGTGTCGCAACATTTTTTTTGTCGCCGCTGGATTTTGAAACGTTCAAAATCTTTTGGCGACACTGATACGTCGCCGAAAAAAATCGGCAAGTGGGACAGGCCCCTAAGTCTGAAGAAGAGTCTCGGCCCGAAATGTCACATATTCCTTTCCTCCAGAGAGATGCAGCCGTACCCGTTGAGTTACTCCAGCTTTTTGTGTCTGCTTGTAATTTCACATTCTGAAATGAATGTTCAGAACCCCCTCCCCCCTCCATCTACAATAGTCCCCCAATAAATTACCAGTTCCTTTTGCACCATCTGTATCAAGGATTACCAGGAGAAAGCAGGAGAATGGAATTAGGAGGATAAGTGACTTACTGTCCTGTTCCACATCTGGCAGCACAAAGCCTGTTCACCATCTACAAGCACAAATCGCTGTGCTGTATCCACAATGGATATTTTTAAGGTGGAGGTTGTTAGGCATCTTATTGATCAGTAAGGGGGTATGGCGAGAAGGCAGGAGAATGGGGTTTAGAGGGAAATATAGATCAGTCATGATTGAATGGCGGAGTAGAATTGATGGGTCGAATGGCCTAATTCTGCTCCTATCACCTATGACCATCGTCTCCTATCCCGTCATTATGGATTGTTCAAATCCCATGCTCAGCATCACTCTCTTTGACGTTTTGAATGAGAGAATAGTCTGTGGAATTCTCTACCTCAGAGGGCGGTGGAGGCAGGTTCTCTGGATACTTTCAAGAGAGAGCTAGATAGGGCTGTTAAAGATAACAGAGTCAGGGATATGGGGAGAAGGCAGGAATGGGGTACTGATTGGGGATGATCAGCCATGATTACATTGAATGGTGGTGCTGGCTCGAAGGGTCGAATGGGCTACTCCTGCACCTATTGTCTATTGTCTATTGAATAAGTTTCACCTCTTCATTCCACCTTCCACCTCTTCTTATATTCCACCTCTTTGTTCTGTAAGTTCCTTGTTAAAATCCAGTACTTTGCTAAACCTTTGTTTGATATCACCTTTGGCTTGGTATCCCTTTGCTAATTCACTCAGGGATAAAGAGACATATGCATAGAGTGATACAGCATGGAAAAATGCCCTTTGGCCCAACTTGCCCATGCCGACCAACGTGCCCCATCTACAATAGTGTCACCTGCCTGCGTTTGACCCATATCCCTCTAAACCTGTCCTATCCATGTTCCTGTCTCAATGTTTCTTGAATGTTACGATAATACTTGCCTCAACTACCTCCTGTGGCAGCTCGTTCCATACACCCACCACACTTTGTACAAAAAAGTTGTCTCTCAGGTTGTTATTAAATCTTTCCCCCTTCACTTTAGACCTATGTCTTCTGGTTCTCGATTCCCCTACTCTGGGCAAGAGACTGTGCATTTTCCTCTCACAACCTTGTACACCTCTAAGATCACTCCACTTCCTTCTGCACTCCAAGGAATGGAACTTGCTCAAACCCTCCCCCCCCTCCCCCCCCCCCCCCCCCCTCCTCCTCAGCTCAGGCCCTTGAGTCTTGACAATGTCCTCATTAATCTTTACTCCACCCTTTCCAGCTTGACATCACCGTTCTGATAACACGGTGACCAAAACTGAACACAGTGCTTCAAATGTGACCTCAACAATGTCATGTCCAATTGTCACATGACTTGTGTTAAGTTCCTCTTGCACTTTGCCCAAGATTCCTGCATCTGCAGTTCCTTGTGTCTTCAAAGCATGAACACATCTGAGTTTCAGAAATGTCCCGAGGCATAATATGCAAAACAAATTGATGCAATTGCTGTTGTTATTCAACTAAAACATAGCACTCACTGTGTACAATCTTGTCGCTGAGTGGCTCCATACGTGTCATAAGAGTTGCTATGAATTCAAATTCACTCCTGGTTCCTGTTCATTCCATTGGCTATGAATATCAAACCAGATGTTGCCAGGACTAGAGGGTGTGAGCTATAGGGAGAGGTTGAGTAGGCTGGGACTATCCCTTGGAGCGCAGGAGGATGAGGGATGATCTTATAGAGG
The DNA here is from genome assembly GCF_028641065.1 of Leucoraja erinaceus. NCBI lineage: Eukaryota > Metazoa > Chordata > Chondrichthyes > Rajiformes > Rajidae > Leucoraja > Leucoraja erinaceus. The sequence continues at coordinate 7,701,661 of NC_073381.1, read as the reverse complement.
CAGATAAAATCACGAGAGGAATACATCAGGTAGATGCACAGAGTCTCTTGCCTAGAGCATGGGAATCGAAAAAGAGACCAGAGGACATAGGTTTAAAGTGAAGGGGAAAAGATTTAATAGGAATCTGAGAGGTAACTTTTTCACACAAAGGGTGGTGGGTGTATGGAACGAGCTGCCAGAGGAGGTAGTTGCGGCTGGGACTATCCCAACGTTTAAGAAACAATTAGACAGGTACATGAATAGGACAGGTTTGGAGGGATATGGACCAAGTGCAGGCAGGTGGGACTTGTGTAGATGGGACATGTTGGCCGTTGTGGGCAAGTTGGGCCAAAGGGCCTGTTTCCACACCACATCACTCTATGACTATGACTCTAACAAAACCAGAAACACATAGGCAAATGAATAATGACATTCGGGTGAAGACTTTCTGGTTTACATAATTGATCCATGTCATAGCGTAATAGAGCCATACAGCGTGGGAAGAGGCGGCACAGTGGCGCAGAGGTAGAGTTGTTGCCTTACAGAGCCTGAGACCCGGGTTCGATCCTGACTACAGGTGCTGTCCACACGGAGTTTGTACATTCTCCCCGTGGGTTTTCTCCAAGATCCTCAGTTTCCTCCCACACTCCAAAGACGTGCAGGTTTGTAGGTTAATTGGCTCGGTGTAAATGTAAAAATTGTCCCCAGTGTGTGTGTAGGTTAGTGTTAGTGTGCGGGGTGATCGCTGGTCGGTGCGGACTCGGAGGGGCCGAAGGGCCTGCTTCCACGCTGTATCTCTAATCTAATCTAAACTAAACTAAGAGGGCAGAACTCAAAGGTCAGAGGGAGAACGTTTAACGAAGATGTGCATTGCAAATATTTTTCACACGGTGAGGGAGGAGACTGGATTATGTTGCCTGTGCTTGTGATGGAAATAGATGCAACTATGATATTTATAGACAATAGGTGCAGGAGTAGGCCATTCAGCCCTTCAAGCCAGCTCCGCCATCCATTGTGATTATGGCTGATCATTCACAATCAGTACCCCGTTCCAGCCTTCTCCCCATACCCTGACCCCGCTATCTTTAAGAGCACTATCTATCATGTTAGAAGTAGTGTACATTACAGTGATATAAGCCAAAAATAACATAATACATTTATGTACATATTTTAAACTTTAAAAAAGAAGAAAAACTTAAAATCCTCTATTTAAGAGGATTTTAGACAGCCACATGAATGGAAGTATATGGAAAAGCAGACGGGTTTAAGTTTAAATAAGCATCATGCTCGGCACAGACTTTGTCCACCTAAATGCCTATTCATGGTTGTGCTATTCCGGGTTCTTTGTATCTCTGCTACCCATATTAGGGGAGGCATGGTAGCCCAGCAGTAGAGTTGCTGCCTTATGGTGCCCCAGAACTGGATTAGATCCTGACTGTGTGTACTGTCTGTACGGAGTTCATACATTGCAGACCACAGTGACACGGCGGCACAGCGGTAGAGTCCCTGCCTTATAGCGCCAGAAACCCGGGTTCGATCCTGACCACGGGTGTTGTCTGTATGGAGTTTGTACATTCTCCCCGTGACCTGCATGGGTTTTCTCCAGGTGCTCCGGTTTCTTCCCACATTCCAAAGACCTGCAAGATGTACGTTAATTGGTCTCTGTAAATTGCGTCTCGTGTCTAGGATAGTGTTAGTGTGCAGGGATCACTGGTCGGAGCGGACTCGGTGGGCCAAAGGGCCTATTTCCATGGTGTATCTCTAAACGAAACAAACTAAACTAAACCCTATCACTGCTCCATCCAAATCTGAGGAAAAACATCCTTGCCATAGAGGGAGTACAGAGAAGGTTCACCAGACTGATTACTGGGATGTCAGTACTTTCATATGAAGAAAGACTGGATAGATTCAGCTTGTACTCGCTAGAATTTAGAAGATTGAGGGGGGATCTTATAGAAACGTACAAAATTCTTATGGGGTTGGACAGGCTAGATGCAGGAAGATTGTTCCCGATGTTGGGGAAGTCCAGAACAAGGGGTCACAGTTTAAGGATAAGGGGGAAGCCTTTTAGGACCGAGATGAGAAAAACATTTTTCACACACAGAGAGTGGTGAATCTGTGGAACTCTCTGCCACAGAAGGTAGTTGAGGCCAGTTCATTGGCTATATTTAAGAGGGAGTTGGATGTGGACCTTGTGGCTAAACGGATCAGGGGGTATGGAGAGAAGGCAGGTACAGGATACTGAGTTGGATGATCAGCCATGATCATATTGAATGGCGATGCAGGCTCGAAGGGCCGAATGGCCTACTCCTGCACCTATTTTCTACGTTTCTATGTATCCTGATTGAATGAGCCATACGAGCCTTCGGGTGCTTGGGGTGGGTCAGGCAACATCTCTGAGGAACAAGAATAAGTGACTTGTCAGGTGTGAAGAGAGATCCCAACCTGAAATGTCGTCTATCAATGTTCTCCAGTTACTCCAACACTTTGTGGTTTTTGACAATGAACAAGTCACAGTCTCTCACATCATGCCTTTTTGTGACAGTTTAAAAGACATTTGGTGTACATGGATACATGGATTCCTGGTGTGGGCAAGTTGGGCCGAGGGGCTTGTTTCCACGCTGTATCACTCTACGATAAGACAGATTTAGAGGGATACTAGACCAAGTGCAGACCCGTTGGGTCTGCTCCCCCAATGGTGTGATTCCCCAACCCAATATTCCACCATGCACCCGTCTCCTCCAACGGAACTGAACCCGTTCCCAAATGTAAGATTCCAGCACTCCCCTGCCTCCCTCAGCAGTGGATTAAAAAAAAATTCCAATTGCACCTACCCTGCCTGCTGCAGCAGTTCCAATTGCAATACCAATTGGCCCTCCCCCTCCTGTTGAAGCACTTGCTGCGATATCCCATTGAGGTGAAAAGTTCAGAGTGTTCCTGTCTTGCAACTTTGTTTTGAAGTGTGTTGGAAGCTGATAGGAAGGAGCAGCGAATCAAAAGGCAGAAAGGCAGCCGGACGCCAGGCGGCAGGCGGCAGCCACACAGTTTTAATATATAATAGATGGGCCAAACACAGGCAGGTGGGACTAGTGTAGATAGAGAATCTTGGCCAGTGTGGGCAAGGTGGGCTGAACGGCCTGTTTCCTGACTCTCTGACTCTAACTTTTGTTACTGAATGTTGCAAACTCTACTTCTGCAATTGGTTGCCATTAAATCTATTTTTGTTGAGAAATTCTATTTTCGTCGCATATTCCAACCAGTAAATACCGCATCTGTTTGGACAATGATAAACTTTGCATCTGTCACTTTGTTCCATAAAACTACTTCTGCGGCAGACTGGGGACTGTTATTAGTTCTAATCTTCCTCCTGCAAACACCAGCTGTTGTCACATTGTATTAGGCAATAAAAACTGTTGCTCGCTTGCCTTTATGAAGGTGCTCTCCTCTGCTAAACAAACATATTTATCATACATATCTGTCTCTGACTCCTCATAGATCTAAAGATAAGCCTTTCTTAAGATGAAGAAAATTCGCTTGGACTGAATATAAAACTGTAACCCAAAATGGGGTGATATTATGCAGTTATCTGGTCAAGATTTAATTTCCTTTGTGAAAAGCAATGATGGATCTGATTTTATAGGAACGAGGGAATGCAGATGCTGGTTTACAAAATAGACACAGATGCTCCAGCACACCATGCCCACACCAGCCAACATGTCCCAGTCCCACCTGCCCTCGTTTCATCCATATCCCTCCAAACCTGTCCTATCCATTTACCTGTATAAATGTTTCTTAAATGTTGGGATAGTCCCAGCCTCAACTACCTCCTCTGGCAACTCGTTCCATACACACCCACACCCTTTGTGTGAAAAGGTTACCCCTCAGATTCCTATTAAATCTTTTCTCCTTCACCTTACTCCTATGACCCCTGGTCCCCAATCCCTCTACTCTGGGCAAGAGACTCTGTGCATCTACCCAACTTATTCCTCTCGTGATTTTATTCACCTCTATGAGATCACCTCTCAAGGGCCGGTCCCACCAGCATGCGCCTGCATGCGGCAAGCGCGACCTAACGTGATCGCTTGAGCCGTACGGCATGCGGCAAGTGCGACCAAACCAGAAGCGGGAGCCGCACGGAGGCGGCTGCGGGCCGGCAGGCCGTTGCCGCGCGGAATTTTTAAACACGGTCAGTTTTTCGGAGCCCCGGGCGATGTCGGGACCAGCTCCGCACAACTCCATACGGCTCCGGCGATCGAAGTGGGACCGGCCCCGCGAGGCCATACGGCTCAAGCGACCACGTTAGGTCGCGCTTGCCGCATGCAGGCGAATGCTGGTGGGACACGCCCTTTAGGGGGCAGGGGGAGATTTAGGAGAATCATCTAAAATTGGGGATTTCAATGTTCATATTGTTTGGTGGTAAGCTACCCAAGTGAGATATGAAGTGCTGTCCCTCCAGTTTGCACTTGGCTTCATTCTGGAGGAGTGGAGGAGGCCCAGTGGAGGAGGCCCAGGACTAGAAAGGCCAGTGTGGGCATGGGAAGAGAATTAAGATAGTTCACAACCGGGGCATCCAGCAAGCTTTGACGGACCGAGTGGAAGTGCTCGCCCAAACTACGCTCGGTCTCGCCGATGTACAGGAGGCCTTATCAGGAACACCGGATGCAGTAGATGAGATGCTCATGTACATCTGATTTTATGCTTGGAACGGCCAAGAGTCATTTGCTGGGTTAACTTCTGGGTGAAGGGTCAGACAATAGACAATAGACAATGGGTGCAGGAGTAGGCCATTCGGCCCTTCGAGCCAGCACCGCCATTCAATGTGATCATGGCTGATTATCCCCAATCAGTACCCCGTTCCTGCATTCTCCCCATATCCCCTGACTCCGCTATTTTTAAGAGCCCTATTGAAAGCATCCAGAGAACCTGCCTCCACCGCGAATTCCACAGACTCACAACTGTCTGTGAGAAAAAGTGTTTCGTCGTCTCCGTTCTAAATGGCTTACTCCTTATTCTTAAACTGTGGCCCCTTGTTCTGGACTCCCCCAACATCAGGAACATGTTTCCTGCCTCTAGCGTGTCCAAACCCTTAACAATCTTATATGTTTCAAAGAGATTCCCTTTCATCCTTCTAAACTCCAGAGGGTACAAGCCCAGCCGCTCCATTCTCTCAGCATATGACAGTCCCGCCATCCCGGGAATTAACCTTGTAAACAAACCTACGCTGCACTCCCTCAATAGCACGAATGTCCTTCCTCAAATTAGGGTGCAATCATGTTATGCAGCATATGAAGCAATACCTGTATAGTACATGCTGGAGGCTGGCTCACAATTGATACTCAAGAGGCATTTAGATTGGCACATGGACATGCAGGGAATGGTGGAATATAGACCGTTCACAGGTATAAAAGATTAGTTCATGTGACAGGAATAGAATTGGGCCATTCGGCCCATCAAGCCCACGCTGCCATTCAACCGTGGCTGATCTATCTTTTCCTCAGTCCATTCTCCTGCCTTCTCCCCATAACCCTTGACAACCGTACTAATCAAGATGTAGATCTCTGCCTTACAAATATCCATTAACTTGGCCTCCACCGCCTTCTATGGCGATGAGTTCCACAGATTCACCGCCCTCTGACTGAAGAAATTCCTCCTCATCTCCTTCCTAAAGGAAGGTCCTTTTATTCTGAGGCTGTGACCTCTGGTCCTAGGCTCTCCCACACCATCCTGGCCACACACTCATCTCACCGCTACCTTCAGGTAGAAGGTACAGGAGCCTGAAGACTGCACACAACCAGGTTCAGGAATAGCTACTTCCCCAAAGCCATCAGGCTATTAAACCTGGCTCGGACAAAACTCTGAACATTAATAACCCATTATCTGTTATTTGCACTTTATCAGTTTATTTATTCATGTGTTTTGTAGTCAATGCCTACTATGTTCTGTGTGCCGAAGCAAAGCAAGAATTTCATTGTCCTATCAGGGACACATGACAATAAACTCACTTGAACTTGAACTTGAGTGGAAACATCCTCTCCACATTCACACTATCCAAGCCTATTAGGCCGGTTAGTGTTTGGCCAAAGAGCCAGTTCCTGTGCTGAACTGTTCTATATATTCTATGAGCTAGAATATATGCTCGATGAGCAAATTCGCCCAAAGTACGTGTTTTGATGTCTTAAGCAAAATTGAGTCCTCTTGATAGTTTAAAAAAAAACTTAACTTAAATGTTGTACCTAATTGGAGTTCTGTTTATGGATGGGTGTAACAGAGTACCCTGTTGATGTCAAGTGAAAGCAATTACAGTGAATCCATACACATTATCTCCCAGAGCCACATTGAATATTTCGTACTTTGTTTATAAGAATTACTGGACATTTACTCATCTCCTTAGAAAATTGATCAGTAAACCAATTTATGCCATACCCTTTTGTTCCGAAGCAGACTCGTGTCTTTGACATTGGGTTTGAGATCAAGAATGCGACTTGGCTCCACTCGGAGAAATAATAATAGTGTCATTAATTAATGTTCAAGAAGGAACTGCAGATGCTGGGAAATCGAAGGTAGACAAAAATGCTGGAGAAACTTAGAATAACGGGGAGGTCATTTAAGACTGAGGTGAGAAAAGACGTTTTCACCCAGAGAGTTGTGAATTTATGGAATTCCCTGCCACAGAGGGCAGTGGAGGCCAAATCACTGGATGGATTTAAGAGAGAGTTAGATAGAGCTCTAGGGGCTAGTAGAGGCAAGGGATATGGGGAGAAGGCAGGCACGGGTTATTGATAGGGGACGATCAGCCATGATCACAATGAATGGCGGTGCTGGCTCGAAGGGCCGAATGGCCTCCTTTTGCACCTAATTTCTATGTTTCTATGTTTCTGAACTCAGCGGGTGCGGCAGCATCTATGGAGCGAAGGAAATAGGCAACGTTTCGGTCCGAAACGTTGCCTATTTCCTTCGCTCCATAGATGCTGCTGCACCCGCTGAGTTTCTCCAGCCTTTTTGTCTCCGTGCCATTAATTAACATTGTTAAATATTGCAAGATCCTCAAAATGATCTACAGAATGCTATTAGACGAGGAGTTGATTCGAATTATGGAAATGGCATGATTGAAAGTCGTTAACCATGGAACGCGAAGGGCAATTCATTTTCATGAATTTCTTCAATCAAAACTATTTTTAACCATTGTTTCACTGCATTGTGTAATATTCTGTGCAATAGACAGAGAGAGAGAGAGAGCGAGAGAGAGAGAGAGAGAGAAAGACATGGATGAAATGGTGCAAGGCTTCTTGGTCGAACTGAGCATGGATGCAGACAGACACAAAATGCAGGAGTAACTCAGCGGGTCAGGCAGCATCACTGGAGAAAAGGAATGGGAGACCTTTCTTCCGACTCGTCTTCAGATTCTTCAGACCTCGACCCGAAACGTCACCCATTCCCTTTCTCCAGAGATGCTGCCTGACCCGCTGAGTTACTCCTGCATTTTAGTCCATCTTCGATGTAAACCAGCATCTGCAGTTCCTTCCTACATATCCTGAGCAGAGCTGCAGATATTTTAACTAACTTACTGGTGAAGGCGACTTCTAAGGCCCACTTTAATATTTAGTTGCGACTTTGCACATGACCCTGCTTACGTATGCGACAATCAGAGATGGTGACTGTACGTCAAGATACAGATACAGAGGCAGCACGGCAGAAACCTAACACAAATATATCATCCATTATAACTTCGAATGCATTATATATGGATGCTGGATAATTAATGGAAGCATAGAAACATAGAAAATAGGTGCAGGAGGAGGTCATTCGGCCCTTCAAGCCAGCTCCGCCATCCATTGTGATCATGGCTGATCATCCCCTATCAATAACCCGTGCCTGCCTTCTCCCCATATCCCTTGACTCCACTAGCCCCCAGAGCTCTATCTAACTCAATCTTGATGTCCTGGGATGTCAGGACTGTCTTATGAAGAAAGACTGGATAGACTTGGTTTATACTCTTTAGAATTTAGGAGATTGAGAGGGGATCTTATAGAAACTCACAAAATTCTTAAGGGGTTGGACAGGCTAGATGCAGGAAGATTGTTCCCGATGTTGGGGAAGTCCAGGACAAGGGGTCACAGCTTAAGGATAAGGGTGAAATCCTTTAAAACCGAGATGAGAAGAACTTTTTTTCACACAGAGAGTGGTGAATCTCTGGAACTCTCTGCCACAGAGGGTAGTTGAGGCCAGTTCATTGGCTATATTTAAGAGGGAGTTAGATGTGGCCCTTGTGGCTAAGGGGATCAGAGGGTATGGAGAGAAGGCAGGTACGGGATACTGAGTTGGATGATCAGCCATGATCATATTGAATGGCGTTGCAGGCTCGAAGGGCTGAATGGCCTACTCCTGCATCTAATTTCTATGTTTCTATGTTTCTATGTTTGTTTGAAGCCATCCAGTGATTTGGCCTCCACTGCCCTCTGTGGCAGGGAATTCCATAAATTCACAACTCTCTGGGTGAAAAAGTTTTTTCTCACCTCAGTCTTAAATGACTTCCCCTTCATACTTCATACATGAGGAAAAAGGCCATTCTGCCCACCTTGCCCACACCGACCAACATGTCCCATCTACACTAGACCCACCTGCCTGCGTTTGCCCCATATCCCTCTAAACCAACATTATCAATGTACCTGTCTAAATGTTTCTTGAATGTTGCGATAGTCCTTGCAAGCTTGCAATAGTGCCTGCAATGATCAAATAAGCCGCATACTGATGTATTTCATCCACTTTCTTAAACAGATACAGGGCAGCAGAGGGATTAGCTTTTTTTTCCGGCTCAAACTCTATATTAAGCTGCTTGAAAATTAACGCACAAACATCTACAGAGGAAAAATAGGATGCATGGACTGTCAAGATAGAACCTGAAATTCTATTTTTAAATTACAGACCTATTTTTATTTATACAGGCTGGTTATTTAAAACACATTTACATTTGCAAAGCATTCAGGAAAATTAACTCTTTAAGGAATTTGAATGGAAAAAAAGGAAATGGTTTGTTTTGTGATTAGGTTCAGGTCCAGGTTTAGGTTCTCAATCGCCACATCTACCAATTACAGCGAAGGCCTGGTTTTGCACGCTACCCTATCAAATCAGATAAAACCATACATAAATTAGGGACAGCACAATGGTGCAGCGGGTAGAGGCGCTACCTCACAGTGCTGGAGACCCAGGTTCGATCCTGGCCTCGGGTGCCGTCTGTGTGGAGTTTGCACGTTCTCCCAGCGACCACCTGGGTTTCCTCCAAATGCCCGGGTTTCTTCCCACATCCCAAAGACGTGCAGGTTTGTAGGTTAAGGCCTCTGTAAATTGCCCTTAGTGCATAGTGTGTGAATGTGAAAGTGGGGCAACATAGAACTAGTATGAATGGGTGATCGATGTCCAGCGTGTACTCGCTGGGCTGAAGGGCCTGTTTCCATGCTGCATCTCTAAACTAAAGGAAAGAAAAACTAAATACAGTCAAACCAAACTCTCAAGGACAACGGATGGTGGTGGGTATATGGAACGAGCCTCCAGAAGAGGAAGTTGAGGCAGGAACTATAACCACCTACAAAAGCCATTTGGACAGGTAAATGGACAGGAACGTTTTAGCGGGATAAGGCCCAAACAGGTGGGACTAGTGTAGATGGAGCATTTTAGTCAGCATGGGCAAGTTGATCTAAAGGGTTTATTTTTGTGCTGTATGACTCTTTGATTCTATGACTTGATCAGATTACATCTCTGGCTTAATTTAAATTAGACCTCCAAAATATCTAGACTGGTAAACTATACTAAACTAAACTAAAGGTACGTGGATAGGGTAGTTTTAGAAGGATATGGGCCTAAGGTACTCAGGGGAGATTAGTGTAGATGGGACATGTTGGTCAGTATGGGTAAGTTGGGCTGAAGGGCCTGTTTACCCACTGTATGACTCCATGACTAAATCACAGTTTTGGTTGTGTTAAAGACAGCTAAGTTTTTGGTGAGTGATCTTGAACAGGCTATTAAACTCTTTTATAATGTAAGGAAGTGGGCTTACACAGGCATACAGCGTGGAATCAGGTTGTTTGGCCCAAGGTGCCCAAGCTGACCAACGTGCTCCATCTACACTAGTCCCACCTGCCTGTGTTTGTTTAATTTAGTTGTGTTTAGTTTATTGTCACTTGTACCAATGCTTTCTCCAAACATAGAAACATAGAAAAATAGGTACAGGAGTAGGCCATGCGGCCCTTCGAGCCGACTGATCATCCATAGTCAGTACCCCATTCCTGCTTTTTCCCTATATTATATGATTCCTTAAGCCCGAACAGCTAAATCTAACTCTCTTGAAAACATCCAGTGAATTGGCCTCCACTGACTTCTGTGGCAGAGAATTCCACAGATTCACAACTCTCTGGTTGATAAAGTCATCTCAGTTCTAAATGGCCAACCCCTTATTCTTAAACTGTGACCCCTGGTTCTGGACTCCCCCAAAATCGGGAACATTTTTCCTGCATCTAGCCTATCCAATCCTTTAAGAATTTTATATGTTTCTATAAGATGCCCTCTCATCCTTCTAAATTCCAGTGAATACAAAAACCCAGTCGACCCATTCTATCGTCATATGTCAGTCTTGCCATCCCGAGAAGTAACCTGGTGAACCTACACTGCACTCCCTCAATGGCAATAATGTCCTTGCTGTCCTATCCATGGTTTAAGATTTGTACTGAGACGTCCAATTTTGATTTCTATCAGTGGGACTTGCATCTAGAGTCATAGAGTGATTCTGTGTGGAAAGAGGCCCTTCGGCCACACCGACCAACATGTCCCAGCTACACTAGTCCCACCGTCCCACGTTTGGTCCATATCCCTCCAAACCTGTCCTGTCCATGCACCTGTCGAATTGTTTCTTAAATGTCGGGATAGTCCCTGTTTCAAATACCTCCTCTGGTAGTTTGTTCTATACACCCACCGCCCTTAGTGTGAAAAGGTTTCCCCCTCAAATTTCTATTACATCTTTCCCCCTTCACCTTAAACCAATGTCCTCTGGTCCTCGATTCACCTACTCTTGGCAAGAGACTCTGTACATCTACCCAATCTATTCCTCTCATAGAAACATAGAAAATAGGTGCAGGAGTAGGCCATTCGGCCCTTCGAGCCTGCACCGCCATTCAATTTGATCATGGCTGATCATCCAACTCAGTATCCTGTACCTGCCTTCTATCCATACCCCCTGATCCCTTTAGCCACAAGGGCCACATCTAACTCCCTCTTAAATATAGCCAGTGAACTGGCCTCAACTACCTTCTGTGGCAGAGAATTCCAGAGATTCACCACTCTCTGTGTGAAAAATGTGTTTTTCTCATCTCAGTCCTAAAAGATTCCCCTTTATCCTTTAACTGTGACCCCTTGTTCTGGACTTCCCCAACATCGGGAACAATCTTCCTGCATCTAGCCTGTCCACCCCGTAAGAATTTTGTAAGTTTCTATAAGATCCCCCCTCAATCTTCTAAATTCTAGCGAGTATAAGCCGAGTCTATCCAGTCTTTCTTCATTTGAAAGTCCTGACATCCCAGGAATCAGGCTGGTGAACCTTCTCTGTACTCCCTCTATGGCAACAATGTCCTTCCTCAGATTAGGGCAAGATTTTATACACCTCAATGAGACCACCCCTAATCATGTTGCACTCCAAGGAATAGAGTCCCAGCCAACTCAACCTCTCCCTGTAGCTCAGACCCTCTCACCCTGGCAACATCCTTGTGGAAGAAGGGTCTGAAGAAGGGCCTTAACCCGAAACGTCACCTGTTCCTCCTCTCTGAAGATGCTGCTTGTCGAACAGAGTTACTCCAGCTTTTTGTATCTATCTTCGGTTTAAACCAGCACCTGCATTTCCTTTCTACACATCCTTGTAAATCTTCTCTGTAGCCTTTCCAGCTTGGCAACATCTCTGTGGACACGGAGCTAATCCTCCCACTGTTAAAAGCGGAGTACTTTGCATTCATCCACACCTGGAATGCAGCCAGCTTGCGAACAAATATATAAAGCTTAATGTCACCTGAAAACTAGAATTTGCAAGCCTTTGCAACTTCATCAAAGTCAGTCAAACATATGTGAGAAGATAAGAGACTGGTACGCATCCCTGGGGTATGCCACCTGTCAGACTCCATCAATCAGAGGTTGTTCTCATTATCACCGCTCCATGCCTGTTTCATCCCAACCAATTAGCCCTCATGTCAGGATTGCCTCCAATTCTGTGCCTTTCCACTTAACGCTAACAATCTCTCAGGCAGAACCTAACCAAATGCTTTTTAATGCACTTTAGTTAACATCCACAAGCACTGTTAATCATCTGAGTAAACTGCTCAATAAAAACCTACTCCGCTTAGCCAGAAATGACTTACCCGTATCAATCCCGATATCTGCAGAAAGGTCTCGACCCGAAATGTCACCCATTCCTTCTCTCCAGAGATGCTGTCTGACCCGCTGAGTTACTCCAGTATTTTGTGTCTACCTTATTTACACTCACCCATTTAATACCCACTAGAAAATGCTCCACCTCTTAAGGGCCTTTCCCCCTCACCCTATTTTTTCGGTGACTTGCCAGCACCCGTCATAGTCGCAGTGGGTCGCCGAAAATTTCACGTGTGGCGGGGTGACGCCTATACGGTCGTGAGTAGTCGCCCAAAGAGTCGTACCTTTTTCTGATCGCCGCTGGATTTTCAACGTTGAAAACTTTTCCGCAACCTGCGGAACTAGTGCTAAATTTACCGCAGCCATGATGGGTGCCAGCAAGCCGTCGAAAAAATTGCGTAAGTGGGACAGGCCCTTTACTGTCTCAGTTATTTTGGTTTTGCTGCCTGAATTGTTCAGTGGACTTTTCCGCCATTTACTAAATGAAGATAAAACTGATGCGCTACAATGCTGAGAACTATATTCTGTGCTCTGTATCCACCCCTCTTGGCTATCTATTGTACTTGAGTTTGACTTGATTGTATTTATGTATGGTAGATCTTATCAGTAAATAGCATTGGAAACTGTATCTTAGTACACAAGGCAATCATAAACCCAGCGAAAACTACCATGTGCTATCCAGTAATTCTGCTACTGAAAGATAAAGCTGATAGCATAATAGACAATAGACAATGGACAATAGGTGCAGGAGTAGGCCATTCGGCCCTTCGAGCCAGCTGATCATTTTTGAATTTTTGAATTTGAATTTGATTCCTTTATTGTCATTCAGACCTTTCGGTCTGAACGAAATTACGTTGCCTGCAGTCATACACAGTAACAACAAACAACAAAACATACAACAAACACAAATCAACATCCACCACAGTGAGTTCACCAAGCACCTCCTCACTGTGATTTAGGCAAAAGTCTTAGTCTCTGTCTCTTCCCTCCTTGTTCTCCCTCTGCGCTGAGGCGATCGATCCGGGCCGAAGATGCCGCCCTCCAGTCCAGCGGACCTCTGTGGTGATGTCGCCGCTGCCGAAAGCCGGGACGCCGTCTCCGCTCCGAGTCGGCCCGCCACAGCCTCAGCTCCGAGACCCGCTGCACCAGCTCCGAGTCTCGCTGCAACAGCTCCGAGTCCTGCAGCCTCAGCTCCGAGCCCCGCTGCCTCAGCTCCGAGCCCCGCTGCAACAGCTCCGAGTACCGCAGCCTCATCCCCAATCAGTACCCCGTTCCTGCCTTCTCCCCATATCCCCTGACTCTGCCATTTTTAAGAGCCCTCTCTAGCTCTCTCTTGAAAGCATTCAGAGAACCTGCCTCCCACCGCAAATTCCACACACTCACCATTCTCTGTGAGAAAAAGTGTTTCCTCGTCTCAGTTCTAAATGGCTTCCTCCTTATTCTTAAACATAATGTTGGCAGCTCGGTGGCGCAGCAGTAGAGTCGCTGCCTTAAAGCGCCATGGCCCCGGTTTGATCCTGACTATGCGTGCTGTCTGTATGGAGTTTGTACATTCTCTCTGTGACCACATGGATTTTCTTCTGGTGCTCCTGTTTCCTGCCACATCCCAAAAACATGCGGGTTTGCAGGATAATCGCCTTCTGTAAATCGTCCCCAAGTGTCTAGGAGGCAAAGGTGGGACAACAGAAGGTAGTTGAGGCTCAGTTCATTTGCTATATTTAAGAGGCAGTTAGATGTGGCCCTTGTGGTTAACGGGATCAGGGGGTATGGAGAGAAGGCAGGTATGGGATACTGAGTTGGATGATCAGCCATGATCATATTGAATGGCGGTGCAGGCTCGAAGGGCCGAATGGCCTGCTCCTGCACGTATTTTCTATGTTAACAAAGAACTAGTGTGAATGGGTGCTTGATGGTCCACGTGGACCCGGTGGGCTGAAATTGAGTCTAGTTCCGTTTAGTTTATTGTCATGTGTACCAAGCTATTGTTCCATGCTAACCAGCCAGCAGAAAGATGATACATGATTACAATTGAGCCATCCACAATGTAGAGATACTGTACATGACAAAGGGAATATCTTTACTAATGTTTTATGCAAGTTAAAGTCCAGTAAAGCTAGATCAAAGTTAGTCCAAAGTTCTCTAATGAGGAAGATAAGTGTCTTTTACCAGGCTGTATCTCTAAACTAAACTAAATGCAAACTCCCATCTTCTCTCATCTGCTTGAATATTAATGACCAACAGTACTATTTAAAAATAAATCACTTGTATTCATTTGAAACCTTTCACCCCTCTCGATATCCTTGAGCAGTTTGCAAACAATTCATTACTCGTAGATAGACATGAAATGCTTGAGTTACTCAGGCAGCATCTCTCAAGAGGAGGAATGGGTGACATTTCGGGTCGAGCCCTTGCTCCAGTCTGAAGAAGGGTCTCGACCTGAAACATCAGCACCCATTCCTTCTCTCCAGAGCAGCTGCCTGACCCGCTGAGTTACTCCAGCATTTTGTGGCTGTCTTCGGAGTAAACCAGCATCATCAGATCCTTCCTACACATTTAATTACTTGTGTTGTGTGGTTGATATTGCCATAGGGGATTCACTGCAAACCAGGAAAGTATCATCAACAAAGAGAACAAGGGAATGTATAAGCATACAACCATATAACAATTACAGCACGGAAACAGGCCATCTCGGCCCTACAAGTCTGTGCCGAACACTTATTCTCCCCTAGTTCCATCTACCTGCACTCAGACCATAAGCCCCCATTCCTTTCTCATCCATATACCTATCCAAATTATTTTTAAATGATAAAATCGAACCTGCCTCCACCACTTCCACTGGAAGCTCATTCCACACAGCCACCACTCTCTGAGTAAAGAAGTTCCCCCTCATGTTACCCCTAAACTTCTGTCCCTTAATTCTGAAGTCATATCCCCTTGTTTGAATCTACCCTACTCTCAATGGGGAAAGCTGATCCACGTCAACTCTGCCTATCCCACTCATCATTTTAAAAACCTCTATCAGGTCCCCCCTTAACCTTCTGCGCTCCAGAGAATAAAGACCTAACTTATTCAACCTTTCTCTGTAACTTAGTGGCTGAAACCCAGGCAACATTCTAGTAAATCTCCTCTGTACTCTCTCTATTTTGTTGACATCCTTCCTATAATTGGGCGACGAAAATTGTACACCATACTCCAGAATTGTTCTCACCAATGCCTTGTACAATTTTAACATTACATCCTAACTTCTATACTCAATGCTCTGATTTATAAAGGCTAGCATACCAAATGCTTTCTTTACCAGCCTATCTATATGAGATTCCACCTTCAGGGAACTGTGCACAGTTATTCCCAGATCCCTCTGTTCAACTGCATTCCTCAATTCGCTACCATTTACCATGTACGTCTTATTTTGATTTGTCCTGCCAAGATGTAGCACCTCACACTTAATATATGGAATATATTCAATAATATTTCCCCTGAGACCCCCACAACTGAAATTTAACAGAGAATATTGAGAAAAAATGTACTCGATTTGAGAGCAGGTGGCATGGCAAAGATAGACACAAAATGCTGGAGTAACTCAGCGGGTCAGGCAGCATCTCTGGAGAAAAGATGTTTCTGGGTCGAGACCCTTCTTCAGACTGAGTGTCAGGGGAAAGGGGAATGGTAGGTATAGAAGATACGTAGGAAAAAATGAATGGAAGATATGCAGAAAGCAACCTTGGTCAAGAAAATGTGGAGCCCACAATGGTCCATTGTTGGCTGTGGGATAGATGATACCGAGTGATACAAGCAGTGAAACTCAATAGAATGACAGAGATGGGGAGAGAGAGAGGGGATGCAAGGATTACTCGAAGTTAGAGAAATCAATGTTCATATCGCTGGGGTGTAAACTGCCCAAGCAAAATCTGAGGTGCTGTTTCTCCAATTTACGTTGGGCCTCACACTGACAGTGGAGGAGGCCCAGGGCAGAAAGGTCAGTGTGGGAATGGGAAGGGGAGTTAAACATAGAAACAGAGAAAATAGGTGCAGGAGTAGGCCATTCAGCCCTTCGAGCCTGTACCGTCATTCAATATGATCATGGCTGATCATCCAACTCAGTATCCTGTACCTGCCTTCTCTCCATACCCCCTGATCCCTTTAAGCACAAGGGCCACATCTAGCTCCCTCTTAAATATAGCCAATGAACTGGCCTCAACTACCTTCTGTGGCAGAGAATTCCACAGATTCACCACTCTCTGTGTGAAAAATGTTTTTCTCATCTCGGTCCCAAAAGATTTCCCCCTTATCCTTAAACTGTGACCCCTTGTCCTGGACTTCCCCAACATCGGGAACAATCTTTCTGCATCCAGCCTGTCCAACCCCTTAAGAATTTTGTAAGTTTCTATAAGATCCCCCCCCTCAATCTTCTAAATTCTAGCGAGTACAAGCCGAGTCGTTCCAGTCTTTCTTCATATGAAAGTCCTGACATCCCAGGACAGAAAGGTCAGTGTGGGAATGGGAAGGGGAGTTAAAGTGTTTGGCAACCGGGAGATCACGCAGGCCGAGGTGAACAATGTTGCTGTTGACTGACTCATTGCAAAGCGGTCTGTTGCCATGCAGGGGAAGGTTACTTCCCTGCCCCGTTACTGTTTTTGTATTGTCAGCTTACTGTGGGCACTGTTGTCAGCCCCATCTCTATGGCATTGTTGGGTATCAGTCAATCAATGGATTTAAAAAAAAACATATTGCTTCACTAATTGTATCTCTACATGGCTGCCACAGAAGGCAGTAGATGCCAATTCACTGGATGTATTCAAGAGAGATTTAGATTCAGCTCTTAGGGTTAATGGAATAAAGGGATATGGAGAGAAAGCAGGAACGGGGTACTGATTTTGGATGATCAGCCATGATCATCTTGAATGGTGGTGCTAGTTCGAAGGGCCAAATGTCCTACACCTGCACCTATTTTCTATGTTTCTACCTTCTTGGTAATGCCTTTGTTTAAATAAAGATAAATTATACTTCCATAGATGTCCAGGTCATAACAGGCGTTTTCTTTCCCTTTCCCAGTGAGTTCCACCATATTTACAATTCCACCCAGCGGTAGTATAACCATATAACCATATAACCATATAACAATTACAGCACGGAAACAGGCCATCTCGGCCCTACAAGTCCGTGCCGAACAAATTTTTTTTCCCCTTAGTCCCACCTGCCTGCACTCATACCATAACCCTCCATTCCCTTCTCATCCCTATGCCTATCCAATTTATTTTTAAATGATACCAATGAACCTGCCTCCACACTTCCACTGGAAGCTCATTCTGCTACGGAGTAAAGACGTTCCCCCTCATGACCCCCTAAACTTCTGTTTTTCTGAAGTCATGCTTCTTGTTTGATCCTCCAAAGGGAAAGCCCACATCAACTGTCAAAAGGTTTTAAAGACCTCTATCAGGTTAAATTGACTTCTGCGCTAAGAGAATCAAGACCTAACTTGTCAACCTCGTCTGTGTAGGATATATGTTAGGTAGTATAGAGATATTAAACATAAAACAGTGCAGTGACATGGTGGCGGAGCGGTAGAGTTGCTGCCTTCCAGCGCTGGAGACCCGGGTTTGATCCTGACCGCGGGTGCTGTCTGTACGGAGTTTGCATGTTCTCCCCGTGACCTGCCTGTTTTTTCTCTTGGTGCTCTGATTTCCTCCCACACTCCAAATAGGTGCAGGTTTATAGGTTAAATGGCTTCGGTTAAATCATTAATTGTCCCTCGTGTGTGTAGGATAGTGTTAGTGTGCAGGGATCGCTCATCGGTGCAGACTCGGTGGGCCAAAGGGTCTGTTTCTGCACAGTACCTCTAAACTAATTTGACAGCACGAGAATAGGCCCTTCAGCCCACAATGTCTGCGATGGACATGTTCACAAGTACATAAGTTATAGGAGCAGAATTAGGCCAGTCTACTCCGTCATTCAATCATGGCTGATCTATCTTTCCCTCTCAATCCCATTCTCCTGCCTTCTTCCCATAACCCTTGATGCCAAAACCATCTTTCATCTTCCTGCGCATAAGACTTTAGTTACAATGCGAGAAAGAGGGCCCTTTGGCCAATTGAGTCCGTGCCGACCAGCGATCACCATGTACTAGCACTATCCTACACACTAGGGAACATTTACAATTTTTACCTAAACCAATTAACCCACAAACCTGCATGGCTTTGGAGTGTGGGAAGAAACTGGATCACCCTGAGAAAACCCACGCGGTCATAGGGAGAATGTGCACACACCGTACAGACAGGATCCATAATCAGGATCGAACCCAGGCCTCTGGCGCCGTTATGCCCCTGTCCCACTTAGGAAATCTGAACGGAAACCTCTGGAGACTTTGCGCCTCACCCAAGGTTTCCGTGTGGTTCCCAGAGGTTTTTGTCAGTCTCCCTACCTGTTTCCACTACCTGCAACCTCCGGCAACCACCTGCAACCTCCGGAAACCACATGGAAACCTTGGGTGGGGCGCAAAGTCTCCAGAGGTTTCCGTTCAGGTTTCCTAAGTGGGACAGGGGCATAAGGCAGCAGCTCTACCGCTGCACCACCATGCCCATATGCCCATGGCTACATCCAAAACCATGTTATATGCCACCGTTGTATCTGCTTCCACCATCTACCCGATAAACGTTCAGTTACTGATGGTTTCTCAAGCACTTACAAATTGAATTCACCCGTCTCACTTTAGTTTCAACGACAACTGCTGGTGTGTAGATCCATCGTTTTCGAACTCATCAGCCCCTGTTAACCTTCTTAAAAATGGAATTGGAAACAATACTCTCACTGAAGCCCAGCAAGCGATTCTCTAGGCTTGGCTCACCTGCATGGTTATTCCATTCCATGTCGCTTAGTCAACTCCAGGTTCCCAGCATGTTGCTGCCCTGCATTAAACGAGTTGACCATCCTGCTGGTGACTGCCATTGATTAGCAATCGTTACTATGGTAGATCCGCAATGTTGCTCCAGCATTTCAATCTAGCTTGATTTTAAACATCGACATCTCAGACCGCTGCCGAATGAAAGCTTTGCAGTGAAGTGGTATTGGGGCCAGGAGCAATGATTGCACCTTATTCAGTGTAGAGCCATGGAGTGATACAGTGTGGAAACAGGCCCTTCAGCCCAACTTGCCCACAACGGCCAACATTTCCCAGCTACACTAGTCCCACTTGCCCACGTTTGGTCCACATTCCTCCAAACCTGTCCTGTCCATGTACCAGTTTACCTGTTTCTTAAATGTTGGGATAGTCCCTGCCTCAACTCCCTCCTCTGGCAGCTCGTTCCATACACCCATCACCCTTTGTGTGAAAAAAGTTACCTATCAGTTCCTATTCAATCTTTTCCCCTTCACCTTAAACCTATACCCTCTGGTCCCTGATTCACCTACTCCAGGCAAAAGACTCCGTGCTTCTACCCAATCTATTCTTCGCATGATTTTATACATGTATATAAGACTAGATAAGAAGTGAAGAGGGTGTTGCCAGGACTTGAGGGCCTGAGTTATGGGCAGAGGGTAAGCAGGCTGGGACTCCTGACCTTGGAGTGCAGGAGGAAGAGGGGTGATCTTATAGAGGTGTATAAAATCATGTGGAATAGATCGGAGAGACTCACAGTCTCTTGCCCAAAGTAGGGTAACTGAGAACAAACGGACATAGGTTTAAGGTGAAGAGGAAAATATTTAATAAGAATCTGAGGGGTATCTTTTTCACGCAAAGGGTGGTAGGTGTATGGAACAAGCTGGCAGAGGAGGTAGTTGAGGCTGGGACTATCGCAACGCTTAAGAAATATTTAGACAAGTACATGTATAGGACAGGTCTGGAGGGATATGGACCAAACACATGCAGGTGGCACGAGTGTAGATGGGACATGTTGGTCGGTGTGGGAAAGTTGGGCTGAAGGGCCTGTTACCACACTGTATCACTCTATGACTCTGACTAGGAGTTTATTGCACCTCCACCAACCTGATCTACTGCATCTGCTGTTCCAGGTGTGGACTCCTATATATCGGCAAGACCAAGCACAGGCCCAGCCATCGTTTCGATGAACACCTCCGTTCGGTCCGCCTAGGCCTATGCGATCTCATGGTTGTTACACACTTCAACTCCCCCTCCCATTCCCACACTGACCTTTCATTCCTGGGCCTCCTCCGTTGTCAGTGTGAGACCCAACGCAAGTCGGAGAAACAGCACCTCATATTTTGCTTGGACAGTTTACACCCCAGCGGTATGAATATTGATGTCTCTAACTTCAAGTAACCCTCATATCCCCTCTCTCTCCATCCCTCCCCCACCCTAGTTCTCTAACTAGTCTAGGGTAGTTTCACAGTCCTCCTGATTAATTTTACTATATGTAAAACAAGCACCCTTGCTCCTCACCCAAATAATGAGCCATTTAACATGTCCTGGATCATCGTCTGCTTTGATCTGTGGTTTTCACACCTTTCCCTTCTACATCTCTAGTTTCCCTCTTCCTTGACTCCGAAAAAGGGTCTCGACCCGAAACATCACCCATTCCTTCTCTCCAGAGCTGCTTGCTGCCTGTCCCGCTGAGTTACTCCTGCATTTTATTTCCATCTTAAGTGAATATGTTGTGCCAACAAGAACAACCGAGGAGGTTTCTGGCAGATTGTGTAGCCGACAGTGATTTGGGCCAAACGCATGCAGCTGGGACTAGAATGGATGGTTGGTGTGGGCAAGTTGGGCTGCAGGGCCTGTTTCCACACTGCATGACTTTCTATAGGGCCAGAAACTAAGAATATGAGGCAGGATGATTATAAGCAATTAAACTGAGATAGTGATATGTGACTGATAAGATATTACAGAACAGTGGTGGCTCGATGGTATTGCTGTCCTACTGCGCCAGAGATGCCGGTTCGATCCCGACGACTGGTGCTGTCTGTACAGAGTTTGTACATTCTCCCTGTGACCAATGAAGTTTTCTCCGGGTGCTCCAGTTTTCTCCCACACTCGAAAGATGTACAGGTTTGTACGTGAATTGGCTTTGATAAAATTGTAAATTGTCCCTTGTGTGTAGGATAGTGCTAGTGTACAGGGGTGATCGCTGGTCAGTGTGGACATGGTGGGCTAAAGGGCCTGGTTCCGTGCTATATCTCTAAAGTCTAACTAAAATTTAAAAAAAAATATGTTAGAGCAAATTGTGGCCTGACTTCATATCTTCGTCATATTAACAGACTGACAGAAAATATCATCTTTAAAAATTACTAATGCATTAAAACCAGTTTACAGGAATATGTCTGAGAGTAATGACCAGCATATCATCTTAAACAGAGCCATACACCATGGAAAGAACTGGCCTCCAACATCCTCAGAGGCAGAGAATTCCACAGACTCACAACTCTCTGTGTGAAAAAGTGTTTCCTCATCTCTGTTCTAAATGCCTTACCCCTTATTCTTCAACTGTGGTCCCTGGTTCTGGACTCCCCCAACATCGGGAACACGTTTCCTGCCTCTAGCGTGTCCAAACCCTTAATAATCTTATATCTTTCAAACAGATATCCTCTCATCCTTCTAAATTCCAGAGTATACAAGCCCAGCCGCTCCAGCCTCTGACAGCATATGACAGTCCCGCCATCCTGGGAATTAACCTCGAGAAACCTACGGTGCTCTCCCTCAATAGCAAGAATGTCCTTCCTCAAATTGGGGGAGCAAAACTGCACACAATACTCCAGGTATGGTCTCACTAGGGCCCTGTAAAACTGCAGAAGGACCTCTTTGCTCCTATACTCAACTCCCTGTAGCTCAGACCCTCGAGTTGTGGCAACATCCTGGTAAATCTTCTCTGCACCCTTTCCAACTTGCCAACATCATACCTATAACACGGTGCCCTGAACTGAGCACAATACTCTAAATGCGGCCTCACCAATGTCTTACACTACTGCAACTACATTTGTACGGCTATTATATCTCATGATTTCTGATCCCTTGCCTCATATTTCTTACCCTTTTCCCACTTTACGTCAAAGAGGACCCGTTTCAACGCTGTTTAAAAAAAAAAAAATGTATTAGAAGTAAGTACAATACAGTGGTACCTTTTTACAGGTGCCAAATATATGTTAACATGATACATTCTCTGTACAACTTCATTTTTTTTTTTTTTTAAAGAGAGAAATAAGAAAGAAAGAGATAGTAAAGAGTAGAGAAAAGTGTAGTGTGTGTATGCTGGCCCACGCTGTATGACTCTACGTAGGACTAGAAACACAATATGAGCCATAAATGTAGGTCTGGAATTGGGCATGTAATGTTACATTTGTTGCTGGTGATTGAAGTTAAAGTTGATGAATGAACAAGGGCAGGGGTATCAGGGGTTATGGGGAGAAGGCAGGAGAATGGGGTAAGGAGGGAGAGAATAGCCCCTGTCCCACTTAGGAAACCTGAACGTAAACCTCTGGAGACTTTGCGCCCCACCCAAGGTTTCCGTACGGTTCCCGGAGGTTGCAGGTGGTTGCTGGAGGTTGCAGGTAGTGGAAGCAGGTAGGGAGACTGACAAAAACCTCTGGGAACCTCCAGGAACTGCACGGAAACCTTGGGTGGGGCGCAAAGTCTCCAGAGGTTTCCGTTCAGGTTTCCTAAGTGGGACAGGGGCATTAGATCAACCATGGCGGAGTAGACTTGATAGGCCCAAAGGCCCAATTCTGCTCCTATCACTTCTGAAATTCTGCTGCTGTGACTGTTCCTGCCTGCCTGTCTCCTGCCTCACATGTATCCTCTTTTTATGCCTCCTGTTCTGTGTTCTTTGCCCTGCTTCAAATTTATCTCCACCTGCTATCGTTTGACCGCATTCATTCACATTTCTCTCTCTCCTACCATCTCTTTCGCTGCCTACTGCCCAATATTGATCCTCATCCTATGTCCCACCCTACATTCATGCTCATCTCCTCCCACTCCCAGCCCAGTTTCATCCCCGTCTCCAATTTCCTGCACCAATTCTTTCCGTAGGTCCTAATATCTTAGGAGTTAGGAGGGGGAGATAGATCAGCCTTGATTGAATGGCGGAGTAGACTTGACCGGCCAAATTTCCTAATTGTCACCTGATCTGGCCTTGCATTCGGTATCTCTTGCTCCCTGCCACCCCGGGCTTCCAACCTGATAAAGAACCATTCTCTACCACCCTCTGACCCCTGCCACCAAGCCAGTTTTCCATCCAAGGGAGGCACAAAATGCTGGAGTAACCCAGCAGAACAGGCAGCATCTCTGAAGAGAAGGAATTGGTGACATTTCGGGTCGAGACCCTTTCCATCCAATTGTCTTCGATCTAAATTTGAGTTGTTGATTGTTACATGTACCGAGGTACAACGAAAAGCTTTTGTTGCGTGCTAACCAGTCAGTGGAAACATAATACATGATTACATTCGTGCCATCCACAGTGTTCAAAGCAGATACTGACTGCAAAGTTTTTTATGATGTGAAAAGAAAGAGATTAGTTAAAACAATGTAGGTCCCCTTGCAGTCAGAAACAGGGGAGTTGATCAATACCAATTGACTAAGTTTAGCAGGGGACCGCGGGTGGAGTTGGAGGAATTGAGTGAAATCCAAAATTGAATGGATAAAATCCAGAATTAAAGTCCGATCAAAACTCTTTATGGAGTAGTTCCTGGATTTGGCGGGTAGCAAACGTAACCCCACTTTTTAAGAAGGGAGGGTCTCCGGTGGGGCTAGAGTCAGTATTAAAGATGGAATAGCAGCACATTTGAAAGTGGTGAAATCATTGGACAAGTTGGATTTACAGGAGGATGTAACTGCTCTATCTGGACTTCCAGTTTTCGTTGTATACAAACTTAGGGGGGTTCATATTGGTTCAAACAGGAAGCAAAGAGTTCCCTTTTCACAATGATAATAGCTGGGAAGTAACAATGTCCCTGAGGAGGATCTGGGTGACTTGGATAGGCTGTCGTTTGGCAAACATTTGAGCAGACTATTATCTAAATGGTGGCCGATTGGGAAAGGGGGAGATGCAGCGAGACCCTGGGTGTCATGGTGTACACCAGTCATTGAAGGTAGGCATGCAGGTGCAGCAGGCAGTAAAGAAAGCGAATGGTATGTTAGCTTTCATTGCAAAAGGATTTTCTATTCTGAAATCTTAAGAACGCAGGGGGTGTACACCTTTTGCCTGGTGGACGAGGGGAGAAGAGGGAGTGGCCAGGGTGCGACTCATCCTTGATGATGTTGCTGGCCTTGCCGAGGCAGCGTGAGGTGTATATGGAGTCAATGGAAGGGTGGAAGGGAGTCAATTGGAGGGAGGTTGGTCTGTATGAAGATCTGGGACTCTGTCGACAATACAAAATTCTTAAGGGGTTGGACGAGTTTGGTATTCCAGAAAAACGCAAGGGGAATCATGGGCATTTGGAAGTCAAAGGCCAGCCGTGATGTGGCCCTTGTGGCTAACACTCAGGTCGGGATACAGTTGGACCCTGCCAGTCTGGCCTGTGCACCTACACAGACCTGTGACTCATCTCCGGTGAGGTAGATAGTAGATCAGCCAGCAGTTCAAATAGCTGGGTCTTTGGCACACTGCAAATGGCTGCCGAACTGTCCTCCGAGGCAGCGTGAGGTGTACCATCCCCGACAATCCCGCAAGGAATCCCGAGCCGTGCCCCACCCCCCTGTCCAGGGGGTCTTTGGCACAGGAAGGACCATCCCCGTCCCCTCCCGATGCAGGAGTCAGTCAGACTGGAGTCTTGCCCCAGGCCGACAGCCAGCGCAGGGAAGAAGTGCTAACTCCAGCTCAAATCGGAGCAGTGGCGGCCCAGGCTTACAGCCAGCGTGGAGACGAAGCGCCAACTCCACTCCTCCGGGCTGATGTCTGGTCACTCCAGGGCTGTAGGTTAACCCGGCGGGAAAGGCAGGGTTGAACTGCAGGTAGCGCTGCCTCTCCGCGCTGGCTGTAACCTGGGCTGCTATTCCCGTCAGTCCCGTGCTGTCAGTTAACCCAGCGGGACAGGCAGGGCTGAGTTGGAGTTAGCGCTTCTTCTCCGCGCTGGCTGTAGGACTGGGGCGCCGCTCCCGTTGGGCAGAAGGGCCTGTTTCTCCGCTGTATCTCTAAGGTCTAAAGGCAAGAGCAGGGGTTCCCAACCTGGACTAAACTTACCCAGATTTGTTGATTCTGGATCTCTACACATTTTTTCTCATTGACCGACTGCGTTTGGTTCTGGTATACTGGTATCTGTACATCATTAGTTGTTCATAAATAAGTGGAATAACATTGTGATGTGCTATTAAAGTTGGCAGGGGTAAACGGGACGAAACTGGTTAGGAACCCCTGGGCTGGAGACTTTGGAAAGTGGTTTTGTTCTATTATGGACTGATATATCAAAATCCTCAGCAGGTCAGGCGGCATCTGTGGAGAGGGAAGAACTAATGTTTCACAATGATGACCTTCCCTGAAAACTCAAGTTTTAATCTTGTTTTTCTCATGACTGATGGTGCGTGACCTGCTGAGCATTTAGAGTATTACCCATTTTATTTCAAATGCCCATCATCTATAGTCTTTCACTGTAAGGCCATTACTTTGAAAACTATTTAAATTAGCTTATTTAAATGACAGTAGCGATGCAGTCAATTTGAACTAAGTGCTTAATGGATAATTCTGGGGGGAAAAAAATGCTAATTTGAATGATGTTTTTCTCATATTCAATCTATTTTATTAGATATACTGGTCCAAATAACTAAAACCTGTAACAATCCCAAAATTAAAGATCATTATTTGCATAGATACTCTTCATTGTTAGAACAGACTAATTCCAGGATTCATTTATCTTTATTTCCCAATTATAACTACGAACAAGAGGACAAAATGAGACGCAATGTAGAGATGGAAAGAGAAAAATAAAAGGGAGTTGATAGAGCAACGTGCAGCCGGAGGGCTGGAGTTTTGGTTGAGGAATCATACAGTCATACATCACGGAAACAGGCCCTTCGGCCCAACTTGTCCATGCCAACCTAATGCCTCGTCTATCCCACTGTAAAATTCATATGCGCAGTCAATGGTCAAGCCTGTACTTGCTGGAGTTTAGAAGGATGAAGGGAGGGACCTCGGAAACTTACCGAATAGTGAAAGGCCTGGATAGAGTGGATGTGGAGAGGATGTATCGACTGATGGGAGAGTCAAGGACAAGTGACCATAGCCTCAGGATAAAAGGAGGTACCTTTACAAAGATGAGGAGGAATTTCTTTAGTCAGAGGGTGGTGAATCTGTGGGATTCATTGCCACAGAAGGCTGTGGGGGCCAAGTCAATGGATATTTTTAAGGCAGAGGTTGACAGATTCTTGATTAGTACGGGTGTCAGGGGTTTATGGGGAGAAGGCAGGAGAATGGGGTTGGGAGGGAGAGATATTTCAGTCATGATTGAATGGCGGAGTAAACTTGATGGGAGCGAATGATCTAAATCTGCTTCTATAGGTTCTGAACTTATGAATAGTTTGGTGATCATCTCTGCTAAATAGTTGTTTGTTTTAAATTGCAGGTAAAGGCTTGAAAATGTATCCTTAATAACTATTGCAGTATTTGAACTGTAGTTACGTTTGATTTCCCTTTGTTTTCTGCCCCACATTTGCTCCTTAAGGTGTTCATCCAAATAAATGGACTATTCATTTGTATCAAGGCAGTTGGTTGGGACCTTGTGGAGTTGTTGGTCCTTTGGAATAAGTCTTTCCTTCCGTCCATGTCGGGGATTGTAGGGGATAGACTAATAAAGTCATACAGCATGGAAACAGGCACTTCAGCCCAACCTGTCCATGGTGACCAAGATGACCAATTCCATTTGGTCCATATCTCTCCAAACCTTTGCTATCTATGTACCTGTCCAAATGTCTTGTAAATGCTGTTACAATACCTATCCCAACTACCTCCTCTGGCAGCTGGTTCCATATACCCACCACCCTCTGCACGGAAAAAGTTGATCCTTGGGATCCTATTAAATCTTGCTCCTCTCACCTTAAACCTATGTCCTTAGTATATTGATTTCCCTACCCTCCTCTCTGGTCTTTGGATGAAGAGCTTGGCACCAGCTTTGCATCTACCCCCTACAGGCCACTGCTCACCACATCTTGGGCAGAGACTTGAGGATGGTTAATTGATCAATTAGTAATTGGAAGGTTGTCCCAGTTCATAAATGGTAGGGGCAGAATTAGGCCATTCAGCCCATCAAGGCTGATCTATCTCACCATTCTCAGCCCCATTCTCCTGCCTTCTCCCCATAACCCCTGACTCCCTGCCTAATCAAGAATCCACCCATCTCTGCCTCAATAATATCCATTGACTTGGCTGTAAATTCCACAGATTCACCACCCTCTGACTAAAGAAATTCCTCCTCCACGCCCTTGTATTCTGAGGCTATGGCCTCTGGCCTTAGACTCTCCCACTAGTGGAAACATCCTCTCCACATCCACTCTATCCAAGTGATCAGAGAGACAGATGGACATTGGATGACAGATCAGTGGGTGGTGGAGATGAGAGGGCGGATGTCAGAATGAGTTGGGACTTGGTCAAGTGGATCGCCTTTGAGCTACAAGGATAACTTGGTAAAGGCTACAACTGCCTAGCAGTGGATTCCTTTGTGCATGCTCAGCCCTCTCTACATATGATACACAGAGGGATTGCTAAAGTTGCATTTGTGTTACATTATAATTATACTAACACCAATGGAACAAATCACAAAGTGATGGAGGAACAGATCAGGCAGCATCTATGGAGAGAAATGGGCAACTGCTGTCTCCGTTTGAGACTTCAGACTTATCTAGTTCCCAGGACTGCATTTCCATTGATTCCACGACCTTTCATCGCACACAAGGCTTGGAAAGAAATTTCTGCCAGCATTTTTCTTCAGTTTAGTCGGGTTTAATACAGAGATACAGTAGATCAGCTATGATTGAATGGAGGAATAGACTTGATGGGCCGAATGGCCTATCACTTGTGAACTTACAAAACAGGCCCTTCAGCCCATCAAGTCCACAATGGCCGTTTACACCATTTCTTTGTTATCCCACTTTCTCATCCACTCCCCACACACTCAGGGCCAATTCTCCTTCAAACCCGCACGTCTTTGGAACACGGGAGGAAGCCCGTGCGGTCACAGGGTGAACGAGCAAACTCCACACAGACAGGGGCGCAAGCATGAAGAAGGGTTTCAGCCCGAAACGTTGCCTATTTCCTTCGCTCCATAGATGCTGCTGCACCCCGCTGAGTTTCTCCAGCATTTTTGTGTACCTTCCACACAGACAGGACCTGAGGTCGGGATCAAACCCGGATCTCCGGTGCTGTGAGGCAGCAGCTCTACCAGCTGCGCCACTGCGCTGCCCTGAAGTTAATTGTTGAGTTCCCACGTTGAATAACTGTGTGCTTTCCAGTCGGCAACTCCACTGGCGTTTTGAAATCTCTCTCGTTGCTTTGCCATTTGTGCTCGGTGAGCTGTGCAAACTGCTGTCAGCAGTGGAAACAGATTGTCTCATGAAGAAATCGTGATTGTTTTTGTACTGATGATAGCCTGGGTATCCTCTCAGGCTTTTACAGCCCTCAGCTGCTCCCTTGCTATGAACATTAAAAGGAGTTTGACAGGAATATTACTCGTTACGTTTTTTTTAACATTACTTTCCCTTGACTGACTGACGCCAGCATTTCATTTTCCATTCAGAACTAGGATTCAACTGTGTTTTATTTTTTAACACTCTCTTTCTCTCTCTCTCTCTCTCTCTCTCTCCCTCTCTCTTAAAAACGTAACCTCTCTTCCTCCCCGCTCTCTCCCCCTCTCCCTCTCCCTCTCCCTCCTTCTCCCCCTCTCTCCCTCTCTCCCTCTCTCCCTCTCTCCCTCTCTGCCTCACCCTCCTTCTCTACCTCCCCGCTCTCTCCCTCCTCTCACTCTCACTCACTCTCTTACCTCCTGCTCTACCTCCCCGCTCTCTCCCTCTCCTCTCCCTCTCCCTCCCCCCTCCCCCTCTCCCCCCCTCCCCCCTCGCTCCCTCTCCCTCTCTCCCCCTCTCCTCTCTCTCTCTCTCCTTCTCTCCTCCTCTCCTCTCCCTCCCTCTCTCCCTCTCTCCCTCTACCTCTCTCCCTCTCCATCTCTCTCTCCCTCTCCCCCTTTCCCCTCTCTCACTTTCCCACTTCCTCCTCTCCACTCCCCCCTCTACCCCTCTCTCTCTCTCTCTCTCACATTTCTTGCAGAAATCCAAAATATCAACCTATGAGAAGATGTGGGCCTTCATGAGCAGCCGACAACACACGGCTCTGGTCAAAAATAACGAGGAGGGGATCCAGCGGGTTTTAACCACAGATTACGCCTTGCTGATGGAGTCGACCACCATCGAGTTTGTCACCCAGAGGAACTGCAACTTGACACAGATCGGCGGACTCATAGATTCCAAGGCATACGGAGTCGGCACTCCTATGGGTATGTAGCAGAGCCAATGCACACATCATGCAAATGAATCAGGGGCACAATAAAACGGAAAGTGGCCGTTGCGAGCTATTTGCGCACACATTACTGATCACGAGTCTCTTAATGCTGTAATATCTCAAGCCATTCTCTTTTCGTGGGAAACCGTTACAATGATAAATCTCGCTGTTCATTTTGCACAGGATAAACATATTATTTAACCTCTTGACTAATGAATTTTCTCTGCATCACTATGCCCTCTGTTGTCTAATATATGCAAAAAATGTTTTTTTTTGTGGTTATAAATCCAGATGATGTATGTGTCGGTATATGGGAAGCACAAAATGCATCCAAAGTTGTCACCATTAATAATTATTTTGATCCTGACCAAAATACCCACCAGAATGTTTAACATCAATTTTATAATCGAGTGCTAAATTATTCATTAGTTTATGAAATAGGACGATGTGTATGATTTACATGTGTTAAGAAGGCCAATATATTATGGTTTGCATTTGACAAATAGGCCAATGTTTACAACTGAATCTAGTGTATGATTTCTATTATTAATGGAACTGGCGCGGAAATTATCATTGAGAGTCAAGAGTCAAGAGTGTTGTATTGTCATAATGTCCCAGAGAGAACAATGGAATTCTCACTGGCTGCAGCACAACAGAATGTGTAATCATAGTCCCAAAATGCTGGAGTTACTCAGCGAGACAGGCATCATCTGGAGAGAAGGAATGGTTGACTTTTCGGGTTGAGACCCTTCTTCAACCAAAGTACTATGTAAACAATATCATAAACGAGAAAAAAATTGTTAGGTGTGTGTGTGTATATACACATACTCACATATATCTGAATATATACACACCCACGCACACATATGTGCACAAACAAAAAAAACTATATTAGTGCAATAATAACAATAATAGCCTATGGAGTGAAGGAATAGGTGATGTTTCGGGTCGAGACCCTTCTTCAGTCTGAAGAAGGGTCTAGGGTCTAAACCCGAAACGTCGCCTATTTCCTTCTCTCCGTAGTTGCTGCCTCACACACTGAGTTTCTCCAGCATTTTTGTCTACCTTCGATTTTTCCAGCATCTGCAATTCTTTCTTAAACAATAATAGTCGATGTAGTTCAGAGCTTCTTTGGAGGTTGTGGTGTTTAAATGCCTAATGGCTGTAGGGAAGAAGCTGTTCCTGAACCTGGACGTTGCAGTCTTCAGGCTCCTGTACCGTTATAATTACTTACAATAGGCACTCATAAAATGCCAGTTTTGCCACATTTAATAAATCACATTTGGAGGATGGATCTCAGCTTAAGTAATACATATACTAGTAGGATTTTTGCCCCTTACTGTTCTTTTTGCATTTGAAGCTTATTCTGTCCACAGCAGAGGGCAGAATAAAGTTATTTGGCAATATCAAGAGACAAGAGTGTTTAATTGTCATATGTATCAAAAATGTACCTCCATCTAAGACCTCAAGAAATTGCAGAGAATTATGGACACAGCCCAGACCGTCACACAAACCAAACTCCCTTCCATTGACTCCATCTACACCACGCTGCCTTGGCAAGGCCAGTAGCATAATCAAGGACAAGTCGTACACTTGAAACTCCCTATTCTCCCCTCTCCCATCCGGCAAGAGGTGCAGAAGTGTGAAAACGCACACCTCCAGATTCAGGGGCAGTTTCTCTCCAGCTGCTATTGTCGTTTCTTGTCACCTGTGTCAGCAGGTACAGTGAAAAGCTTTTGTTGCCTGCTAACCAGTCGGCAGAAAGACAATACATGAATGCAATCAAGCCATTTAGAGGATATAGGTTTAAGATGAGAAGGGAAAGATTTAATAGGGACTTGAGGTACAACCTTTTCACAGAGAGGGGTGGGTATATATAGAACGAGCTGACAGAGGAGGTATTTGAGGCAGGAACTATAATATCATTTCACAGACACTAGAGCCAATGATGTTTTGTTGAGTTTAGAAATACAGCGCGGATTACAGGCCCTTCGGCCGACCTGGTCCACATGGACCAGTGATCCCCGCACATTAACACTATCCTACACCCACTAGGGACAATTTTTACATTTACCAAGATGATTAACGTACAAACCTGTACGCCTTTGGAGTGTGGGAGATCTTGGAAAAAACCCAGGCCGGTCACGGGGAGAACGTGCAAACTCCGTACAGACAGCACCCGTAGTCGGGATCGAACCCGGGAGTCCGGCGCGGCATTCGCTGTCAGGCAGCAACTCCACCGCTGCACCACCGTGACCGTCACCTATTTGTTCTGAGGTACAACGATAGCAAAGGTGGGATATGGGTCAAATGCAGGCAGATGGTTCGAACGCAGATGGGGTATCATCTACGGCAAGATGGGCTGAAGGGCCTATTTCCTTGCTCTATGATTCTAGTTATGAGTTTTCAGAACTCTCTTGCTCAAAGGACAGTGCAAGTGGACATGGACGAAGCGCAGGCAGGTGGGACTAGTGTCGCTGTGACATTGTTGGCCAGTGTGGGCAAGTTGGGCTGAGGGGCCTATGTTCACAATGTGTCACTCTGTCACTCTATGTAGGTTTTTGATCATCTAATGTTTTAAAGGTTACCCAGGACAGGCCAGGAATGTGTTCATTTCATTCAACGATAGGGCATACGTGAGGTGTCAACAACCCACTCCTATTCCTAGTTCACATGTTCATACACTCAAACCAAAATGTAGTGTCGTCATTAAGTTCAAGTGATGGTTTTAGCAGAGTGCTGTACCTGCGTGATACAGTGGGCTGCACGGTGGCGCAGCGGTAGAGTTGCTGCCTCACAGTGCCAGAGGCCCGTGTTAAATCCTGACTACTAGTGCTGTCTGAACGGAGCTTGTACGTTCTCCCCGTGACCTGCGTAGGTTTTCTCCAGGAGCTCTGGCTTCTTCCCACACTCCAAAGATGTGCAGGTTTGTCAGTAAAATTGGCTTCGGTAAAATTGAAAAATCATCCCCTAGTATGTAGGATGGTGCTAGTGTACCAGGAACGCTCGGCGCAGACACGATGGGCCGAAGGGCCTGTTTCCGAGCTGGCTCTCTAAAGTCTACAATTTAGCTTTTACTCATCTCTCAGGCTCTCTCAAACCTGCTGTGTATTTCCGGCATTTTCAGTTTACGTTTTATATTTTTCAGCATTTGCAATATTTGCGTTTGTTCTGACTGTCACGTCTGGTTTTTATTGGGAAACCTCAACCTTCACGAGCTTACCGCGTTTCCCGAGTACCTGCCGTTAGCGTTACGAGCCGCTAAGAGACGTCCCGAGCTCCGACGTACCCGCTACGTTCATTCTACGTACTTACCACGAGTTTGATTTGTTTTTAAACTCGGGAGAGCTCTTGAATTACCTCGTACAGTGAGACTGGCCCCTAAAGGTACGTCCTTTTATTCTGAGGCTGTGGCCTCTGGTCCAAGATCTCCCACTAGTGGAAACAATGTCTGAATGGCATTGTCTAGACTCCTCCAGCATTGCAAAACAACAGATAAAAATCAATGCAAGACTTCAAAACTGGAATCCACAGGTCACCACGACCAAGTGAGACAGATGTTTTCTCAAACTTGCATCAAATTCCTTTCAACAAACATCTTCATGGGGAACAAGCTTCAAATTAAATGAAGCAGAGGCCTCGGAGTAGAGATGAAAGGAAGAGACTTTCTCTGGTGTATTCTGGATAAAATATAAATGTGGAGGGAGACATGCCAAATTTCATTGCAGATGCACTCAGACAGTGGGAACAGCGCAATTCAAATATTTAAACCCAAAATCGGCGCAGTGGCTGATCAAAACTTTTCCTGAACATTTTTACTTCATAGTTGTCTCAGGAAGAATGCTTGTTTAGCTTTAAGCCCCTGTCCCACGGTGCGAGTTCACCCAAGAGCTCTCCCGAGTTTAAAAAAAAAATCAAACTCGTGGTAATTCATCATGAGTATTTATTTACTCTTGGAAATTTTTCACACTGTTGAAAAAACTTCATGAGTTTCCGCATTTCCCGAATACCTGCGGTGAGCATTACGAGCCGCTACGAGACATCCACAAGCTCCGACATGCCTGCTACGTACACTCTACGTACTTTTTTAAAAACTCGGGAGAGCTCTTGTGTAAATTCGCATCGTGGGACAGGGCCTTTAGTTTAGTTTACTTTAGTTTAGAGATACAGCGCGGAAACAGGCCCTTTCGGCCCACCGGGTTTGCTCCGACCAGCGATCCTCGCACATTTAAACTTTGGTAGAGCACAGTGGTAGAGTTGCTGCCTTACAGTGCCTGAGACCCGGGTTCGATCCTGACGACGGGTGCTGCCTGTGCAGAGTTTGTACGCTCCCCCCGTGGCCTGTGTGGGTTTTCTCCGAGATCGTCAGCTTCCTCCCACGCTCCAAAGACGTACAGGTTTTGTAGGTTAATTGGTTTGGTATAAATGTAAAATTATCCCCAGTGTGTGTAGGATAGTGTTAATATAACCATATAACCATATAACAATTACAGCACGGAAACAGGCCATCTCGACCCTTCTAGTCCGTGCCGAACACATAATCTCCCCTAGTCCCATATACCTGCGCTCAGACCATAACCTTCCATTCCCTTCCCGTCCATATAACTATCCAATTTATTTTTAATAATGTGCGTGGATCGCTGGTTGGTGCAGACGCAGTGGGCCAAAGGGCCTGTTTCTATGCTGTATCATTAAAGTAAGCTAAACTAAACATTAGACTTTAGCCTAATTAACCTACAAGCCCGTACATCTTTGGAGTGGGGGAGGAAACGGGAGCTCCTGGTGAAAATCCACGCATTCACAGGAAGAACGTACAAACTCCGTATGTTCCCCCATGGTCAGGATCGAACCCGTGTCTCTAGCGCTGTGAGGCAGCAGCTCTACCGTTGTGCTACCGCGCCATCGCAAATGGGAAGTCGAGTCACTTGCATGCCCATGACCAGCTTTCCAAAATATACATCTGTGTAGGAAGGAACTGCAGATGCTGGTTTACACCGAAGATAGACACAAAATGCTGGAGTAACTCAGCACGCTTGGCAGCATCTCTGGAGAAAAGGGATAGGTGACGTATTGGGTCGAGACCCTTCTTCAGACTGAAGAACATTGTGTTTAGTCTGAAGAAGTGTCTCGACCATAAATGTCACCAATTCCTTTTTCTGCAGAGATGCTGCCTGACCCGTTGAGTTACTCCAGCTTTTTGTGTTTATCCCAAAATATTGCTCTGTGCTAAAGCAAGATGTTCTCAGAGCCTTGTTGATGAATTCCCAGTCCATGTTTGATTAAAATGAAGAAGGAGCGGCGGGGATGGCATTGACAGTCTGGCTGTCACTCATCCGTAGTGACCCAGAATAAGTTACTGAAGAGGAGCATCACCTCACACACTATCCATTCATTGTCCACCTGTCTGCATCGATGTTAGGAGACCCTGTTGCAGCTATATACAATGTTGGTGAGGTCACATTTGCAGTATTGTGTTCAGTTCTGGGCACCATGTTGCTGGAAAGATATTCCTGGGGAGGTTCCTGGGGTGTAGGTCACTCCCGGGTCCATCCCTCTCGGCACTTCATGGACAGGTCAGGGGGCGGTTCCCAGCTGCGAAGATAAGAGCAGGGATTTTTGGAGCGAGACCAGTCTTGAGTCTCTCACTGAAGCAGCGAGTAGTGTGCTGTGCTCATTAAAGCCTCTGCAGAATTTGCCTGGCTCCTCGCCTTCATTCCAGGCTCTCTCACCCACCCACCACAATGTTGTCAAGTTGGAAAGCGTACAGAGATGATTTACGAGGATACAATACAATACAATACAATACAAATTTATTATCATTTGAGCCCCAGTGAGACTCAAACGAAATGTTGTTTCCACAGCCATACAAACAAAGACACTGTCTTACAGACATACACATAATTAAATTCACACAAACATCCATCACAGTGGACCCACTGTGATGGAAGGCAAGTCTTTTCTCTCCCCTGTTCTCCGTGTCTCTCCCGATGTCCAAGCCCCAGGCGGGCGATGATGAGTCCCACGGCCATTTTAGGCCGTGCCGGGCGATTTACGGCCCCGCTCCCGGTCTAAAAGTCACAATGTTGGAGAGCCCCGGCGGGAATTCCCTGTCCATGTCCCACGGCCATCAAGAAGCCGCGCCGGGTGATGATGGCATCGACCCCGCTCCGGGTCGTCACTCAACCCCGCGACCGGGCTGGAGAAATCGCGTTGCGGGAGCTCCGGGAAGCGGTCTCTCTCTCTCCGGACCCGCAAGCTCCCGATGTCACAGTCCACCGGACCTGCGGCTGTGTTGCTGGAGCCTCCGAGCTCCAGGAGTCGAGTCGCAGCAGCGAGTCACCGCCGCTCTCCCCGCTCCGAGGCCGGCCACCCCCACGATGTTGAGTAGTCCGCAGATCCGCAGATCCGCAGTCTCCCGAGCCCCCGGGTCGTTCAGGTTGGAGGCCGCTCCACGGCGCTAGGCCCCAACGACAGCCGAGACCCGACAGGGAAAAGTCGGGTCTCCCGGACAGGGAAGAGATTTAAGCAGTTTCCCCCCCCCCCCCCCCACATTTACACATTTAAAAATACTATTAAAAAACACCAACACTACATTTAACTAGACAAAAAATAAAAAAAAAAGACAGACAGGCTGTAGGGGCCGCTGCAACGGGTGAGTCGCGCCGCCAACGATGTTGCCAGACTCAAGGGTCTGAGCTATAGGGAGAGGTTGAGTGAGCTAGGACTCTATGACTCTACTCCCTGGAGCACAGGAGGATGGAGTGCGATCTTATAGAGGTGTGTAAAATCTTGAGAGGAATAGATAGGTTGGATGCACAGAGTCTCTTGCCCAGAGTAGAGGAATGGAGAACCAGAGGCCGTTGGTTTAAGGTGAGGAGGAAAAGAATTTATAGGAATCTGAAGGGTAAAGGGCCTGTCCCACCAGCATGCGACTGCATGTGACAAGCGCAACCTAACGTGGTCGCTTGAGCCGTACGGCCTCGCGGGGCCGGTCCCACTTCGATCGCCGGAGCCGTATGGAGTTGTGCGGAGCTGGTCCCGACATCGCGCGGGGCTCCGAAAAACTGACCGTGTTCAAAAATTCCGCGCGGCAACGGCCTGCCGGCCCGCAGCCGCCTCGATGCTGTACGTCACACGCGATATTTCCCGCGGACTTCGCTTGAACTTCATGTCACTCACTCGACCCCCACGCGGCCCCTGCTTCTGGTTTGGTCACGCTTACCGCATGCAGGCGCATGCTGGTGGGACCGGCCCTTTAGGTCACGCTTGCCGCATGCAGGTCGCATGCCCGTGGGACAGGCCCTTTACTTTTACATTGAAAGGGTGGTAGGTGTATGGAATGAGCTGCCAGAGGAGGCAGTTGAGGCAGGCACTATTGCAGCTTTTAAGAAGGTACATGGATAGCACAGGTTTTGAAAGATATGGGCCAAACGCAGGCAGTGGGACTAGTGTTGGCCATGTTGATCGGTGTGGGCAAGCTGGGCTGGTGGGTTTGTTTGTTTACACACTGTATCACTCTGGGACTCAATGATACCACCCCCTGCCAAGCACTGGCTGCCTGATCTGTGGCAATTTGTGTGTCTTACATTGACAACCTCGTCGGCCATAAAACTAGAGGCGGAACTGGTCATCCTTGACCCCCCCCCCCCTTGGAATGCCTGAGAGAAATAGAGATGCATTGCCACAAAGTGAGCTCACTACTACTTGCTGGCGTGACTGTTAAAGATAGAGGCAGTTCCTAACTAAAAGACAATGTGTCGGCTGTCAGACACTGTGAATCACCGTTGATTAATTCTTTCATGCTACAAGCACGTCAAAAGGCAGAAGGTCTGACAACTGACCCCACTGATAAATGCTCTCATATTATCTTGCAATGCTACAAATCCTTCACTGTATTAGAAAAATAAAAAAGTAATCCTGCATTGTTTAACCCAGCCAATTCAATTTGGTGATGCGACAAATATTATTCCATGAGACCTCTGCAACTTGCTCTGAGTCACACACCGCCGTCAGGAGCGGAGGGCCATGAATTATTCATCTTGTGCTCAGCATAAGAGACCATTCTTCAAGCTATAAATTTATCAGAAATGAGAATCCTGTATTATTTATAGGCTCTTGTTGGTGACCAAACACCAGGTCGAAGCTGCGATAGCATTTAACAACGTGGCGGTCACGGTGGCGCAGCGGCAGAGTTGCTGCCATGCAGCGAATACAGCGCCGGAGACCCCGGTTCAATCCTGACTACGGGTGCTGTCTGCACGGAGTTTGTACGTTCTCCCCGAGACCTGCGTGGGTTTTCGCCGAGATCTTCAGTTTCCTCCCACACTACAAAGCCGTACAGGTTTGTAGGTTAATTGGCTTGGTATAAATGTAAAAATCGTCCCTCGTGAGTGTAGGATAGTGTTAATGTGCGGGGGTCGATGGTCGGCGCGGACCCGGTGGGCCGAATGGATTGTATCCGCACCGTATCTCCAAACTAGGTGGAGCCTAAAATTGTATCAGCAGTAACGTGATCTCTGCAATCGCGATACGCGATGTCTATGGTCAAACGACTGCTGGAACAGTTCATACCATCACTCTGTCAGACGAGATCTGTGCACAATGCAGACAATGCGGCTCCGATTGTGCAGGAGTGATGATGACAAACCTGTCAGCATTCACCGTTTTTAAACGATGATACTGACAGTACCTATTGCACTGCACACACGCACACACACACACACACAGTTGAAGAATCACAATGGATATTGAAACTTACCGATTAGTTTAACTTTCATTCAGAGATACAGCATGGAGACAGGCCCTCTGGCTCACTGGCCAGCACTGACCAGCGATCCATAGAAACATAGACAATAGGTGCAGGAGTAGGCCATTCGGCCCTTCGAGCCAGCACCGCCATTCAATATGATCATGGCTGATCATCCAAAATCAGTACCCCGTTCCCGCTTTCTCCCCAAACCCCTTGATCCCCGCACACTAGCACTGTTTCAACACACACTAGGGACAATTTACATTTATACCAGGCTGATTAACCTGCAAACTTGTAGGGCTTTGGAGTGTGGGAGGAAACAGAAGATCTTGGAGATAAACCCACACAGGTCACGGGGAGAATGTACAAACTAACACTATCCTACACACCAGGGACAATTTAGCAATTTTATTACAAAAGCTAAATTAACCGACAAACCTGTAGGCCTTTGGAGTGTGGGAGGAAACCTGAGCACCCGGAGAAAACCCACGCAGGTCACGGGGAGAATGTGCAAACTCCGCACAGTCAGCACCAGTAGTCAGGATCGAACCC
Source organism: Leucoraja erinaceus (assembly GCF_028641065.1). Lineage (NCBI taxonomy): Eukaryota > Metazoa > Chordata > Chondrichthyes > Rajiformes > Rajidae > Leucoraja > Leucoraja erinaceus. The sequence continues at coordinate 7,662,559 of NC_073381.1, read as the reverse complement.
GTGTCCCTGGCGCTGTAAGGCAGCATCTCTACCGCTGCGCCACTGTGACAGGGAAAATGTTCCCCATATTGGGGGAGTCCAGAACCAGGGGTCACAGTTTAGGAATAAAGGGTAGGCCATTTAGGACCGAGATGAGGAAAAACGTTTTCACCCAGAGAGTTGTGAATCTGTGGAATTCTCTGCCACAGAAAGCAGTGGAGGCCAATTCACTGGATGTTTTCAAGAGAGAGTTAGATGTTGCTATTAGGGCTAACGGAATCAAGGGATATGGGGGAAATAGCAGGAACGGGGTACTGATTTTGGATGATTTGTCATAATCATATTGAATGATGGTGCCGGCTCGAAGGGCTGAATGGGCCTACTCCTGCATCTATTTTCTATGTTTCTATGACACCCCGGAGATGGTGAGTTGGATGTGGGGAGAGAGGACGCGCTGGTGGGAGGAGGAACCAAGAGGACAATGGGGGCGTGAAGCTGCCACTTCTGGAGTTTTCCAACCATTCTATAAAACCCTGTGGTTCAAACGCCAGTTTTTGTTTTCTCATATTGTTGTTGTGTTTAATGTTAGTGAATAGGTTCATGAGTTCTAGAAGCAGAAACTAAACTAAACTAAATCAGAATTAGGCCATTCAGCCCATCAAGTCTACTCCGCCCTTCAATCATGGCTCATCTATCTTTCCCTCTCTGCCCCATACCACGGGTTCACCACCGTCTGACTAAAGAAATTCCTCCTCATCTCCGAACAGGCCGAAGGATTTGTTTCCACGCTGTATCTCTAAACTAAACAAAACTAAACCTAACTAAAAAAATCAGGCCGGTCAACTGATGACCTCAGACAGAGTGGTTCCCTGATAGGCCAATTGTTGGCCTGTGTGGGCAAGTTGGGCCGAAGGGCCTGTTTCCATGCTGTATGTCTCAATGACAAATATTTGAAAGGAAGGAGACAAATCACTTAATTGTTGTATATAAACATATTTTGTCGTATAAATATATATTTTCCCTCAGAAAGACATTGATAATGTGGGGGGCAGGTCTGGGAACAGCACTATCAAAGCTCGTGGCCGCTAGAATTCTGCCAAAATATCTCTTTCATTTGAAAGCTTTTAGCAGAACTACTTGACATGAAGGACTCCCAATGTACGAAAGAGTGAACACATTCCTCATTGGCCCTGAAAACCTGCGTTTGCAAATCTTGTTAGGGACCATCGCGCTACAGTTCTTATTTTATCAAGTCCAAGGAGAAACTCTTGATTGAGTTCATGTGATTTATCGGCAGAGTTTTATTGCATCAATTACTGGATTATTTTTAACAAACAGCATTTATCTGATAATGGATGCACTTACACTTATACAGTCAGAGCAGGCTGAAGTGTTCTTAGTAAAATTGTACTAATGTTGCATTTTTAATGAAAATGCTGGCTGAATCCACAATCCTGATCCAATATAACACAAGGATAAAGTGCTCGGCCTCTCTCAAGAGGAAGGTTTTACTTTATCGTTGCCGCTTGCTTGTGCTTTGGGTTTAGTTTTACGTTTATTGTCATTTAGTTTAGTTTAGTTTAGGGGTCAAGGAAAGAACGTTCACATCGCAGCCCTGTTTCCACCAATCTTTCCACCAGCACGCCCAAGAAGCACAAGTCAGACACCATTGTGTGCAGTTGCCGAGAACTGTGTTCATCTCTGGCTGAACAACTTCTAATCTTGTGTGTGGACTCGATAAGAAGAAGAAGAAGTTTAGTTTCGAGATACAGCGCAGAAACAGACCCTTCAAAATTGTCCCTAGTGTGTGTAGGATATTGTTAATGTGCGGGGATCACACCAAACCAAGATCCCGGCACACTAACACTATCCAACACACACTAGGGACAATTTTACATTTATACCAAGCCAATTAACCAACAAACCTGTACGTCTTTGGAGTGTAGGAGGGAAACTGAAGATTTGGGAGAAAATCCACGCAGGTCACGGGGAGAATGTACAAACTCCGTACAGACAGCGCCCGTAGTCAGGATCGAACCCGGAGCTGTAAGGCAGCAACTTACCACTGCAAGGCAGCAACTCTACCGCTGCGCCATCGTGCCGACCCGTGCCTGTGCTTAGGGTTTAGGTTGATTATGGAATTCATTGCCACAGACGGCCGTGGAGGCCGTCAATGAATATTTTTAAGGCAGAGATTGACAAATCCTTGATTAGTTCGGGTGTCAGGGGTTATGTGGAGAGGGCAGAAGAAATGGGTTGAGTGAGAAAGCTAGATCAGCCACGATTACATGGCGGAGTAGACTTGATGGGCTGAATGGCCTAATTCTGCTCCAATAGCTTACGAAGTTGCGACTTATTGTCCCATGGACCAAGGTAGAGTGAAAAGTTTTGCATGCTATCCTATCAGATCAGAAAATACCATCCATAATTACAACCAAGATTCAAGATTCAAGATTCCATTTATTTGTCATTTGGACCCCTTGAGGTCCAAACGAAATGCCGTTTCTGCAGCCATACATTACAAACAAATAGACCCAAGACACAACATAATTTACATAAACATCCATCACATCGCTGTGATGGAAGGCCAAAAAAACTTATCTCTCCACTGCACTCCCCCCCCCCCCCCCCCCCCCCTCCGGTGTCAGAGTCAAAGTCAAAGCCCCCGGCTGGCGATGGCGATTGTCCCGTGGCCATTAAAGCCACGCCGGGTGATGCAAGGTCGCACACTGGGTTCTTGATGTTAGAGCCCCCAGCGTGCGCTCGCAGAGTCCCGCGGCCATTCCAAGCCGCGCGGGGCGGTGCTGTGAGGCCCCGCTCCAGGAGCTCTTCAACCCCGCAACTCGGGCGGGAGAAGTCGCCGTTGCGGGAGCCCTGAAAAGCGGTCTCCCTCCAGGGACCCGCGGGCTCCCGGTGCCGCCGTCCGCCAGACCCGTAGTTGCAGCCTCCGAATCGCCGGTGGTCGGGCCGCAGCAGCGCTCCACCACCGCTCCACCCGCTCCGGACTCGGCCAGCTCCGCGACGGGTAGGTGAGTAGTCGGCACCAGAGCCCCCGGTCTTCTTGTTGGAGGCCGCTCCACGTTGCAGCCCCAACGACAAAGACCTTTTCTTTGGCGGGTCTCCCGTGCAGGGAGAGATTTAAAAGTTACCCCATCCCTCCCGTGCAGAGAGACCCCCCACACACACACCCCCCAACAAAAAATAACAAAAACTACATAAAAACATAGACAAAAAATAATAAAAACGCAGACGGGCTGCAGAGGCCGCTGCTGACGAGAGTCGTGCCGCCTACCGTCTTTAACCAGGTCAAACTCAAGTTCAATAGGTACGGCAAAGGGAAGATACAGAGTGCAGAATATAGTTCTCAGCATTGTAGAGCAACAGTTCCATAGACAAAGCCCAATGGCCGCAATAGGGTGGAGGTGACTCGGACAGTCCCTTAGCTGATGTAGGATCATTCAGAAGTTTGATAACAGACTTGAAGAATATTTTTGTGACAAGGTTTTTTTTACATCCAGTGTGGTGGGGGGCATGGAATGCATTGTCAACGGTGGTGGTGCAGGTAGATATTACAGCGGCGTTTAAGAGGCTTCTAGATAGGTACACGTTAGTGCAGGGAATAGAGGGATACGGACCATGTGGTCATAGGGTCTGTTCCTGCGCTGTACTGTTCTATGTTTCATGTTCTAGGTACAGCACAGGAACTGGCCCTTCGGCCCACAATGTTTGTGCCAAATATGATGCCAAGTTAACCTGATCTCACCTGCCTGCTCATGATGCTCTTTTGCTTGGGAAGATGGAGTCGGGCATCATTTCTGAACCCCTGTAATGTTTAATGCTCAGGGGTCTTAGTCCCTTCCTGCACATGCCCATCGGTCTGCCCTGCTCCTCACCTGTGTTGACCTATAACCTTCCAGGCTTTGTCCTGCCCCTCCCCTCTTCCAACTTTTTCTCTCCTCTTTACAATTAGTCTGAAGAAGGTTCCCGACGCAAAGTGTCACCTATCCAGAGATGTTGCCTGACCTGCTGATTTACTCCAGCACTTTGTGCCCTATTGTGGTTTGGAAACATAGAAACATAGAAAATAGGTGCAGGAGTAGGCCATTCGGCCCTTCGATATGATCATGGCTGATCATCCAACTCAGTATCCTGTACCTGCCTTCTCTCCATACCCCCTGATCCCTTTAGCCACAGGGGCCACATCTAACTCCCTCTTAAATATAGCCAATGAACTGGCCTCAACTACCTTCTGTGACAGAGAATTCCAGAGATTCACCACTCTCTGTGTGAAAAATATTTTTCTCATCTCGGTCCTAAAAGATTTCCCCCTTATCCTTAAACTGTGACCCCTTGTTCTGGACTTTCCCCAACATCGCGAACAATCTTCCTGCATCTAGCCTGTCCAACCCCTTAAGAATGGTTTAACCAGCATCGGCAGTTCCTCCTTTCTTCTAATTTAAGAGGTGCCTTTTTGTTTCTTGTTTGTTTGGATAATTAGATGTTAAATTGCTTTTTATAGCTGTTGCTGACAAAATAATGATCCCTTTAATGGTGACTTTCTGCAGTGTTGTTCCGAGGGGAGGAAGATTCATTTGCAATCTTCTGTGATTCATTTCCTTTTTTGTTCAGAGTTTTTTTTTATGGATGTGTTTGAGCAAATTTGCTTTCAGATTGTTTCAATTCCAACAGCCATTTAGCTCTTTTTTTAAATATTCCATTGATGTTTTACACTTGCTGATTCTAATCCTCGTGTTGTCTTTGTCCAAGTTATAATGAAGAGGATCTTTTCTTTCATTATCAACTGGAAACATTTAGCTTTGGCGCAAACATTTTGCTGTTTGGATTGCCACCACTCATTCATCGATCCATCTGAATGGGCCTAGATATGGAGGGGCATTTCAACTGCGTCAGTTTGTGGATGTTGCCTGTAGTCACAGACAGGAGAGTCACAGTCATAAAGTGTGGAAACAGGCCCTTCGGCCCAACTTGCCCACACAGGCCAACATGTCCCCCATCTACACCAGTCCCACTTGCCTGCGTTTGGCCCATATCCCTGTCAGCCACATAGTCAGACAGAAGCCTACTCAGTTATTCTCGTTGGCACAACATATCCACTTGAGATAGACACAAAATGCAGCAGTAACTCATCGGGACAGGCAGCATATCTGGAGAGAAGGAATGGGTGACGTTTCGGGTCCAGACCCTTCTTTAGTCTGAAGAACGGTCTCGACCCGAAACGTCAGCCATTCCTCCTCTCCAGAGATGCTGCCTGCCCCACTGAGTTAGTCCAGCATTTTGTGTCTTTCTTCTGTACTGTTCTATGTTATATAAGATGGTGGTTCACCACTATCTTCGCAAGAACATTTGGGTATGGTAAATATAGTCTTTCTCGAAGGGCTACTGATATCTTTATATTTGTTACTGATATCTTTATCCTGTAAATTACTTTTTATTAATTGGAAGTATGTTTGTGATACCAGAAAAATGAAGACCAGGAAGTTTGCTTTGCAATGCCGACATTTGCTCCAATTTTACTAACTTTAGACTTTAGAGATACAGCGCAGAAACGGGGCCTTCAGTCCACTGAGATTGTGCCGACCTGCGATTACCCCGTACACTAACTATCCCAGACACTAGGTCACACGGAGAACATACACCATGTCACCCACGCGGTCATGGGGAGAACGTACAAACTCTGTACAGACAACACCCGTAGTCAGGTCTCTGGCGCTGTAAGGCAGCAACTTTACGCTGGTGGCAACAGAAATCTGATAATGGCCATCATTGACATGCCTTTAATGATAAACTGTAGATCAGTTATGACAGGCTGATTCCAGGAGATTTGAAGCTGCTATATTACTAATGGGCCGAGCTATTTGTTAAAGTTAGTTTAGTTATTTTAATTAGTTTAGTTATTTTATCGAAGCCAATTAATCTACAAATCTGAAGATAGCCACAAAAGTCTGAAAAAAGGGGCTTGACCCGAAACGTCATCCAATCCTTCTCTCCAGAGATGCTGCCTGGCCCGCTGAGTTACTCCAGCATTTTGTGTCTATCTTCTGTTTCAACCAGCATCTGCAGTTCCTTCTTCCACAACCTGTATGTCTTTGGAGTGTGGGAGGAAACTGGAACCCACGCAGGTCTTGGGGAGAACATAGAAACATAGAAAATAGGTGCAGGAGTAGGCCATTAGGCCCTTCGAGCCTGCACCGCCATTCAATATGATCATGGCTGATCATCCAACTCAGTATCCTGTCTTCTCTCCATACCCCCTGATCCCTTTAGCCACAAGGGCCACATCTAACTCAGTCTTAAATATAGCCAATGAACTGGCCTCAACTACTTTCTGTGGCAGAGAATTCCACAGATTCACCACTCTCTGTGTGAAAAAAGAAATTCTCATCCCGGTCCTATAAGACTTCCCCCTTATCCATAAACTGCGACCCCTTGTTCTGGACTTCCCCAACATCGGGAACAATCTTCCTGCATCTAGCCTGTCCAACCCCTTAAAATTTTTGTAAGTTTCTAAAAGATCCCTCCTCAATCTACTAAATTCCGGCGAGTACAAGCCTAGTCTATCCAGTCTTTCTTCATATGAAAGTCCTGACATCCCATGAATCGGTCTGGTGAACCTTCTCTGTACTCCCTCTATGGAAGAATGTCTTTCCTCAGATTAGGAGACCAAAACTGTACGCAATACTCCAGGTGTGGTCTCACCAAGGCCCTGTACAACTGCAGTAGAACCTCCCTGCTCCTATACTCAAATCCTTTTGCCAACATACCATTCGCTTTCTTCACTGCCTGCTGCACCTGCATGCCTACTTTCATAGATGCTGCTGCACCCGCTGAGTTTCTCCAGCAATTTTGTATACCTGCCTACTTTCAATGACTGGTGTACGTACAAACTCCGTGCAGACAGCTGTTAGGCAGCAGCCCCACTTCTGTGCCACCAAGCCACCCTTAATAATGCTACATTAACAATGGGCTGAGCTATTTGTTAGATTTGGGATGGATAAGATAGAATGCATAAACTCACAGTGGGAAATGTAATTAAAATTATGTCAAAAACATGGGAAAGGTTATAAACGGTGGCGACCAATTTGAAGAAAACGCTTTAATCTGTGTATTAAGATTTTGGACGGACAAACGTCATATTCATTCTGTTATAAACGGCAAGCGACCATGGCTCATCAGTTTGTTGAAACTTTTTTAACATGATCTGAAAGAAAATGCTTCAATGTCAGGTCTTGCATTATCACTCAATTGGCTTGTTGGGGTTTAATGCTTTAGTTTAGCATGCAGAGTGCAAAATTGAAATGTGCAAACATGAAAAACTGTAATTAGCCTAAAATAACCAATGTGTATGTCAGGGGCTGTAATCATTGCTAGGGGAACAGAGATAGTTCTTTCTAATGATAATGTTTGCACGTTAACAGCTGGCCTTCATCTGTAAAAACAAAAGTTCACTAATAATATGTTAAAAAATACACATCAATTTCCAATTTTATTCAACCCAGTGATTCAAATGAAAGATTAATTTCACAGCATAAAATTTAAATACAGTTGATTTTTTACAAAGGAACAATAAATCGAGTATGCATATCCTTGTCCTCATAAAATCACTAATGTAGCCGCTGCAGTGTATAAATAACATTTCAATTGTTTTTCCTCAATAGAAGAACATCTTCTGGAACAATATTATATTGCCGAGATATTATGTTTATAAGTAGGCCATTCGGCCCATCAGCCTTCTCCCCATAACCTCTGACACCCGTACTAATCAAGAATGTTTCTCATATAAAAGATCGGATTTGTAGTTTAATTGGCTTAGTATAATTGCCCCTAGTGTATGATGGATAATGTTAATGTGTGGGGATCGGACTCGGTGGGACTAAGGACCTGTTTCTGCGCGTGTATCTAAACTGAACTGAACTGGTTCAGCACTGTTTTTATTTCTAAAGAGATGCTGCTTGCCTTGAAATAAATTCCTGTTTGCAATGGATGGCAGAGGATATCTGTGGCACTCTGACCTCCACATCTGTCATCAAAGGCACCTTGGAGTTTGCTCAACCGTGAGCTTGTTGCATTTCCATCCCGTCTCAAATAGGGAAGCTTGCTAGCATGTGACAGTTCACCAAGCAAGCTGGTTGAGAACTGACAAAGCTTATCCAACAGACTCAGTAAAAGGATTGGCTACACTTGGACATACTTTCATGATTTTACAATTGGAACCAAAATGCTCAACCACTTTAGCACTCTAGCTGCTGGGCTGAAAAGGATTGCCTCTTCAAGCTGTCGAACACAGCATTTTGTATGAAAGAACATCACATTCTTTGTACTGGGGAACAGTAACAACTGAACAACACCGACAGCACTTTGTTTTTGGTTCAGTTTAGAGATACAGCGTGGAAACAGGTCCCCTCTGCCCGCCGATTCCGTGCCGACCAGCCTTCCCGCACATTAACATTATCCTACACACACTAGGGGCAATTTACACTTATTCCAAGCCAATTAACCTGCAAACCTGTACGTCTTAAGGGGCTGTCCCACTGTACGAGGTAATTCAAGAGCTCTCCCGAGTTAAAAAAAAAAAAATCAAACTCGTTGTAAGCTCGTAGAATGTACGTAACGGGTACGTCGGAGCCTAGGATGTCTCTTAGCGGCTCGTAACGCTAACGGCAGGTACTCGGGAAACGCAGTAAGCTCGTGAAGACTCGTGAAGATTTTTTAACATGTTGAAAAATGTCCACGAGAGCCCCGAGTACGGACAAGTTGATATTACCGTAACTCTCCGAGTTCGAATCGGGGGAAACTCGTGAGGACTCGTGAATTAGCTCGCACAGTGGGACAGGCCCTTTAGGAGAGTGGGAGGAAACCGGAGATCCTGGAGAAAACCCACGCAGGTCACAGGGAGAACCAGCGATCCCTGTCCACTTGCACTATCCTGCACACTATAGGAATGTGTAATGACTCAAGATCTGTACATAAGTTGGTAAGCACACAGAGCTCAAATACAGAGTGTTGTGTTACCTGAAGCTCAGCAATGAATCTAAAGGGCCTGTCCCACTATACGAGTTTACCCAAGAGATCCCCCAAGTTTAAAAAAAAATCAAACTCGTGGTAAGTACGTAGAATGTACGTAGCGGGTACGTCAGAGCTCGGGGCGTCTCTTAGCGGCTCGTAACGCTAACGGCAGGTACTCGGGGAAACGCAGTAAGCTCGTGAAGTTTTTTCAACGTTGAAAAATGTCCACGAGAGCCCCGAGTACCTACCAGCGGCTATTACCGTAATTCTCCGAGTTCGAATCAGTGGAAACTCAGTAGAACTCTAGAATTACCTCGTACAGCGGGACAGGCCCTTAACTAGAGGCTGGACTAACTGAATAGATAATACCAGACACTCAACCAGATGACTGTTTGAGTGTGCAGCGGGATGCAGTAAAACATGACATGGATCAGCTCAACGAATACTTTATATGGATCAGCTCAACGAATAATTTGGTCGCCCAATTATAGGAAGGATGTCAACAAAATAGAGAGAGTACAGATGAGATTTACTAGAATGTTGCCTGGGTTTCAACAACTAAGTTACAGAGATAGGTTGAATAAGTTAGGTCTTTATTCTCTGGAGCACAGAAGGTTAAGGGGGGACTTGATAGAGGTCTTTAAAATGATGAGAGGGATAGACAGAGTTGATGTGGACAAGCTTTTCCCTTTGAGAATAGGGAAGATTCAAACAAGAGGACATGACTTCAGAATTCAGGGACAGAAGTTTAGGGGTAACATGAGGGGGAACTTCTTTACTCAGAGAGTGGTAGCGGTGTGGAATGAGCTTCCAGTGGAAGTGGTGTCGGCAGGTTCATTGGTATCATTTAAAAATAAATTGGATAGGCATATGGATGAGAAGGGAATGGAGGGTTATGGTATGAGTGCAGGCAGGTGGGACTAAGGGAAAAAAGTTGTTCGGCACGGACTTGTAGGGCCGAGATGGCCTGTTTCCGTGCTGTAATTGTTATATGGTTATATGGTTATATGGTTAGTACTGACGGATCTACACACACTACGGACAATTTACAACTTTTACAGAAGCCAATTAACCTGCACGTCTTTGGAATGTGGGAGGAAAATTGAAATCCCGGAGAAAACCCACACAGGTCCCGGGGAGAACGTACAACTCCGTACAGACAAGCACCCGTAGTCAGGATCGAACCCGTGTCTCTGGCGCTGTAAGGCAGCAACTCTACTGTTGCGCCACTGTGCCACCCTTGTGTAGGAAAGGTCTGTAGATACTGGTTTATACCGAAGATGAACTCAAAGTGCTTGGCAAAATAACTCGGCGGGTCAGGCAGCATCTCTGAGGAAGAGTTCTGACCCGAAACGTCATCCATCATTTTTCTCCAGAGATGCTGCCTGACCTGCTGAGTGTTATTCCAGCGCTCTGTGTCTATCACCAGCACTTGATTTTATTTTAGTGTTAGTTGCCTGAATCAATTCCTGAAGCAATTCCTGAACTGTAGGTCGAAGTCATAGATACATAAACAATAGGTGCAGGAGTAGGTCATTCGGCCCTTCGAGCCAGCACCGCCATTCAATGTGATCATGGCTGATCATCCCCAATCAGTACCCCGTTCCTGCCTTCTCCCCATATCCCTTAATTCCGCTATCCTGAGAGCTCTGTCTAACTCTCTTTTAAGTTGGCTGGGACTATATTCCGTGGAGCGCAGGTGGATAAGGGGTGATCTTATTGAGATGTCTAAAATCATGAGAGGAATCGATTTCCCCCTCACCTTAAACCTATTCCTTCACTCCATAGATGCTGCCTCATCCTCTGAGTTTCTCCAGCATTTTTGTCTACCTTCGATTTTTCAAGCATCTGCAGTTCTTTCTTAAACAGAGGAATAGATCGGGTAGATCCACAGAGTATCTTGCCCAGAGTAGGCGAGGAGAACAAAAGGGTATAGGTTTAAGGTGAAAGGGGAAAAGATTTAATAGGAATCTGAGGGGTAACTTTTTCGTACAAAGGGTGGTGGATGTAGTTGAGGCTGGGACAATCCCAACATTTAAGAAACAGTTAGACCATATAACCATATAACAATTACAGCATGGAAACAGGCCATCTCGGCCCTTCTAGTCCGTGCCGAAGACTTATTCTCCCCTAGTCCCATCCACCTGCACTCAGACCATAACCCTCCATTCCTTTCCCGTCCATATAACTATCCAATTTATTTTTAAATGATAAAATCGAACCTGCCTCCACCACCTCCACTGGAAGCTCATTCCACACAGCTACCACTCTCTGAGTAAAGAAGTTCCCCCTCATGTTACCCCTAAACTTCAGTCCCTTAATTCTCAAGTCATGTCCTCTTGTTTGAATCTTCCCTACTCTCAGTGGGAAAAGCTTATCCACGTCAACTCTGTCTATCCCTCTCATCATTTTAAAGACCTCTATCAAGTCCCCCCTTAACCTTCTGTGCTCCAGAGAATAAAGACCTGACTTGTTCAACCTTTCTCTGTAACTTAGTTGCTGAAACCCAGGCAACATTCTAGACAGGTACATGGATAGGACAGGTTTGGAGGGATATGGACCAAAAGTGGGTGGGTGGGATTCGTGTGACTGGGCGGTCACCGTTGGCCGGTGTGGGCAAGTTTGTTGCAGGAAGGATAGGTGATGGCTATAGAAAGGGTGCAGATTTACCAGAATGCTGCCTTGTTAGAGGATGTTAGCTATAAGGAGAGGTTGTACAAACTTGAATTGTTCTCTCTGGAGCGTCGGAGGCTGGGGGGAGATGTAGTAGAAGTACGTAAAATTATGAGATGCACAGATATGGTAGACAGTCAGATTCTTCACCCCTAGAGTGGAAATGTCAAAGACTAGAGGGCATAGCATTAAGGTAAGAGAGGCAAAGTTTAAAGGAGAAAAGTGAAGCACAGAGTGGTGAATGCCTGGAATGTGTTGCCAGGGATGGTGATAGTGGCATTGTACGGACTTTTATATAGGTACATAGATATGGAGAGATATGCTCATGAACAGGCTGAGGAGGTCTTTCTAACTTGGCATCAAGTTTGGCATGGACATTGTGGGCCGAAGGGCCTGTTCCTGTGTTACATTATTCCAGTGTCATAGAGTCATACAGAGTGCAAACTGGCCCTTCGGCCCAACTTGCCCACACTGACCAACATGTCCCATCTCCACTGGCCCTGCCTGCCTGCGTTTGCCCCATTTCCCTTGAAACCTGTCCTATCCATGTACCTGTCTAAATGTTTCTTTAGCATTGGGATAGCATTATCCTCAACTACTTTGTCCGACAGCTCGTTCAATATTCCTACCACACTTTGTTTGAAATGTTTACCCCTTAGGTTCCTATTAACTCTTTCCCCCCCCTACTTTAAACCCATGTCCTCTGGCTCTTGATTCCCCTACTGAGGACAAGAGACTGTGTGCGTTTACCCGATCTATTCCTCTCATGATTTTGTACACCTCTATAAGGTCACCCCTCATCCTCCTGCGCTATGTTGAAACATGTTTGTTGAAATTACATATTTTTGCATTATGTATCGTTTATAGAAATAATTAAATGTTGTTCAGTTGCATAATCAGTGCCATAGAGTCTAAAGCATGCGACCTGCATGCGGCAAGCGCGACCAAACCGGAAGCGGGGGCCGCGCGGAGGTCGAGTGAGTGACGTGAAGTTCGAGCGAAGTCCGCGGGAAGTTCGCGCATGACGTACGATGTCAAGACACTGCGTACGGCGTTGAGACGCTGCGTATGCCCGTCGATTCGGTGCGTACGGCGTCGAGGCGGTTGTGGGCCGGCAGGCCGTTGCCGCGCGGAATTTTTGAACGGTCAGTTCTTCGGAGCCCCGCGCGATGTCGGGACCAGTGCCGCACAACTCCATACGGCTCCGGTGATTGAAGTGGAACCGGCCCCGCGAGGCCGTATGGCTCAAGCGACCACATTAGTTTGCGCTTGCCGCATGGAGTCGCATGCTCGTGGGACAGGTCGTTTAAATTGATACAGCGTGGAAACAGGCCTTTCGGACCCAACTTGCCCACATTAGCCAACAATGTCCCAGCTACACTCACCCCCAACTGCCTGCTTTTGGCCCATATCCTTCCAAACCTGTCCTGTCCATGTACCTGTCCAACTGCTTCTTAAACGTTGGGATAATCCCTGCGTCAACTGCCTCCTCCGGCAGCTTGCATAATATCAGCAAATGTTAACCACAACATTCTTGAGGTGGAGAGATTTATTTAAAATAAGGGATACAATCTTTAATGCTCTAGTTTAAATTTGCCCCAGAAACAATATCACTAAAACAAATGGTTATTCGATTGGTAATTATGGAACCTTGCTGTGTATAAATGTGCAACAAGGATTTTTTTAAGATTGTGAAAATTTAAAAATTGTTCATCAGCTGTGAAGCCCAAAAATTACTACAGCAATACAACATCTTACCCTTAAAGTTTAGATACCATCAACCTAAGTATTTTTATGGTTATGGGAGTTCATTAAATGAGCAGTTTTATGTGGCTTACATTTAAGGCTTTGGAAAAATATACCTAAACTACAAATTGTTTAATGCTCAGAGCATTAATTATGACATTTGTTGAATTAAAAGGAGAATGTTGAAAACATAAAATGTTATAGGATCTGAATGGATCCCATATGTTCCAAATGGATGCTTCCAATTTTCATGTGTGTTGATATGGAGAGGATGTTTCCACTAAGATTGTAAGATCATAAGTGATAGGAACAGAATTAGGCCATTCGGCCCTTCAAGTCCACTCCGCCATTTAATCATGGCTGATCTATCTCTCCCTCCTAACCCCATTCTCCTGCCTTCTCCCCATAACTCCTGATGACCGTACTATTCAAGAATCTATCTATCTATCTCTGCCTTAAATACAGAAATGGTTGGCGGCGCGACTCACCCGTTGCAGCGGCCCCTACAGCCTGTCTGTCTTTTTTTTATTTTTTGTCTAGTTAAATGTAGTGCTTGGTGTTTTTTAATAGTATTTTTAAATGTGTAAATGTGGGGGGCGGGGGGGGGGGAGGGGGAAACTATTTAAATCTCTTCCTTGTCCGGGAGACCCGACTTTTTCCCTGTTGGGTCTCGGCTGTCGTTGGGGCCTAGCACCGTGGAGCGGCCTCCAACCTGAACGACCCGGGGGCTCGGGAGACTGCGGAGCTGCGGAGCTGCGGATCTGCGGACTCACCATCGTCGGGGGTGGCCGGCCTCGGAGCGTGGGGAGCGGCGGTGACTCGCTGCTGCGGCTCGACTCCTGGGGCTCGGAGGCTCCAGCAACGCAGCCGCAGGTCCGGTGGAATGTGACATCGGGAGCTCGCGGGTCCAGGGGGAGAGAGAGACCGCTTCCCGGAGCTCCCGCAACGCGACTTCTCCAGCCGGTGTCACGGGGTTGGAACAACCCGGACCGGGACAGTACATCACCCGGCACGGCTTCATGGCCGTGGGACTCACCATCGCCCGTGGGGGTTCCAACCTTGGACTTTCAGACCGGGAGCGGGGCCGTAAATCGCCCCGCGCGGCCTAAAATGGCCGTGGGACTCATCATCGCCCGCCTAGGGCTTGGACATCGGGAGAGACACGGAGAACAGGGGAGAGAAAAGACTTGCCTTCCATCACAGTGGCTTCACTGTGATGGATGTTTGTGTGAATTTAATTATGTGTATGTCTGTAAGACAGTGTCTTTGTTTGTATGGCTGTGGAAACAACATTTCGTTTGAGTCTCACTGGGGCTCAAATGATAATAAATTTGTATTGTATTGTATATCCACAGACTTGACCTCCATAGCCTTCTGTGGCAAAGAATTCCACACATTCCCCACCACACTAGCGGGAGAGTCTGGGTTATAGCCTCAGAATTAAAGGAGGTACCTTCAGAAATTAGGTGAGGAGGAATCTCTTTAGTCAGAGGGTGGCGGATATGTGGAATTCATTGCCACAGAAGGCTGTGGAGGCCAAGTCGATCAATATGTTTAAGGTGGAGATTGATAGATTTTTGATTAGTTGATGAGAGGGAAAGATAGATCGTATTAAGGTGATCTACAAAAATGCTGCCTGATCTGCTGAGCTATTCCAACATTTTGTATCCTTTTATGTATTAACCAGCAATCTATAGTTAGGGGCTGCACAGTGGCTCAGCGGTAGAATTGTTGCCTAACAGTGCCAGAGACCCGGCTTCTGAAGAAGGGTCTCGATCCAAAACGTCACCTATCCACGTTCTCCAGAGATGCTGCCTGACAAGTCGACAATCTGAAGAAGCCTATCAACTCTATTCGCCTTCTTCTAAGATGCTGCTTGACCTGCTGAGTTCAGCCCCTGTCCCACTTAGGAGACCCAAACAGCAACCTCTGGTGACCTTGCCCGACACCCAAAAAGAAATCAAGGTCGAGGTGACCTGCAACCTCCTACCACCTCCCACACACAGGGTGAAAACCTTCCTCGACTATGAAGAAAATAATAAGATATATTTGGCTTGTACTATTGTAATGTACTGTACTTCTAATAAATTAGGTGGGGTCGGTGAAGGTACAGCCTGGTGATTGTGGAGGAAAGGGAGGGATTTTACATCGGGGGACGACAAATGGCACAATGGGCTAAGTGTTCGGCTGGCGACCGGAAGGTAGCCGGTTCGAATCCCGCTTGGAGTGCATACTGTCGTTGTGTCCTTGGGGCAAGACACTTCACCCACCTTTGCCTGTGTGTAAATGTAATGTAATTATGTGAAGCACTTTGGGGTCAATGCAAGTTGACTAAAAATGTGCTATATAAATAAGATTATTATTATTATTATTATCATCGGTAACGCTGTCTGGTTGTGTTCCGCCCGCAGGATCGCCGTACAGGGAAAAGATCACAATCGCCATTCTCCAGCTGCAGGAAGACGGCAAGCTGCACATGATGAAAGAGAAGTGGTGGAGGGGGAATGGTTGTCCGGAGGAAGAAAGCAAAGAGGCCAGTGCCCTAGGAGTCCAGAATATCGGAGGCATCTTTATAGTACTGGCTGCCGGCCTAGTGCTCTCCATCTTTGTAGCCGTCGGTGAATTCCTGTACAAGTCGAAAAAAAACGCACAGCTTGAGAAGGTAAAGGACTTGTCCAGGGCCCCCTTGAGTTACTGGAGATTGTACAGTGCAGTCCAGTTGATTTTACAATAGTGCAAATTCTTATTATGTGTGTGTGTGTGTATATATAAATATACATATTCTCTCACGAGAGTATTACTGAGACTTTCAGTGTAGGTTTGCTGAATTTGAACTTTGTACCACTGACAATAGTTAGTGACTTTGTGGAAGCAGCTTTTATTTCATTTTCAAGGTGTATAATAATGATTTTCCTGTTTTAACACAAACGACATCATTCGCTTATTGTGTGAGAAAATGTGAGGGAATTAATAAGCGAGTTCGGTATTCCGACTACGCATGCCCAGGTCATAGGTCACTGGATATAAACATTGGAGGGTGAGGATCTGCTGTGTGTTATATTTGGTTATCAGACCTTCGTTTCAGTGAATGGTTTATGCTTCGTGCTGCTCCGTGGGATCGGGGTCGGGGTCGGGATAGGCAATCAGTTCCACTGGAGCTGCTTGTAGTCTTACGGCATCAAAGGTCCTTGCTGGTGGAGGGTGTTGTGACTCAGACGGAGAGGTTTGGTGGCGGCAGGGGCCGAGCGCCGGTCACCGGCGGGGACGCACGCGGGGCACAACCCGAAACGTCACCCATTCCTTTTCACCGGGGATGCTGCCCGTCCAGCTGAGCCGCCACAGCACCCCGCGTGCACCCTCGCCGACGGCCGGCACTGGGAGGGGTTGGCTAGCGGCCGCTGGGTGGGGCGGGGGGGGGGGGGGCGTGGCCCGCGATGCCAGGTCACAGGCTCGACCCGGGCTGCAGATAAGGCACGGGTCTGTGCTCACTCTCCCCGTCTCCCATTGGCATCTGCCCCTCTCTCTTTCTCGCTGTTACACCTGCTCTCCTGCCACCTGGCCTCAGATTAAATATATTTTTACACATAAATCATGAATAAAGATAAGAATTTACATACAGTTTATGCAACCAGCGTTCATTCGTTTTTTTGTTTATAGCGAGTGACCTTTGACAAATCCCATGATTCCTTGCGTTTTTCGGAATACCAAACTCGCTTATTCTAATGGTGCACGAATAACTCCGCTCGCAATGCCCTCCATTTTTGTTCCATCTCTCTGAACTTAGAACTGCAAAAAGAAAAACTTTTCCCTGTTTACCCTGTTGTACATGGTCTTCGATTCAATAAATGCAATTGTGTTTAGTAGTCATTGGCACTTCAGTGTATTTCAGTGCAGAGGAGGGCCATAAAGAGGTAGCAATGTCACCCTGTTTAATAAACACAGATACAAGAAAGCAGAGTGCATGAAAACAGCAGTCATTCAATCCATTTCTCAATTCATGTACATGTTGCCACTGATTCAGTGTATGTCAGATAATATGCTTTGGTAGCTGAATTCATGTTTGTCATTTATAACATTTTTGATTCATGTTGTGTTATTATTTAACCATGAGGCTCCGTCTCCGTTCTGCATCTCTTGAATTTTCCGTTCTAATTAAACACTGTTTTCATCCATAGAGGTGCAATGATTACCATGCCGATCCTAGATGCAATCAAATGTGTAGGAAGGAACTGCAGATGCTGGTATCAACCGAAGAAAGACCCATAAAAGCTGGAGTAACTCAACGGGTCAGACATCTTTCATTAATTTGTTCTATATCTCTCTGTATCACCATCTATATCTCTCGTTTCCCTATCCCCTGTCTCTCAGCCTGAAGAAGGGCATCAACCCAAAACGTCAGCTATTCCCTCTCTCCAGAGATGCTGCCTCACCCGCTGAGTTACTCCAGCATTTTGTGTCTACCTTTGGTTTAAACCAGCACCTGCAGTTCCTTGCTACACAAACTATGCATAAGATTGTTTCTTAAACACAGGTTAAAATGCGTCGGAAGGAACTGCAGATGCCGATTGAAATCGAAGATAGGCACAAAAAAGCTGGAGTAACTCAGTGTGTCAGACATCATTCATTAATTTGTTGTATGTCTCTCGGTATCACTGTCAATATCTCTCGTTTCCCTTTCCCCTGACTCTCAGTCTGAAGAAGGGCATCGACCCGAAACATCACCTATTCCTTTTCTCCAGAGATGCCGCCTGACCCGCTGAGTTACTCCAGCTTTTTGTGTCTATCTGGGTGCAATAAAGTCAGGTCTTGCTCTTTCTCTGGCTGTGACGTTACAGCAAGTACGAATAATCCTGGGGGCAAACTTTACCCCCTTGACTGCAGATGACAGATTGATCAAACAGCTTCACACTGATCGCCATCATAAACATTTAACATTAAGTTGGAGTTAAATTTACTCACAGAGAAAATATGTTCAGTCACTTGAACTGCAATTAATATGTTTATCCATCTTCATGAAGCCCTAGGCTTTTTAAAGATGTCACAGTGGCACAGCGGTAGAGTTGCTGCCTTACAGCGCCAGAGACCCAGGTTCGGGTGCTGTCTGTACGGAGTTTGTACTTTCTCCCCGTGACCTGTGTGGGTTTTCTCCGGGTTTTCTCCCTTGTTCCAAAGACGTACAGTTTTGTTGGGTAATTTGCCTCAGTTAAAAAAAATGGTAAATTGTCCCTAGTGTGTAGGATAGTGCTAATGTACGGGGATTGCTGGTCGGTGCGGACTCGGTGGGCCGAAGGGCCTGTTTCCGTGCTGTACCTCTAAACTAAGATCACAGCTCCAGCAAAGAGGAAACCAGAGGGTGATAGACTGTTGTACTCATTGCACTTCTATTTTTGTTCCTGTCATTTTAACTGATTTCTCCTGTTTATATTTGTCATGCAAAACTTACATCTTGTCACGTGTCGACATTTTTTCAGGACTCATTGTGCCTCGGGGGTTAAGTTGCCGGATGGGTGGTTTCTTCGCATCTCATCACCTGAGTGTCCTAATGAGTGGCAGAAGGAGTCACGTACTGATTAGAGAGCAAAGTTGGGGGGCTGAGCCATTACTGTGCAGTCATTTATCAGGTTACGAGGGTTGACTGATTTACTGTGGTCAATCATGGAACACGGAATTGTGAAATCCACTGTGTGTGTAGGGGGGGGTCTTTGAAAAAAAAAGACATATCGCTTCAATGTTCTTTTCTGTATTCCTTTGCAAGATAATGTACCTGTTCCCTTTGCCAATTTAGACAAGAGGTCACGGGCTGGGAAGTGGGGATTAGTCGAAGTAACCTTTAGCCAGTTTTAACTCAATGGCTTCCATCTGTGCCATAATTCAACAAGTTGAAATCTAGACTTTGTGAATATTGAAAATTCATAAGTTCTTAAGTTCTAGGAGCAGAATTAGGCTATTCGGCCCATTGAGTCTACTCCGCCATTCAATCGTGGCTGATCTAGCTCTCCCTCTCAACCCCATTCTCCTGTCTTCTCCCCATTCACCTCTGACACCCGTAATAATGAAGAATCTGTCAATCTCCGCCTTAAAAATATCGATAGACTTGGCCTCCACGACCGTTCGTGGCAATGAATTTCAGAGATTGACCACCCTCTGACGAAAGAAATTTTAAAGAAATGAAGATTTAAAATTTAAATTTAAAGAAATTGAAGTTCGTCCTTTAATTCTGAGGCTATGATCTCTGGTCCTAGGCTCTCCCACTATTGGAAACATCCTCTCCACATCCACTCTATCCAGGCCTTTCGCCATATGGTAAGTTTCAATGAAGTGTGTCCCCTCATCCTTCTAAGCTCCAGCGAGTACAGGCCCGGGGGCTCTGGTCCTAGACTCTCCCTCTAGTGGAAACATGGTCTTCTTTACTCTTCTTTAATTGTGTAATTTTGTTCTCACTGTTTGTGATCTTTGGGAACACCCTGGCTGGCTGGACGAAATAAAATCTAGGCTTGCCAATGCCGAACCCGTTGTGAGTGTATCAGGTGTTGACGGTCCCCTTGACTTGCCCATTCTACTTGATTGAAGTCAATTGGAAGTTCGGAACACCCAGAACCAACATCTAGTAATTGTTTCGATTTTTTGTTTAGTTTATCGCCACATGTCCTGAGCTACAGTGAAATGTTTTTGTTGCATGCTAACCAGTCATCAGAAAGATAATACATGATTACAATCAAGCCATCCACAGTGTACAGATACATGATACAGGGAATAATGTTTATTGCAAGATAATGTCCAGTAATATCATTGTAAAGATAGTGACATTGACAGTAGTTCAGGACTGCTCTCTAGTTGTTGATAGGATGGTTCAGTTGCCTGATAACAGCGGGGAAGAACCTGTCCCAGAATCTGGAGGCGTGTGCTATCACACGTCTACACCTCTTGCCTGATGGGAGAGGGGGGAAGAGGAAGTGGCCAGGGTGCGACTCGTCTTTGGTTATGCTGCTGGCCTTGCCGAGGCAGCGTGAGGTGTGGATGGAGTCAATTTAACACTGACACCCACCAACGAACTTCTAGAGTGGAGAACAGTTTGACATAGAAGTATATAAAATCAGAAAAGTCACAGATATGATAGACATTCAGAACCTTTTCCCCAGGATGAAAGTACATTAAACCCTCACAGCAGAGTTGCGAGGAGATTAAATACTTGATTGTTATATATATATATATATATATATATATATATATGTATATATATATATATATACTAGACCAAGTGCAGACCCGTTGGGTCTGCTCCACCAACACACCCGTTCCCTACCCGTAGCCCCCACGTGAGACGTGGTCCTCCAACTCAAGCCGTTGCCGAACATGAGATTCCAACACTCTGGTATACCAGAACCAAACACAGTCAGTCAATGAGAAAAAATATGTACCAATCCAGAATCAACAAATTTACCCCCCAGGTAGGCAAAATTTACCCCTTGGGAGTAAATTCACCCCAGGTTGGCAACCCTTGCCCTATTGCCATCCTAAAAGACCTGCAGAACCCAGAAGGTGGTGGTGGTGACAGCATTTGTGATGAGAAACAGTGATGATGTTTTAGGGTCAGTCACCTTAAATCAAAACTAAGACAAATCAGAAATCACACCTATGGCAGTGATAGATAGATTCTTGATTAGTATGGGTGTCAGGGGTTATGGGGAGAAGGCAGGAGAATAGGGTTAAGAGGGAGAGATAGATCAGGCATGGCCTAATTCTGCTCCTATCACTTATGAACGTCGATTTAAAGTCCTCACAGAAGCCGCTTGACTTACTTTAAAGGTCTTTCTTCCTCGGAGTGCAGAAAGTTGAACACCTTATAGAGGTGTATGAAATCACGAGGAGAATAGCACAGAGTATTTTACCCAGAGTAGGTGAATCAGAGGACACAGGTTTAAGGTGAGAGGGGAAAGATTCTATAGGGGGACATCTATGTCGCTCAGAGGGTGGTGAGTATATGGAGCGGGCTGCCAGAGGAGATAGTTGAGGCAGGTACTATAACAACCTTTAAAAAGAGATATGGACAGCAACATGGCTAGGAAGTAGTTAAAGATGTGGCCAAATTCCTGCAGGAGTGGCCCAGTGTAGATGGACATCGTGGTTTGCAAGGGCAAGTTGTGCCAAAGGGCCTGTTTCCATGCTGTATGGCTCCATGAATCTGTTGAGTATTCCCAGCTATTCTCTCATGGTATCATTCATTCCCATAGCTTCTTGCAGTTTGTACAGGGGTACATTATTTTAAAATAATCCCGCTGCTTTTGTTTGATGGGAAGAAACGTACTAAATATTTTATTGAGATGTAAAGGACTGCAGATGCTAGAATCTTGAGCAAAAACACAAAGTACTGGAGTAACTCAGCGGGGCAAGCAGCATTTCTGGAGGTCATGGATAAGCGACGTTTCGGGTCGGAAACATCATGATAGGTGACGTTTCGTAAGTTCATAAGTGATAGCAGAATTAGGCCATCAAGTCGACACCGCCATCCGATCATGGCTGATCTATCTTTCCCTCTTAACCCCATTCTCCTGCCTTCTCTCCATAACCCCTGACACCCGTACTAACCAAAAATGTATCTATCGCTACCTTCAAAATATTCATTGACTTGGCTTCCATAGATTCAGATTCAATTTTAATTGTCATTGTCAGTGTACAGTACAGAGACAACGAAATGCATTTAGCATCTCCCTGGAAGAGCGACATAGCAAATGATTTGAATAAATAATAATAAGTGTCCGGGGGGGGGGGGGGGTGGTGATTGGCAGTCACCGAGGTACATTGTTGAGTAGAGTGACAGCCGCCGGAAAGAAGCTGTTCCTCGACCTGCTGGTTTGGCAACGGAGAGATCTGTAGCGCCTCCCGGATGGTAGGAGGGTAAACAGTCCATGGTTGGGGTGAGAGCAGTCCTTGGCGATGCTGCGCGCCCTCCGCAGACAGCGCTTGCTTTGGACAGACTCAATGGAGGGGAGCGTGGAACCGGTGATGCGTTGGGCAATTTTCACCACCCTCTGCAATGCCTTCCGGTCGGAGACAGAGCAGTTGCCATACCATACTGTGATGCAGTTGGTAAGGATGCTCTCGATGGTGCAGCATAGTCTTCTGTGGCAAAGAATTCCACAGATTCACCTCCCTCTGACCAAAAAAATTCCTCCTCATCTCCTCCCGAAAGTAACATCCTTTAATTCTGAGACTATGATCTCCGGTCCTAGACTCTCCCAATAGTGGAAACATCCTCTCCACGTCCACTCTATCCAGGTCTGGACCTTCATGGATAGGCAACGTTTCAGGTCATGACACGTCTGAAGGGCCCCAACCCGAAACATCTCAGATTCACGTCCTGCAGAAATGGTGCCTGACCCGCGGAGTTCCTCCTGCACTTGGTCTTCTATACAAAATGTATTTTGTGTTCAATCTTTTGCCAAGATTGATAGGGCAATAAGGAAAAGGGATCTAAACTAACATGTAAATTCGCTTAAGATAGACACAAAATGTTGGAGTAACTCAGCGGGACCGGCAGCATCTCCGGATAGAGGTAACGGGCGACGTTTTGGGTCGAGACCTTTCTTCAGACTGAGGGTCATAGAAACATAGAAAATAGGTGCAGGAGGAGGCCATTTGGCCCTTCGAGCCAGCACCGCCATTCATTGTGATCATGACTGATCATCCGCAATCAGTAACCCGTGCCTGCCTTCTCCCCATATCCCCTGACTCCACCAGCCCCTAGAGCTCTATCTAACAAATACACTTTTAAATTCATCCAGTGAATCGGCCTCCACTGCCCTCTGTGGCAGAGAATTCAACAAATTCACAACTCTCTGGGTGAAAAAGTTTTTTTCTCATCTCAGATTTAAATGGCCTCCCCTTTATTCTTAGACTGCGGCCCCTGGTTCTGGACTCCCCCAACATTGGGGACATTTTTCCTGCATCTAGCTTGCCCAGTCCTTTTATTATTTTATTTCTGTGAAAAACCTAGAAGCCCCCGGTTCCTCTGAGGGTCCTTCTATCCAGAGACGCTGCCTGTCCCGCAGGGGATATGGGCTCTTAAAAACAGGGCTCTTAAAAATAGCGGAGTCAGGGGATATTTAAAATGATGAGAGGGATAGACAGAGTTGACGTGAATAAGCTTTTTCCATTGAGAGCAGGGACGATTCAAACAAGAGGACATGACTTGAGAATTAAGGGACAGAAGTTTAGGGGTAACATGAGGGGGGACTTCTTTACTCAGAGAGTGATAGCTGTGTGGAATGAGCTTCCAGTGGAAGTGGTGGAGGCAGGTTTGATTTTATCATTTAAAAATAAATTGGATAGATATATGGACGAGAAAGGAATGGAGGGTTATGGTCTGAGTGCAGGTAGATGGGACTAGGGGAGAATAAGTGTTCGGCACGGACTAGAAGGGCCGAGATGGCCTGTTTCCGTGCAGTAATTGTTATATGGTTATATGGGGAGAAGGCAGGAACGGGGTACTGATTGGGGATGATCAGCCATGATCACATTGAATGGCGGTGCTGGCTCAAAGTGCTGAATGGCCTATGCCTGCACCTATTGTCTATTGTCTGTTGAGTTACTCTGACATTTTATGTCTATCTTCGGTGTTTAAGCCAGCACCTGCAGTTCCTTCCCACACAGGTTGAAATTGCTGTCTCTTCAAAGCGTCTCATTTTCAGTCTTTAACCTTTCCCCCCGCAGAGGTCCTTCTGTAGCGCCATGGTTGAGGAGCTCAGGTTGTCCCTGAAGTGCCAGCGGCGACTGAAGCACAGACCCCAGCCACCGGTCATAGTGAAGACGGAAGAGGTGATCAACATGCATACGTTCAACGACAGGAGGTTGCCCGGCAAGGAGACGATGGCATGAAGTGTCGCGAGTCCACACCCAGCACAAACAGTGATCTTTGTTCCCAATGACCTGCAAGAGTGTTTCCTGTGGAAATATGCAAACCGTGCCGAACAAGCGAGTTACCTCAAGTTGCCGTGTCGAGAAACAAACAAGTAAAATAAGAGACCTACCACATGACAAACAGGGTGATCAAAGCCAGGGTGATCCTGAAACCTTGTGAAGGACCAAAACTTGCAAATAAAATAAAGACTTTTTTTTTCCCCCTTCTTCCTTTCCTCTTCATCAGTGATAGGAGCAGAATCAGGCCGTTCGGCCCATCAAGTCTACTCCACCATTCAATCATGGCTGATCTATCTCTCCCTCCTAACCCCATTCTCCTGCCTTCTCCCCATAACCCCTGACACCCCATCATCCCACCTCTCCCCCCCCCCCCCCCCCCCCCCCACCCGCCCCGCGCCCCGTACAGGTTAATAAATTGTGATGGGAATGGAAAAGAGGGAATTTAAAAAAAAACCTAGGAAAGAAAACGGGAACTGACGTGGAGCTTTAGCTGAAGTACGACGGTGCTGATATAATGTGCAGTTGCCATAGCAGAGGGCCACTCAGAATTATGGAGGGCAAAGGTGACAGAGAACCTTGGAAACACGGCGAAAACCTTCTTGTGATTGCTCAAGTGTTTCCAGGCAACGCAAAGGCAATAAACGTTTTCTGTCGGCTATTCGTTTTTCTTTCTCAAGAAACAAAACAAGGATCGGACTCCGACGAAACCCTCCAAAACGTAGAGCGACCGTTAGTCGATTAACCTTGTTAAACAATGAGTGGGTCGTGAAGTACTTCTCCCAGGCTTGGACCATGAGGTAGGGTTTAACGTTTCGGTTTGCATACCTCGTTGTGGTACCCAGATGAATGTGTGTTTCTTCTCTCCCCTCCCCCCTGGCTTGTCGGAAGCAGCCCTTTCAAGTTGTGTCACCCACCTCTCGACTTGGGTTGACACCAGACCTCTCGACTTGGGTTGAATCTGCCAAGATTAATATGGATATAGGATTGTTCATCGACATGACCCACCCTCTCCCCCCCTCCCCCCCCCCCCCCCCCCCCCCCCCCCTTCTCCATGGTAATACTACTGCAGGAGAATATTTTGTAGAATGCACTAAATCTCAAATCACCACTGCTACGACCTCCTTGTGGGCAGTTTTTCAAGATGTTCATGTTTATTTGTGGAAATGCAAGATTTATATGAAAATAGTTTTTGTATGGAATTTTTGTAATAATTTTTATCAAAAAAAATGAACACACGGGCACTAAATCTCAATGGGTTTCCAATAGGCTGATAGCATACAGTGATGAACTATTGTGTGTAATAAAAAAGGCAACGTCTTGGCCATATCTTGTGATAATAAATGAAGTCCACACTGTGTATTGTCTGGAGTTTATGCACAAAGAGACAAGCGATGGAATACAGCAAAAGAAAAAAAAGATATCTGAAGATTTCACACTCATTGGTTTACACGGGGTGGTTGGCGCTCAATTACAGTGTGCTTTGCTTGGGCAGCTTACATCCCAGCTTTGTGAAGAAGGGTCTCGACCCGATTACTTTTCTCCAGAGGTGCTGTCTGACCCGCTGAGTTATGCCCCCGTCCCACTTAGGAAACCTGAACGGAAACCTGAACGGAGACTTTGCGCCCCACCCAACATTTCCGTGCGGTTCCCGGAGGTTGCAGGTGGTTGCCGGAGGTTGCAGGTAGTGGAAGCAGGTAGGGAGACTGACAAAAACCTCCAGGAACCTCCGGGAACCGCACGGAAACCTTGGGTGGGGCGCAAAGTCTCCAGAGGTTTCCGTTCAGGTTTCCTAAGTGGGATAGGGGCTTTACTCCAGCTTTTTATGTCTTAGAATATTGACTTCTCTAACTTCAAGTAACCCTTACTTTCCCCCCTCTCTCCGTCCCTCCCCCATCCTAGTTCTCCGATTAGTCTGACTGTCCTCCTGATTAAAGTTTATCTTTGAATGCCTCGTTGTCAACTTCCACACAGCTGACAATAATCTAGTCAACATTTTCCTTCATCTTCGTACCCCTTTGATGTCTCGTTTTCACACCTTACCCATCCATATCTCTATGTCTCCCTCTCCCCTGACTCCCAGTGTGAAGAAGGGGTCTCGACCCGAAACAACACCCATGCCTTCAGTGAAGTGACACTCCAGCATGTTGTGTCTATCTTTGGAAGTGTGTCTTATCTCTTTTTTCTCCTGATGTTATTGGGGAAATATTCTGAAAGAAATTCAGTGAGTAGTGCAGAGTTGAAAAATATAGTGTTTATCCACATGCTGACAAACGGTGTGAAGTAGATCAAATTGTGTTTAATGTAATCGCAGCGAGTAATGTGAGAAAAAACATAGGGAAATTGAATACATTTCATGTCTCTGACATCAAAGAATGCTGGACATATTGGAAAAACAGTGGAAACGGGTAAAAATAAACTATTCAATATTTCACACTAAATATTTTACACTGGCTGTTTGGTGCTCAATAAAAGCGTGTTTTCTCCTGATATTATTGTGCAAATATTCTTAAAGAAAATTCACCAACTAGTAAAGATTCCCTTTAAAAATCGAGCGGCATGGTGGTGTAGCAGGAGGAGCTAGTGCCTTACACCGCCAAAGACCGGGTTCAATCCTGACTACGGTTGCTGTCTGCACGGAGTTTGCATGTTCTCCCCGTGACCTGCGTGGGGTTTCTCCGAGATCTCCGGTTTCCTCCCACACTCCAAAGACGTGCAGGTTTGTGGGTTAATTGGCTTTGGTATAAATGTAATAAAATGTCCCTCGTGTGTGTAGGATAGTGTCAGTGTGCGGGGATCGGTGGGCGGAGGGGCCTGTTTCCGCGCCGTATCTCTAAATTAAATCGAAAAACTAGCGCAGAGAGAAAAAGCTGGTGTTTTTCCACTTGCTGATCAACAGTGTGAAATAGATCAATTTGTGTTCAATGTCCTCGCATCAAGAAATTTCAGAAAAAAGATCGGAAAAACATAAATTTCATGTCCCTAAAATCAGAGAAGGCTGGACATTTTCTCTCTTTTCTTTAACAACATTCCCCCCTTTTGCCCACATCCTCATGGTATGGTATGGTACTTTATTTGTCTCACATAAGAGCAGGGAGGTTCTACTGCAGTTGTACAGGGTCTTGGTGAGACCACACCTGGAGTATTGCGTACAGTTTTGGTCTCCCAATCTGAGGAAAGACATTCTTGCCGTAGAGGGAGTACAGAGAAGGTTCACCAGACTGATTCCTGGGATGGCAGGACTTTCATATGAAGAAAGACTGGATAAACTCAGCTTGTACACGCTGGAATTTAGAAGATTGAGGGGGGATCTTATAGAAACTTACAAAATTCTTAAGGGGTTGGACAGGCTGGATGCAGGAAGATTATTCCCGATGTTGGGGAAGTCCAGAACTAGGGGTCACAGTTTAAGGATAAGAGGGAAGTCTTTTAGGACCAAGATGAGAAAATCATTTTTTTACACAGAGAGTGGTGAATCTGTGGAATTCTCTGCCACAGAAGGTAGTTGAGGCCAGTTCATTGGCTATATTTAAGAGAGAGTTAGATGTGGCCCTTGTGGCTAAAGGGATCAGGGGGTATGGAGAGAAGGCAGGGATAGGATACTGAGTTGGATGATCAGCCATGATCATATTGAATGGCGGTGCAGGCTCGAAGGGCCGAATGGCCTACTCCTGCTCCTTTTTTCTATGTTTCTATGTTTCTATACTGCGGTACAGTGAAATTCATTTTTGTACAGTCCACTACAAGTATCAGGATACATAAGCACTCAGATACATGTTAAATAAGCAAGTGTACAAAAAGTTCCAGGTGAGGCAGAGGTTCACCTCCTCCAACCACTGCTTCAACCGCATCCGCTGCTCCAGGTGTCAACTTCTCCACATCAGTGAGACCAGGCACAGGCTCGGCGATCGTCTGGCCCAACACCTCCGCTCAGTTTGCACTAACCTACCTGATCTCCCGGTGGCCCAGCACTTCAACTCCCCCTCCCATTCTGAATCTGACCTTTCTGTACTGGGCCTCCTCCATTGCCAGAGTGAGGCCCAGTGCAAATTGGAGGAACAGCACCTCATATTTTGCTTAGGTAGTTTACACCCCAGCGGTATAAACATTGACTTCTCAAATTTCAGATAGTCCTCGCTTTCTCCTTCCTTCCCCTCCCCCTTCTCAGCACTCCTACAAGCCCACTGTCTCCGCCTCTTCCTTTCATTTTCCCGTCCCCCCCCCCCCGCCATAAGTCTGAAGAAGGGTCTCAGCCCAAAACATCACCTATTCCTTCTCTCCATAGATGCTTCCTCACCCGCTGAGTTCCACCAGCATTTTTGTCCACTTTCGATTTTTGCAGCATCTGCAGTTCTTTCTTGAACAGTGTACAGCAGTAGTACACTGAGACAGTGGATTTGGCGTATTATCCCAGGAATTAGTAGGTTAACCTATGCTGAGCGTTTGTCAGCACTGGGCCTGCACTCGCAGGAGTTTAGAAGAATGAGGGGGGACCTCATTGAAACACATACAGCAATGCATCGAGCCTGCACCGCCATTCAATATGATCATGGCTGATCATGATTCCTTGTTTCCTGGCCTTCACAAGGAACCGCAGATGCTGGTTTAGAAAAAAAGTCACAAAATGTGGTAGTAACTTAGCAAATCAGGCAGTATCTCTGGAGAACATGGATAGGTTGACATCACTGGAGAAACACAGATAACATCTTTACACATTCTCCGGAGATGCTGACCGATGCGCTGAGTGCCCCAGGGAGCGGCGTGAGTGTCGCGGGGAAAACGCGGGCCCCATCCACCCGCCGAACAACCGCTGGCACCGCCACAGGAGCGACGACCGACGACTGGAACGCGCCCCGGTTGGCCCGACTCACACCACGGGCCTCCCAGGGGACTGCGGAGAAGGAGCCTCAGTGGAGGCAATGATGGGAGCCTCGGCGTCGGCAGTGGGAGCCTTAACGCCAACAGGAGCCCCGCCGGTGGTGGGGCCTCAGCAGCAATGGGACCCTCGGCAGCAGCGAGACCCACCATCATCGGTCGATGAGCGAGAGGGGGGGAGGGGAAGACAATGGTGTCCTGGAGTGGGGGAACCGCCATGAGGGACTTTGGGAGAACAAAGGGGGACCTATTGTGGGGGGGAGGGGGGAACTCTCTAGTTTAGAACCCTCTGTCCAGTGGATAAGTCTGTGTTTGTTTGTTTATTTGTTCATTTGTTCCGGTGAAGGGGCCAGACAACGGTCGCTTGCCTCTTTCTTTTAGTTTTCCCATTTATTTTCAAGTTTTTCACGTGCCTTGTGTGTTGTGACTGTCGGCAGACCAATCTCCCTCCGGGGATGTGTAAAGTTTTATTGTATCGTATCGAGTTACTCTGGCAATTTGTCTCTTTTTTCCCAGGCCTTGAAGATGACTGGCTGGTCTTTGCCTGCCGTGCTTTGTACTGCCTCTGCTCTCTCTCAGCTATCTTCCCCACCACCCTCCCCCATCCGCGAACACCGTCAGACTGAAGAAGGGTCTTGACCCCAAACGTCACCTATCCATGTTCTCCAGAGATGCTGCCTGGCCTGCTGATTTACTCCAGAACTTTGTGTCATTTTGTGAGAACCAGCATCTGCAGTTCCTTGTTCCTACCTGGTTCGCTGCTGGGTGTGATGGTTAATTTATGGTGAGATCCTTCATCAAATAGGCCTGGAATCAAATTCCATCCAGTGCAGCCTTTACCTCGAAGATAGACACAAAATGCTGGAGTAACTTACAGAATATCACGTATAGAATCTGTACTCACCTTTAACATCACATCCTGGTTCACCCTCACCTCTGTCAAAGACAAATCAAAGCTTTCCCGGATCATCAATCAGGCAAGCAAAATAACTGGCAAAACTCAAAATCAATTATCAGTACTCCACACCCAGGCAGTTAAAAGGAAAGCCAATCTCATTACACAGATCCCACCCACCCCCTGCACAAGTCTTTCCAACTTCTGCCATCAGGCCGCCGATATAAAGTCCCCCCATCCAAGAAAAACATCCACAAAAACTCATTCATATCCATTGCCATAAACAGCTTAAATAAAAAATGAACAATGGACAAATTGACCCTGACGCATTGTCACTTTACACGTATCCACAACTTTTATCTTGTCCATTTTTACAGTTTTTAATCTTTATATTTGCTTTTAAGATCGATACACACTGTGTGTGCTCGCAGAAATCTGTGTTGTATGACTGCTTATCAGTACATTGTCCTGTCTGTATGTTGAGCCACGTCAAAGAAGGTTTTCTGTTACGACAGACAATAAAGTTTTCTGAATCTGAATCTGAACTGAACTCAAAGGGTCAGACAGCACCTCTGGAGAAAATGGAATGTGATGTTCGGGTCGAGACCTTTCTTTACACTGAGATCTTCAGAGCTTCTCTCAAGAGATGCTGTCTGACCCACTGAATCACTCCAGCATTTTGGAGCTGGAGTGACTCAACAGTTTAAACCAGCATCTGCAGTTCCTTCCTCCACAGTCTTCACCTCTTTGTCTCTATCTGAAAAGATCCTGGACCCAGTGAGGTTAATCATAGTTCAAATATTGATGCACAAAAGTGTCCAGTTTCAATATTGTGTAGGAAGTGTGGTATTATGCAATAATAGTGTAAGGCTGAGCAGAGGGGCACTAGGACCCTGTGTGCCAGAAGCCAGGCTCTAGTAACCGGATGTGTCTGGAACCCAGGGTGTGGGCAGTTAGAGAGAGAGGCCTGGGCTTACACGAGGCTGTTGCAGTTGCTGCTGCTGTTGTACAGATTAAAGGTATACTCTGTTTACGTCGTGGTACGAGCCTTATTACAAGCATAACTCGACAGGAAGGAACTGCAAATGCTGATTTTTTAATCAAAGATAGACAGAAAATGCTGACTAAAGAAGGGTTCCAACCCAAAACGTCAACTATTCCTTTTCTCCAGAGATGCTGCCTGACCCGCAGGGTTACTCCAGCAATTTGCGTCTTATCTCCAGTATCAATATTGTTTGATCAGAACGGGTGAAATAGCTCAGAGGGAACACAAAGAAGGCAAGGGTGAAATCGAAATGCCATGATAGGCCGTGTCGAAAGGAACTGCAGATTTTGGTTTACGAAGATAGACACAAAATGCTGGAGTAACTCAGCAGGACAGGCAGCGTCTCTGGAGAGAATGAATGGGTGACGTTACGGGTCGACATACTTCTTCAGACTATTTCCTAAGATTTCATCCTATATTTCACAAGTTATTGACGATTCAAGTTTTAAAAAAAAGGCAAAACACGGTTCTCACACGCAGCCTTTTTCCAGGACTATCCACTGACAATGTCACAATCCCACTCACAGTGCACCAATCACATTGGGCTATCAAGCTGTCGAGTGGCACGTTGACATCACAATGGGACGTTGCCAACGGTAACAGCAGTTTCTCACAGACAGCCTTTTTCCAGGAGCTTCCTGTGATGTTAATCACAATGGGCTCTCAAACTACAGCACCCTCTCCCCTCTCCCCTCTCCCCTCTCCCCTCTCCCCTCTCCCCTCTCCCCTCCCCCCTCTCCCCTCCCCCCCCGGGTTATTCATCCCCTCCCACCCCTCACAATCCCCCTCCCTGGTAAATCACCCCTCCCCCGCCTCCTCCCCCCCCCCCCCCCCCCCCCTTCCCC
This sequence comes from Leucoraja erinaceus, assembly GCF_028641065.1. NCBI lineage: Eukaryota > Metazoa > Chordata > Chondrichthyes > Rajiformes > Rajidae > Leucoraja > Leucoraja erinaceus. The sequence goes on along the minus strand of NC_073381.1, from coordinate 7,630,563 downwards.
CCCACACCCCCCGCCCCCCCCCCCCCCCCCCCCCCCCAGGTTATTGATGATTAAAGTTTCAAAAAAAGACAAAACCACCTTTTAAAACACCAACTTACAGTGACGTCACAACACCCCCCCCCCCCCCCCCCCAACAGTACAGTGAAACAGAATATTCCACCACCTTCCATTGGCATCAGGAGGAGGCCTCATTTCGAAATCAGCTTCATCAGCTGCCCAACGCACACCAACGGGTTTGCACTTAGTCCAGTTGCCTCTAAAATTCTGATGTGGAAAATTGTGTGTCATTGCTAGCTTATGAAGCAAGTTCATTAGGTATAGGAGCAGAATTAGGTCTTTTGGCCCATCTCGTCTACTCCGCCATTCAATCGTGGCTGATCTATCTCTCCCGAGGGGCCTATTTCCGCGCTGTATCTTTCTAAACTAAACACATCATACTTTAAATACTTTAAAGTAGATTAATGAAATGATTGAGGGCCTCTAATATGTGCTATGCTATGAAATAAATACCACATGTTGGGGATGGGCGGCTGATGTCAATACAATCCTTTGCTATAATTGATTTATTGGATTGGTGGAAAAATACAGCATGGAAACAGGTCATTCGGTTCACTGAGTGCCCGCCAACTATCAATCACCTGTTCACACTATTTCTATGATCGCCCACTTTCTCAGCCACATCAAAATACTAGGGGCAGTTTACAGGTTTGCAGAGGACAAGGAATCTGTAAACCGGCATGTCTTTGGTATGCTGGATGAAACCGGAGCAACCAGAGGAATCCCGACACAGTCACAGGGAGTGTGTACAAACTCCATGCAGACCTAGACTGAACCTGTGTGTCTGGTGCTGCGAGGCAGTGGTTCTATCAGCTGTGCTACCCTCATGCTCTTAATATAAGATATCACTAACACAAAATAACAATATGCTTTTGTGCTACCTCTCCAAATCCACCTTTACACTGAGAAGCTGCAGACCAGTTCTCGATATACTTTTAGTTTGGTTCAGAGATACAGCGCGGAAACAGGCCCTTCGGCCAACTGAGTCCACACACCGACCAGCGACTCCCACACTCTAACACTATCCTACTTATAATAGGGACATTTTACATTTGTACCAAGCCAATTAGCCTATAACCCTGAATGTCTTTGGAGTGTGGGAGGAAACCGAAGATCCCGGAGGAAACCATCGCAGGTCACCGGGAGAACGTACAAAACTCACGATAGACATCGGCTGTGGTCAGAATCAAACCCGGTTCCCTGGCGCTGTGAGGCAGCAACTCTACTGCTGCATCACTGTGCCACCATACTGGCTGATATTAATTTCACACTTTCATATTCTTTATTGTGGCCCTTTATTATATGACACAACGCTAAAGTGGTTAAACATAGAAACATAGAAATTAGGTGCAGGAGTAGGCCATTCGGCCCTTCGAGCCTGCACCGCCATTCAATATGATCATGGCTGATCATCCAACTCAGTATCCCGTACCTGCCTTCTCTCCATACCCTCTGATCCCCTTAGCCACAAGGGCCACATCTAACTCCCTCTTAAATATAGCCAATGAACTGGCCTCAACTACCCTCTGTGGCAGAGAGTTCCAGAGATTCACCACTCTCTGTGTGATAAAAGTTTTTCTCATCTCGGTTTTATAGGATTTACCCCTTATCCTTAAGCTGTGACCCCCTGTCCTGGTCTTCCACCAAAATCGGGAACAATCTTCCTGCATCTAGCCTGTCCAACCCCTTAAGAATTTTGTAAGTTTCTATAAGATCCCCTCTCAATCTCCTAAATTCTAGAGAGTATAAACCAAGTCTATCCAGCCTTTCTTCATAAGACAGTCATGACATCTCAGGAATCAGTCTGGTGAAAAAGGAGAAAAATAACCACAGATTTATAGTGAAATTTGTTGCAGCTCTCCACCTTTCATGCAAATCAACTCTCTTTAGCTAATTTAGCTGTGGACTTCATGAAATTGTACGGAAATTGGGTTTTTAATGCGTAGTTAATGAAATTGGACAAGACTGGAGCTGGAGTGAGAAAATGATCATGACGGCTTTTCGAGAATGGAACTGAGAATAGATCATTCAATTCACAAACGAAAGGCTAGATATAAGCCCACATATATATATATATATATATCTCTCAATTCTAACATAGTTACTTGATTGAAGATATTTTAAGCATGTCCCTGTTCTTGCAGCTGGTTAATTCTTTTACCTGTGCGGTTTCAATGGCTTAGAGTCGTATGGCATTGGCAACAGACCCTTCAGCACCATTCATCAATGCCTACCAAGATGCGCCATCTAAACTAGTTCCTTTTGCCCCCATTTGGCACATATACCTCCAAACCTTTCATATATATTATGATATTATATGAGAGTATATGATTTTATGTGATTTTACATATGATATTATATTATATTATGCTATGATGTTATATAATTTAATGTTATATTAAATTCCCCTGTTCACCTGAAGGTGGAATCTCATGTAGATAGGGTGGTAAAGAAAGCTTTTGGTGTGCTGGCCTTTATAAATCAGAGCATTGAGTATAGAAGCTGGGATGTAATGTTAAAATTGTACAAGGCATTGGTGAGGCCAATTTTGGAGTATGGTGTACAATTTTGGTCACCTAATTATAGGAAGGATGTCAACAAAATAGAGAGAGTACAGAGGAGATTTACTAGAATGTTGCCTGGGTTTCAAGCAACTAAGTTACAGAGAAAGGTTGAACAAGTTAGGTCTTTATTCTTTGGAGCGCAGAAGGTTAAGGGGGGACTTGATAGAGGTCTTTAAAATGATGAGAGGAATAGACAGAGTTGACGTGGATAAGTTTTTCCCACTGAGAGTAGGGAAGATTCAAACAAGAGGACATGACTTGAGAATGAAGGGACAGAAGTTTAGGGATAACATGAGGGGGAACTTCTTTACTCAGAGAGTGGTAGCGGTGTGGAATGAGCTTCTAGTGGAAGTGGTGGAGGCAGGTTCGATTTTATCATTTAAAAATAAATTGGATAGGTATATGGACGGGAATGGAATGGAGGGTTCTGATCTGAGTGCAGGTAGATGGGACTAGGGGAGAATACGTGTTCGGCACGGACTAGAAGGGCCGAGATGGCCTGTTTCCGTGCTGTAATTGTTATATGGTTATATGGTTATATCAAATAACATTACAACATATAATTTTGTATCACATATGTTAAACATAGATGATATAACTTTATATATCACATAATGTTGTATCCACCATGTAACATTTAATATAATATTCTATATTAAAAGATGACAGTATATTTTAAATGCTTTTGTTAGCAATTGCCTCAAATACCTCTTTGAGTAATTCATTCCATATACCCATATATCATATCCATCTTGACCTGAAACGTCACCCATTCTATAAATGCTGCCTCACCCGCTGAGTTACTCCAGCATTTTGTGTCTACCTTCTCATTCCATATCCTTATACCCACTACCCTCTGATGAAAACGTTGCCCCTCAGGTTCATAGTAATCTTGCCCTTCTCACCTTAAACATATTACCTTTAGTTTTTGATTCCCTTACCCTGAATAAAATATATATTGTGCATTCACCCTATCTATTCCCCACATTATTTAATACACCTCTATAAGATACCCCTCGGCCTCCAGCACTCCAAGGAATAAAATCCTAGCCTGCCCAACCTCTCCCTGTAGCTCAGACCCTCAAGTCCTGGCATTATCCTTGCAAATTGCCTCTGCACTATTTCGAGCTTAATTCCATCCTTCCTGTTGCAGAGTGCCTAAAGTTAAACATTACCCTTCAGGTGTGGCTTCACTAATGTCTTGTACAACTGTAACATAATGATCCAACTTCTACACCAGTCTTTCCGCTGACTGGTTAGCACGCAACAAAAACATTTTCACTGTACCTCGGTACACGTGACAATAAACTAAACTCAATAATTCAATGCTCATTGTACCGGGTCAAATTTAGTTTAGGTTAAGAAGGAACTGCAGATGCTGGAAAATCGAAGGTATACAAAAATGCTTTCGGCCCAAAACGTTGCCTATTTCATTCGCTCCATACATGCTGCTGCACCCGCTGAGTTTCTCCAGCATTTTTTGTGTGCCTTAGTTTAGTTTAGTTTGGTTTACAGATACAGAGCAGAAACAGGCCCTTTGGCCTAGCGATCCCCACACATGGTGGCGCAGCGGTAGAGTTGCTGCCTTACAGCGAATGCAGTACTGGAGACCCTGGTGCGATCCCGACTGTGGGTGCTATCTGGATGTGGTTTGTACGTTCTCCCTGTGACTTGCGTGGGTTATCTTCGGTTTCCTCCCACACTCCAAATTTGTACAGTTTTGTAGGTTAATTAGCTTGGAATAATGAAGACAGGGATCACTGGTCAGTGCAGACCCAGTGGGCTGAAGGGCCTGTTTCCTAAACCAAACTGTATCTCTAAACCAAAAATTAACACTATCCTACACACACACTAGGGACAATTTACACTTATACCAAGCCAAGAGGGGTCTCGACCCAAAACGTCACCCATTCCTCCCGCTGAGTTACTCCAGATTTTTGTGACTTCCTTCGGTTTAAACCAGCATCTGCAGCTCCTTCTTACACAATTAACCTACAAACCTGTATGGCTTTCGAGTGTGGGAGGAAACCGGAGATCCCAGAAAATACCCATGCAGGTCATGGGGAGAACGTAGAAACTCTTCGTACAGACAGCACCCGTAGTTAGGATGAAACCCAGGTCTCTGGCGCTGTAAGGCAGCAACTCTGGCGCTGTAAGGCAGCAACTCTACCGCTGTGTCACCATGCCTCCCACCAACTTTTTTTAACATTATTTTCCTTACCCGGCTTGTTAAGGGTGGGTTTGGAAACACAAATGTGTTTTTTTTAATCAAACTGAGTTAGCTGCTGTTGTATCAATATCAAACAGCCCATGACCATATCTATCAGAGTTTAGAATCCTAGAGTTATTTCATAGAAACATAGAAACATAGAAAATAGGTGCAGGAGTAGGCCATTCGGCCCTTCGAGCCTGCACCGCCATTCAATATGATCATGGCTGATCATCCAACTCAGTATCCTGTTCCTGCCTTCTCTCCATACCCCCTGATCCCTTTAACCACAAGGGCCACATCTAACTCCCTCTTAAATATAGCCAATGAACTGACCTCAACTACCTTCTGCGGCAGAGAATTCCACAGATTCACCACTCTCTGTGTGAAAAAAGTTTTCCTCATCTCGGTCCTAAAAGATTTCCCCCTTATCCTTAAACTATGACCCCTTGTTCTGGACTTCCCCAACATTGGGAACAATCTTCCTGCATCTAGCCTGTCCAACCCCTTAAGAATTTTGTAAGTTTCTATAAGATCCCCCCTCAATCTTCTAAAATCTAGCGAGTACAAACCGAGTCTACTCAGTCTTTCTTCATATGAAAGTTCTGACATCCCAGGAATCAGTCTGGTGAACCTTCTCTGTACTCACTCTATAGCAAGAATGTCTTTCCTCAGATTAGGAGACCAAAACTGTACGCAATACTCCAGGAGCTTTCAGCACAGGAGGAGAGAAGTCAGTCCAGAGACACTGTCTCCTCATGAAACAAACCAGTCAATCCTATTCACTTCCACTTTCATCAAGGCCTTGCAAACAATTTTCTTTCTATTCCCGTTTTATAATTCCTCTTTGATCAATATACCAGAGAGTATGCTCCCCCTTCCCATTCCTATGTGTGGTTTTTCTCCGAGATCTCCAATTTCCTCCCACACTCCAAAGACGTGCAGGTTTAAGAAAGAACTGCAGATGCTGGTGAAATCGAAGGTCGACACAAAATGCTGGAGAAACTCAATGGGTGAGGCAACATCTATGGAGTGAAGGAAACATTGCCAATTCCTTCTCTCCATAGATGCTGCCTCACCCGCTGAGTTTCTCCAGTATTTTGTGTCTACCTTCAGGTTTGTAGGTTAGTTGGCTCGGTATAAATGTAAAACTCTGTCCCGAGTGTGTGGGGATCGCTGGTCGGTGCGGACTCAGTGGGACGAAGGAGTTGTTTCCGTGCTGTATCTCTAAACTAAAACAGAGCAAAACATAGAACAGTACAGCACAGAAATAGGCCCTTTGGCCCTTAATGACTGCAACATTTCCTGGGCATCTTGGAACAAAATGGCACCTCAAATGCCACCGGAAAAGTCAACAGTTCAACACACAATTTCTCTCTCATCGGATATAATCGAACATAGGAACAGGCACTCTAGCCTACCATGTCTATGCTGAATGCCATGGTGCGAAAGTAAACCAATCTCCTATGCCTGCACAAGATCCATATCCCTCCATTCCCTGTATATCCATATGCCTACGTATATAAAAGACACTTAAATGCCACTATCATATTGGCCTTTGGCATATTTTCTCAACTACCATGATCTTTGAATCTCTGTTTATTTCCATTTACACCATTGTACTTTTCATAATCTGGTAACTTCTATCAAATAATTTAAAAGTGCTCTCTCATCTCTCCATATTGCCTCACCCGCTGAGTTCCTCCAGCAACTTTTGTCTGCCTTCTATTTTTCCAGCATCTGCAGTTCTTTCTTAAACATTTAAAATACTGAATCATCCCACCACAACCAGAGAGCAGTACTGACCTGCCATCTACCTCATTGGTGACCCTCGGACTATCCTTGATCGGACTTTGCTGGCTTTACCTTGCACTAAACGTTATTCCCTAATCACATATCTACACACTGTAAATGGCTGGATTATAATCATGTATTACCTTTCCGCTGACTGGTTAAAACGAAACAAAAGCTTTTCACTGTACCTCGGTACATGTGACAATAAACTAAACTGACCTAAATTCATTTGTGCCACGGAAAACATTCCAGATTTTCCAGTCTATTCTTGCAGTCGAATCACTCCCTTTCCTGGAACAGTTAATTCAACTTTAATGTCATCGCACAAATACAAGTATGAGTACAACGAAATGCAGTTTTGCGTCAGTCCGTAGTAGTTGTGCATAAAGAAATTAAAAAAAAATAGAAAGAGAGAAGATATAGAATAATCAAAAAAATACAGAATAATTAAACAAGGGGGACGGAGGGACTGGAGAAATCTATCGGCGGGACTCCGAGTTCAGCAATGTGATTGTGTTATTGTAGAAGCTGTTCCTCATCCTACTAGTACGTGACCTGAGGCTCCTGTACCACCTCCCTGATGGGAGGAGGGAAAACAGTCCATGGTTGGGGTGTGAGGGGTCTTTGATGATCTTCCCGGCCCATCTCAGACACCGTTTTCGGTGGAGGGCATCCATGGCAGGGAGCGGGGCACCGATGATGTGCTGTGCGGTTTTCACCACCCGTTGTAGTGCCTTCCTGTCTGCAGCAGTGCAGCTGCTGTACCATAGAGGATAGAAGATTAGAAGATAGAACAGTGTAAAACAAGAAAAGACATTTTGGCCCACAATGTTTTTTTGGATTAGATGTTAGAGAAACAGCATGGACATATTGTTTTAACCAGTATTTTACTACTTTGCACTCTGATTAGATGTTAAACTGCATTTTGTTGTACCTGTACTCGTATTTGTGCAATGACAATAAAGTTGAATCTAATCTAATCTAATCTAATCTATGGAAATAGGCCGTTCGGCCCACTGTTCCGAGTCCCGGCCGACTAGCGATTCCCATACACTACCACAATCCTACACACTCGGGACAATTTCCAATCTTTAGCAAAGCCAATTAACCAACAAACCTGCACGTCTTTGGAGTGTGCGGGGAAACCGGAGCACCCGGAGAAAACCCACACAGGTCACGGGGAGAACGTACAGACAAGCACCCGTAGTCAGGATTGAACCCTGGTCTGCGGAGCTGTAAGGCATCAACTCTACTGCTGCGCCACAGTGTCGGTGCTGTACACGATGTCAAGACCAACTAGTATCTACCTCCTTATCCCTCCATTCCCTGGATATCCATATGTCTATCCAAAATGATCTTCTCTGCTCTTGTAAATCATTTTCAGCACGCTCTCTAGCACCTTCACATAAAGTGTGTTGATCACAATTGGATCTAATATCTCATGCGTGGTCTGACCACTGTTTTAAAAAAACCTCACCATAATCTCTTTGGTAGTCTATGCCTTGATTTATTAAGGCCAGGATTTCATAACCTTTAGTTAGAGCTATCACATCATATCATTCTGAAGTTAAATGTACATACAGATCCCTCAGTTCCAGTATATTGATTAGAACTGTGCTATTTAATCTATCCATGTTCTTTCAGCTGAAAAATAGTTTCACACTCAATTTCATAGACAGTTCATAGACATAGATAGAGTCACACACTGGTCTTTAACAGGTGGCACAGCGGTAGAGCCACTGCCTCGCATCACCAGAGACCCGGGTTTGATCCTGACTGCGGGCGCTGTCTGTATGGAGTTTGAACGTTCTCCCCAAGACCCGAGATTTCCTCCCACACTCCAAAAACGTACAGGTTTGTAGGTTAATTGGATTGGTTGTAAGCCCCCATCGGTCATGACTGACCAAGGGTGATGCATCGTGGTGGGATGCAAGCCTGGGCGATCGATGTCATATGGAGGACAGGCTGTTGCCCATGCAGCACGTCCCCCCTCTCCATGTCGCTGATCGATCCAAAGGAACAGCAGGGCCGTTGCAGTTTAGCACCAACACCATCGCAGGAGCTGCCAGAGGGAGGTTGTAGACAACGACGAACTGCCTTAGGGGGCTCCGACTCCGGGTTTTCTTGAGGTTTACTCCTGGAGCCTTTTCCATGACTGGATATGGCCACAAGGCAGTGGAGGTTTTAAATCAGAGTATTCCCTCTCCTAGATGGACCGCCTTCGCAGGCTGAAGAGCCCCATCTGCCCGAGACTCATGGCGGGGGCAGTGTCTACCTTCCCGTGCAGGTCTATAGCACCTGCCCATTGGCTTGGTATAAATGTAAAAAAAAATGCCCCTAGTAGTGCTAATGTGCGGGGATCGCTGGTAGGTATGGACTTGATGGGCTGAAGGGCCTGTTTCCACGCTGTTTCTATAAAATAATAAAAGTTATCTATTCTCTGCATATTTTGCTCGTCTCCATCCTCTATACAGCTGCCTGGAGGGGGGCAGCTACAGGGGGAGGTTGGACCGATTTGGGGTGTTTTCTCTGGAACGTCGGAGGTTCAGGGGAGACCTGAACGAAGTATATAAAGTTATGAGAGGCATAGATAGAGTAGACAGTCAGAACCTTTTTCCCAGGCTGGAATTGTCCAACACATAGCAAGAAGGTAAGAGGGGGTTGATTTAATGGCGATGTGCAGGGCAATTTATTTGAGCAGAGAGTAGTGGAGGTCTGGAACGCATTACCAGGGGTGGTGGTGGAGGCAGATATGATAGTGCCATTTAAGAGGCATATCGAAGTGCAGGGAATAGAAAGATATGGACCATATCCAGGCAGGCGGGTTCAGTTTAACGACATTGTGTTCGGCACAAGCATTGTGCTGTTTTGTTCTCTGTTCTACGTTCTATATCTACTACAGCTCGAGGATTAATCTAATTTTTATATTTTGAAATCATATCCTGCTCGTTTACACTCAAGTCTTTACTATCTATTATTATATAAAAGTCTGTGACTGCCGCCTGCCATCCATCCGTCCGGCTGCCGGCTGCCTTTCTTCCTTTTGATTTGCTGCTCCTTCCTATCAGCTTCCAACACACTTCAAAACAAAGTTGCAAGACAGGAACACTCTGAACTTTTCACCTCAATGGGATATCACAGCAAGTGCTTCAACAGGAGGGGGAGGGCCAATTGGTATTGCAATTGGAACTGCTGCAGCAGACAGGAAAGGTGCAATTGGAGTTTTTTTTTTCAATCCACTGCTGAGGGAGGCAGGGGAGTGCTGGAATCTTACATTTGGGAACGGGTTCAGTTCCGTTGGAGAAGACGGGTGCATGGTGGAATATTGGGTTGGGGGATCATACCATTGGGGGAGCAGACCCAACGGGTCTGCACTTGGTCTAGTGTATCAACAAAACTAAGGTCAAAGGTTTGAGCTTTGGAGAAAGCCAATGTCCACCCACATACGGTGGGTAGACCATTTTCTATGGACTACGTAGCAAATGTACAGTACTCTACTTTCTGATTGTAGTAACGTTCTTGAACTGAATCCTGCCCGTGTTGTCTAGAGATGCTGCCTAACCCACTGTGCTACTCCACCACTTTGTGGCTCTTTTTGTAAACCAGCGTCTGCAGTTCCTGTGTACCAGTTTACCAGTTTAGTCTATTGTCACGTGTACCGAGGTACAGTGAAAAGCTTTTGTTGCACGATAGCCAGTCAGCAGAAAGGCAGTACATGATTACATTCGATCCATTTGCAGTGTATAGACCCATGATAAGGGAATAACGTTTCATGCAAGAAGCTGCAGATGTTGTTTTACACCAAAGATAGACACAAAAAGCTGGAGTAACTCAGCGGGACAGGCAGCATCTCTGGAGAAAAGGAATGGGGGACGTTTTGGATCGAGACCCTTCTTTGGACCTGACCCGATACATCACCCATTCCTTCTCTCCAGAGATGCTGCCTGTTCCGCTGAGTTGCTCCAGCATTTTGTGTCTATCTGCAGCTCCTTGTGTCTACATTTATTTACACTACTTCTTATCCCTTTTGTTTCATGATTATCTGCTTAGTTAACTAGTGGGGCTCAGCAAACAACCACTGAAAACCCATCTAGATGGCAGCAACTACATTCCGTGACTTGGATAGGCTGGGTGATTGGGCAAATGCATGGCAGATGCAGTAAAATGTGGATAAATGTGAGGTTATCCACTTTGGTGGCAAAAACAGGAAAGTAGACCATCCTCACATTTCAATGCTTTTTAAAAAAATTCTCCAGCAAAGTTGATCTTTGCAGCTTTGTAACTTTCACCTAACTTCTCTGCTCACTAGACTAATAAGTGGGACACAGTTGCTGAGGATAAAAAAAATTAGGCCAGTTCATTATAGCAGCTGAAACGAGAACTGAAAGAGCTGTAGGGCCAGAGGTGAAGAGAATGAAGACAATTACACGGGAAAATGGGCTGAGAACAGGGACTGTTCGTCTTGGAACCATGCCCTTTAATCTTAGCAAGGTGGGATCCAGTCCTCATCATTCCCAAGAGATAAGATAAATGTCTCTTTTCTGCAAAAAGCTGTCTACAATTTCAATAGAAATTAACTGGAGCATTCTCAATCCAGGTTCGAATGAACGTGAGTGCGATGAAGAAAACTGGTGAGGCAAAATTGTCCTCTGCATTGCGACTAATGTAACAATCGCGCAAGGAAATTGCAGGGCTAATGTCGATGGGTAGCGACAGACTTTGGCATTTGAAAGCTGGATAGCTGAAAGGGACGTTTGTCCAGTCTGAAGAAGGGTCTCGACCCTGAAACATCACCCATTCACTCTATCCAGAGATTCGGCCTGTCCCGTTGAGTTACTCCAGCGTTTTGTGTCTATCTTCTATTTCTCCTCGCAACAGCACAGTGAGATCTTATACCTTTTAGACACAAAGACGTAATAAACAATTAACTGCAGTTTCAATGGCTATAATTACCAGCTTTAACATTGATGCATTCCCAGGTGTACAACAAGACCTATTCGTTGTAGCTGACTGACAATAGATTTAGCCTCATCCAAATTTTTAATATACAACATGTAAATTAAGCACCGACCCCTGCGGAACTCCTCTAGTCGTAGGCAGCCAACCAGAAAAAGCCCCTCTATTGCCACTCTTTGCCTTTTGCCATCCAGCCAACTTGCTATCCATGCTGGTATCTGCCCTTTGATACCATGGGCTCTCATCTTCCTTATCAGCCTCCCATGTGGCACCTTATCAAAGGCTGATAAAGCTTCAGAGAGAAGAGGAAATATTGTTAGTTTTATTCATGTTAATACTCAGTACACTTTTATTTGACTTTTTAAAAGATTCCAAGCAATGCTTAAATACATTTTTCAGTGAACTCATTAAGTTCATCGTGAGCATAGGATATGTTAAAGGCATATTAAAATAATAACGTATATATATATAGATACTGTTTGATTTGCTGAGTTATTTCAGCATTACGAATGCCTTACAGCCCCAGAGACCCTGGTTCGATCCTGACTATGGGTGCTGTCTGTAAGGAGTTTGTACGTTCTCCCCATGACCTGCGTGAGCTTTCTCGAGTGCTCCAGTTTCCTCCCACACTCCAAAGACACGTAGGTTTGTAGGTTAATCGACTTAGTGTAATTGTAAATTGTCCCTAGTGTGTGTAGGATAGTGTTAGTGTGCGGGGATCGCAGTCGGCACGGACTCGGTGGGCCAAAAGGCCTGTTTCAGCCCTGTATCTCTAAACTAAAATAACTGTAGCAACTGTTGTCTCATTTTGCCTTCATTTCATTTCAAGGTCCTTTGGGGACATGCTGTCTGGTACTTTCACGACCTCTGTTTAATGGCAGGTTATTTGTGGTGCAATGTACCTGCCAATTATCAGCTACTTGCCAAGGTAAAGTATTGTGGACATTAGAAATCTGGAATAACAATTCAAGATCTTATGAATGGTCAACAGGTCAACTAGTGAACAGGGAAGAAGACTTAACACTTAACAACTAAACAATCTTTTAGCAAGACTGGAAAGTAGGAAATGAACCATGATCTAAGAAACAGGATTCTCCATGTCCTCCAGAGATACCAACTGACTCCATAAAATAAGCCATAAGAGCAGAATTAGACCATTCGGCCCATCGAGTCTGCTCCGCCATTCAATCAGGTCTGTTCTATTTTTCCCTCCTAACCCCATTCTCCTGCCTTCTCCCCATAACCTTTGACACCTTTACTAATCAAGAAGCTATCAATCTCTGCTTTAAACATACCCATTGACTTGGCCTCCACAGTCATTTGTGGCAATGACTTCCACAGATTCACTACCCACTGACTAGAGGAAATCCTCCTCATCTCTATTCCAAAGGGTCGTCAGCACCTGACTCGCTGAGTTACTCCAGCATTTACTGATTTTTGCATCTGCAGTTCCTTGTGTCCTTTAATTTTGATGGAGATTAGATGCTAATATATTCGACCACAGTGTAATTAACTACAGCAGGAGTATTTATAGTCAAGTATCAGACCACCAGGGGCGCCGGGGAGATGGCCAGCCCTGTCGGCAACCTGTTCGTTTTTTCATCTTTTTGCTATTTTTAGCGCCTGTTAATAGTTTAATTTAATGTTCTTTGGTTTGTTTTATGTTGGGGAGGTGAGGGGGGAGGGGGAGATTGGGGGAAACTTTTTTTTCAAGATCTTACCTTTGGAGGCCAAGTCAATGGATATTTTAAAGTTAGAGATAAGTAGATTTTTGATTAGTATCGGTGTCAGGGGTTATGGGCAGAAGGCAGGAGAATGGGGTTAGGAGGGAGAGATAGATCAGCCATGATTGAATGGCAGAGTAGACTTGATGGGCCGAATGGCCTAATTATGCTCATATCACTTACGACCATATGAACATGAAAAGCGTGAATAACATTTAGTGCAATATTAAGTCCAGTAAAGTCCATTTTCATTCCATTTTTCCTCAGGCAGATCTGTGATTATCTGATCAAAACTCGCTCCACTTCAAAAGAGCGTTCTTTATCCACTTTCGCAGCTCGATTATCCTGATTTTTCTTTTCCTGGATAAGATAAGATAAGATATAATTTATTGCCACACAACCAGGGCCGGTGGAAAATCTGGGTTGTCAGCAGCAGTTTACAATAATAAAGAACAAACCAAGTCAGCGGGAAAGACAAGACATGATTGCAATTGAGGCACAGTGTACAGATACAGGATAAAGGGACAGAAGGCTGTGGAGGCCAAGTCAATGGATATTTTAAAGTTAGAGATAAGTAGATTTTTGATTAGTATCGGTGTCAGGGGGGTTTATGGGCAACCACAATAAAACTGTAACACAAACATCCACCACAGCATTCATCACTGTGGTGGAAGGCACAAAGTTTGGCCAGTCCCCCTCCATTTCCCCCCCCCGGACAGGACCAGAGTCCAGAGTCGGTCCAGGATCGGCTCTTCCTCACTGGAGACCGCGGCTTTAAGATGGTGTAGGCCGATCGGTCGAGATTTAAAGACTCCGCTGCAGCCAGATGTTTTCCCTCTGAGGCTTGGTCCCTTTATCCCAATTCGTTCCCAGAATATAGATCAATGGTGCCATGGTTCTCGTTGGCTTGGACATATATGGATCAAGAAAACTCTTCTGAACACACTTCAGAACCCCCTCCCCACCCATTTAACATAGGTTTAGGTTTATTAGTGTCTCATGTACCAAGCTGCAGTGAAAATGTATTGATGTATTCAAGAGAGAGTTAGATGTAGCTCATAGTTCTAACGGAATCAAGGGATATGAGGAGAAAGCAGGCACGGGGTACTGATTCTGGATGATCAGCCATGATCATGCTGAATGGCCTACTCCTGCACCTATTGTCTATGTTTCTACGTGTTCAAGAAGGAACTGCAGATGTTGGAAAATCGAAGGTACACAAAAATGCTGGAGAAACTCAGCGGGTGCAGCAGAATCTATGGAGCGAACAAAATAGACAAAGTTTCGGGCCAAAACCCTTCTTCAGACTGATGGGGGGTGGGGAGGTGGGGAGAAGAAAGGAAAAAGGAGGAGGAGGAGCCCGAAGGCTGAGGGATGGGAGGAGACAGCAGGAGGGCTGAGGAAGGGGAGGAGACAGCAAGGACTAACAAAATTGGGAGAATTCAATGTTCATGCCCCCAGGATGCAGACTTCCCAAGCGGAATATGAGGTGCTGTTCCTCCAATTTCCGGTGTTGCTCACTCTGGCCATGGAGGAGACCCAGGACAGAGAGGTCGGATACGGAATGGGAGAGGGAGTTGAAGTGCTGAGCCACCAGGAAGTCAGGTTGGTTTTTGCGGACCGAGCGGAGGTGTTTGGCGAAACGATCGCCCAACCTCCGCTTGGTCTCACCGATGTAGATCAGCTGACATCTAGAGCAGCAGATGCAATAGATGAGGTTGGAGGAGATGCAGGTGAACCTCTGTCGCACCTGGAACGATTGCTTGGGTCCTTGAACGAAGTCGAGGGGGGGAGGTAAAGGGACAAGTGTTGCATCTCTTGCGGTTGCAATGGAAAGTGCCCGGGGAGGGGGTCGTACGGGAGGGAAGGGAAGAATTGACAAGGGAGTTATGGAGGGAGTGGTCTTTGCAGAAGGCAGACATGGGGGGAGATGGGAAGATGTGGCGAGTGGTGGGGTCACGTTGGGATGGGAAGAGAGAGCAGTGTTGCGTGGTATGGAAGAGACCCTGGTGCAAGCCTCATCTAAGGTGGAGGAGGGGAACCCCCATTCCCTGAAGAATGAGGACATGTCAGTTGCCCTGGTGTGGAACGCCTCATCCTGGGAGCAGATGCGGAGCAGATGCGGCGTAGACGGAGGAATTGGGAGTAGATTACTTAGTTCTTGTTTTGGATGCTACCTAATGATATCAGATAAACTATAGACAAATACAATCCGTTCAAACTCAGGTACAATGGGTAAATGTTTCTCTAGAGATGCTGCCTGACCTGCTGAGCTACTCCAGCACTTTGTGTGTGCTATTTTAAATTATAGGTTATGTCGGAAATGAAGGAATATGAAGTCATCCACTTTGGATTTAAGAAGGTGAAATCAAAATATCTTGTTGAAAAGTCTCCAGCCCTTTGCGTCTTTATGTTCATTGCATCGCCACTGGTTTAGTTTAGAGTAACGACACGGAATTAGGCTATTCGGCCCATCGAGACCTCGCCGCCCACACACTTGCACTATCCCACAGACTAGGGACAATTTACATTCTTTTACCGAGGCTAATTAACGGACTAATCCCCATGTCTTTGGTGTGTGGGGGGGAAACTGGAGCACCTGGGGAAAACCCACACGGTCACGGGTAGAAGGTACAAACACTGTACGGACACCACTAGTGGTCGGGATCGAACCTGGGTCTCTGACGCTGTGAGGCAGCAACTCTACTACGTATTTTTATTCATGTATATTCCTGACTGAAAAGCAAACAGTTGCTTTGACACATCTCCAGATCCCCACGGTGCCCCAGGTTAAACATACATCCCATCCCAGGCTGCTTGGTGACTTGCTGGCTCAGGATGACTTGCATTGACTGAGGCAGCCAGCAGCAATGTACGGGGCAGCTCCAGGCATGAGGGGAAGACAATGGGGTCCCAGACGACAACAGTTTGTCCTTTTCTTATTTTTACTTTTAATTTAATTTTAATTTCAAGTTTTTGTGTACCTTGTTGTGTGCTGTGACTGTCGGCAGGGCAATTTCCCTCCAGGGATGAGTTCGCATTGTATCGTGTCACATCGCATCGTATCTCATCCCATCACATTGTATCATGTTGTATTGCCTCATATCGTGTCGTATATAACAGAGTGTCGTATCGTATCACATCGTACACATACATCAATGATTTGGATGAAGAGATTCAAATTAACATTAGCAAATTTGAAGATGACACAAAGCTGGGTGGCAGCGTGAACTGTGAGGAGGATGCTATGAGAATGCAGGGTGACTTGGACAGGTTGGGGGAGTGGGCAGATGCATGGCAGATTAAGTTTAATGCGAATAAATGTGAGGTTATCCACTTTGGTAGCAAAAACAGGAAGGCAGATTACAATCTAAATGGTGTCAAGTTGGTAAAAGGGGAAGTACAACGGAATCTGGGGGGTCCTTATTCATCAGTCTATGAAAGTAAGCATGCAGGTACAGCAGGCAGTGAAGAAAAATGAATGGCATGTTGGCCTTTATAACAAGAGGAATCGAATATAGGAGCAAATAGGTCCTTCTGCAGTTGTACAGAGCGCTAGTGAGACCACACCTGGAGGATTGTGTGCAGATTTGGTCCCCTAATTTGAGGAAGGACATTCTTGCTATTGAGAGAGTGCAGCGTAGGTTTACAAGGTTATTTCCCGGGTTGGTGGGACTGTCATATGCTGAGAGAATGGAGCAGCTGGGCTTGTACACTCTGGAGTTTAGAAGGATGAGAGGGTATCTCATTGAAACATATAAGATTGTAAATAAGGCATGGACATGCTAGAGGCAGGAAACATGTTCCCAATGTTTGGGGAGTCCAGAACCAGGGGCCACAGTTTAAGAATAAGGAGTAAGCCATTTAGAACGGAGACGAGGAAACACTTTTTCTCACTGAGAGTGGTGAGTCTGTGGAATTTTCTGCCTCAGGTTTTTGTGTACCTTGTTGTTTGCTGTGACTGTCGGCAGAGCAATTTCCCTCCAGGAATCCTCTGGTGGAGGCAGGTTCTCTGGACGCTTTCAAGAGAGAGCCAGATAGGGCTCTTAAAAATAGCGGAGTCAGGGGATATGGGGAGAAGGCATGAACGGGGTACTGATTGGGGATGATCAGCCATGACCACATTAAATGGTGGTGCTGGCTCGAAGGGGTGAATGGCCTACTCCTGCACCGTTTGTCTATTGTCTATTGTCTATGGTCTATTGTTTCACATTGTATCGCCTCATATCGTATCATATCTTAACGTATTGTATTGTATGTTACTGTGTCGTATTGTATCCTAACGCATCTCATCCTATCATATCGTATTGTATCGTATTACATAGAAACATAGAAAATAGGTGCAGGAGTAGGCCATTCGGCCCTTTCGAGCCTGCACCACCATTCAATATGATCATGGCTGATCATCCAACTCAGTATCCCATCCCTACCTTCTCTCCATACCCCCTGATCCCTTTAGCCACAAGGGCCACATCTAACTCCCTCTTAAATATAGCCAATGAACTGTGAGGCCTCAACTACCTTCTGTGGCGGAGAATTCCACAGATTCACCACTCTCTGTGTAAAAAATGATTTTCTCATCTCGATCCTAAAAGACTTCCCTCTTATCCTTAAACTGTGACCCCTAGTTCTGGACTTCCCCAACATCGGAAATAATCTTCCTGCATCTAGCCTGTCCAACCCCTATAGAATTTTGTAAGTTTCTATAAGATCCCCCCTCAATCTTCTAAATTCTAGCGATTACAAGCCGAGTCTATCCAGTCCTTCTTCATATGAAAGCCCTGCCATCCCAGGAATCAGTCTGGTGAACCTTCTCTGTACTCCCTCTATGGCAAGACTGTCTTTCCTCAGGTTAGGAGACCAATGTATCGCATTGTATCACATCGTATCGTATCATATGGTATCGTCTCTTATCGTATCGTATGGTATCACATGGTATTGTGTCGTATGGTATGAATATTTATGGCTGGTGCAAGTGAGATGCCCAAACAGTTAAAATGTTTGTTTATGCTCCTCGCCCGCTGACAAAAGGGGAGGTTGAGAGAGATGCCGACTTTAGGCTGCAACTCAATGACTTTAATCCTCCAGCTCCCTTGAAAGGGAGGCACAGTTGCTTTTGTGTTGTGGCTGATCCTCCGAGCCCAAGCTACAAGCATAATCCTGAATTTACAGTGAGCGGAACTGACCTCCCAATCTCCGCAATGAGCAGATTACTCTACTACTGTGTACCAACAAATCTCTCCATACACCACCACACAATTCACGTGAAGATTTAAGGTAATTTGCTTTTAAAGGCTTTCAGGCATTTAGTCTCTCTGGGCACATCTATGGAGGTGACTTGTCATCAAAAACTGCAGAGGTATTAATGCTCTTCACTCAAATACATTAAAAGCTTTGAATGGATTTTCTTTGTTCCCGTTTTCTGGCAATCCTTCAACACAGTCTCAGCAAGATGGATGCAAAATAGTCTGGTGACTCAGCGGGTCAGGCAGCATCTCAGGATGAAAGGAATAGGTGACGTTTCGGGTCAAGACGAGATATAGAGGGAGTACAGAGAAGGTTCACCAGACTGATTCCTGTGATGTCAGGACTTTCATATGAAGAAGGACTGGATAGACTCGGCTTGTACTCGCTAGATTTTAGAAGATTGAGGGGGGATCTTATAGAAACTTACAAAATTCTTAAGGGGTTGGACAGGCTAGATGCAGGAAGATTGTTCCCGATGTTGGGGAAGTGTAGAACAAGGGGTCACAGATTAAGGATAAGGGGGAAATCTTTTAGGACCGAGATGAGTAAAAACATTTTTCACACAGAGAGTGGTGAATCTCTGGAACTCTCTGCCACAGATGGTAGTTGAGGCCAGTTCATTGGCTATATTTAAGAGGGAGTTAGATGTGGCCCTTGCGGCTAAAGGGATCAGGGGGTATGGAGAGAAGGCAGGTACAGGATACTGAGTTGGATGATCAGCCATGATCATATTGAATGGCGGTGCAGGCTCGAAGGGCCGAATGGCCCACTCCTGCACCTTTTTCTATGTTTCTATGTTTCTATGAGACCCTTCTTTGTACTGAGAGTCTGGGGAAAGGGAAACAAGAGATATTAAAAAGGTTGAGAACAAATTAGAGCCGGCACCGTTGAGCAAGGAAAGGTGGAGCCCACAATGGTCCATTGTTGGCTGTGGAAAGGGTGAGAACGAAGGGTGTATATGGATGCAAACACATCCTCCCAACTCATCAGTCTCGCTCCCCTGCGATTTGTTGGCTACATTCTTCGAAGTTGGCCTGGACAAATGGAGTCAAGAGTTTGTTGCATCCCTGTGGTGTGCAGGGTGGGCAAACTGAATATATCCCAAACTTCAAGGTCTTGCCCATTCTTGGGGATAATTTCAAGGCTTTGTCCCCTGACTGCTGCCCTTACATGCCCCAGGTGGCTGGGCAGAAAAATGGGTGTTTGCTCAAAAGGCCAACACTCTCTGTGTGTACTTCTTGCTCTGTGACTTGTGGTTATGCTGCCCAGTAGGAGGCAACGTTGAGCATGGAAATCTCCCGGCCATTTACTGGAGAGAGGGGGAAGAAAGGGAAATAGACAGAAAGAGAGAGAGAGGGAGAGAGAGAGAGTAAGTAAGAGAGAAAGAGATGGAGGGTGAGAAAGGGAGGAATAGAGAGAGAAAGAGAGAGAAAGAGAGAGAGAGAGGAAGAGAGACAGAGAGAGAGTCGTGGTCATAGTCATAGAGTGACACAAAATGGAAACAGGCCCTTCGGTCCAACGTGCCCATACCGGCCAAAATGTCGCAGCTACAATTGTCCCACCTGCCAGCATTTGGTCCATATCCCTCCAAATCTGGAGAGACAGAGAGAGACAGAGAGAGACAGAGAGAGACAGAGAGAGACAGAGAGAGAGAGAGACAGAGAGAGACAGAGAGAGACAGAGAGAAAGGCAGGAGAGAGTCAGTTGTTTCCTTACATGCAAAAGCTCCCAAGGCTTACAAAATTCATTAAAAATACACTTTATTATTTAAATACAAAGACTCCAATGCTGAGAACTATATTCTGCACCCTGTTTCTTCCCCTTTGCTCCATCCATTGTAGTTTAGTTTAGTTTAGTTTTGAGATACAGCACGGAAACAGGCCCTTCGGCCCACCGGGACCTCGCCCACCAGCGATCCCCGCACATTAACACAGTCACGGTGGCGCAGCGGTAGAGTTGCTGCCTTACACCGCTTGCAGCGCCGGAGATCCGGGTTCGATCCCGACTAAGGGTGCTTGTCTGTAGGGAGTTTGTGCGTTCTCCCCGTGACCACGTGGGTTTTCTCCGAGATCTTCGGTTTCCTCCCACACTCCAAAGACCCACAGGTGTATAGGTAAATCGGCTTGGTTAATGTAACATTTGCCCCTAGTGTGTGTAGGATAGTGTCAATGAGCGGGGATCGCTGGTCGGCGTGGACCCGGTTGGCTGAAGGGCCTGTTTCCGTGCTGTATCTCTAAACTGAACTAAACTAAACCAAGGGGATAAGTGTGAAAGCTTCTTATTATTAAATGGGAGTGTGAAACTTCAACCTCATATTAGCACCTAAGCAGGAACCTTTAACACTCTTCATACACAAGTGTACTTTGCCTTAAACGTTAAACGTTCAAATTAAACGTTCCAGACAGCCTGCTTCCTCCACCTTTTGAGGGATAATATTCCAAAGTCTCACGACAACCTGGGAGAAGAATAAATAATAAATGTATTTTCCTAACTAAGTGATCTCCTATTATTAATAGCCCCAGATTCTGGAGGCCAATTAACAACCTGGGGCCCGTAACCCAAAATCATCCGGCCAGCAGGCGTATTTCTTTTCAATTCGTTTTCGTGACCTGGGTAGCCAGTACTGGGACGCGAGCCGATCTGGGCACTACAGCCAGTCCCGGGCACACAGGCATCCTGGGCACTACAGCCAGTCCCGGGCACACAGGCATCCTGGGCACTACAACCAGCCCTGGGGCATGCGAGGGACCTGGGAACTGCTGAAAACCTATTGAAAAACACATGAAAACGAATGCGAAAAACAACACCAAGTGTCACACTATGGCAGAAGATGAGGCCCGCCATCCGCTCACAGACATGGGCCCTGGCCCACGATGCAGAACTAGGGTGCCGACTCCTGCTGTACGCGCAAAGTGTTCGGATAAGAAAGGGTTCATGGCAAAAGGTTACTTACTGGAGTGCTGGATTGCAGAATATTGCAGACACCCACTCAATATGTACTGCATATGTTTACATTGTCATCTCCCATCTGCTTAATATAATTGATTTACTTTCATCTGAACCTCGAGAGATTGCGAATCCCTTCGATTCTTATTTTCAATTAAATCCTTTTGTTGAGTATTTTATAGGACCTTAAAAACACACTCAGGCATTTTGAAATGTACATTATGTCCCTGGAATATTCCATTCATTGTAGTAAAATACATAAATATTACATTATTTTGTAATGGGATTGCACTTTGTCATTAATTTACTGCCTCATCCATTGCCTTTGAGCAGATATTTAGATCATTGGTCTTTGTCCAAATGATGCCTGTGCATCTATATGTAAATTCCCTGGTAATGGAGGCGCTGAGAAGGTAATATTTTGTGTACACTTTATTTCCAATGAACAATTTGTGTATACAATACTTTGCTCTATCAAAAGATCCAAAGCAGAAATAGCTCCCCCAGAGACTAAGGCAACGCTAGAGATGACAGAAAAGAATTTACTACAGAAAAAATTGAACTCGGGGTCCAAGCCAAACACCGATGCCCAAACTGCACCTAAGGTGGGTAAGTTGAAGGAAGCTGGAAGATAGCAAGCGGCCCTACGCTGAGAGAAATAAAACTCTTCTTCACAGGACCAAGTTGTGTGGCACAATGGCGGAGCTGTCGAGCTGCTGCCCTACAGCGCCGGGGAGACCCCGGGCTCGTTCCTGACCACGGGTAGTTGGACACTAAAAGCTGGAGCATCTCAGTGGGTTAGAAACATAGAAACATAGAACCATAGAAAATGGGTGCAGGAGTAGGCCATTCGGCCCTTCGAGCCTGCACCGCGCCATTCAATATGATCATGGCAACTCAGTATCCCATCCCTGCCTTCTCTCCATACCCCCTGATCCCTTTAGCCACAAGGGCCACATCTAACTCCCTCTTAAATATAGCCAATGAACTGGCCTCAACTACCTTCGGTGGCAGAGAATTCCACAGATTCACCACTCTCTGTGTAAAAAATGATTTTCTCATCTCGGTCCTAAAAGATTTCCCCCTTATCCTTAAACTGTGACCCCTTGTTCTGGACTTCCCCAACATCGGGAATAATCTTCCTGCATCTAGCCTGTCCAACCCCTTAAAAATTTTGTAAGTTTCTATAAGATCCCCCTCAATCTTCTAAATTCTAGCGAGTACAAGCCGAGTCTATCCAGTCTTTCTTCTTATGAAAGTCCTGCCATCCCAGGAATCAGTCTGGTGAACCTTCTCTGTACTCCCTCTATGGCAAGAATGTCTTTCCTCAGATTAGGAGACCAAAACTGTACGCAATACTCCAGGTGTGGTCTCACTAAGACCCTGTACAACTGCAGTAGAACCTCCCTGCTCCTATACTCAAATCCTTTTGCTATGAAGTTCAAGTGAGTTTATTGTCATGTGTCCCTGTATAGGACAATGAAATTCTTGCTTTGCTTCAGCACACAGAACATAGTAGGCATTTACTACAAAACAGATAAATGTGTCCATATACCATAATATAAATATATACACACATGAATAAATAAACTGATAAAGTGCAAATAACAGAAAATGAGTTATTAATAATCAGAGTTTTGTCCAGAGAAAGTGAATGCTTACATACCATTTGCTTTCTTCACTGCCTGCTGCACCTGCATGCCTACTTTTAATGACTGGTGTACCATGACACCCAGGTCTCACTGCATCTCCCCTTTTCCTAATCGGCCACCATGTTAGATAACATGTCCGGAGAAAAGGAATAGGTGACGTTTCGGGTCGAGACCCTTCTTCAGACTGGGATTGAGGGAACTGGAAGTCTGGAGGTTTGAAAAGGAACAACAAACAAATGAATGAGAGTTAATGAAAAGAACAAATCAAAGCCAGCGACGATGATCAAGGAAAGGTGGAGCCCACAATGGTCCAGTGTCGGCTGTGGAAAAAGTGATAACGAGTAGATGTAGGCAGTGAAACTGTTTTTCCAGCTTTTTCTCCATAGTCTCCACACCTGGAGTATTGTGTGCAGTTTTGGTCCCCTAATTTGAGGAAGGACATTCTTGCTATTGAGGGAGTGCAGCGTAGGTTTACAAGGTTAATTCCCGGGATGGCGGGACTGTCATATGCTGAGAGAATGGAGCAGCTGGGCTTGTATACTCTGGAATTTAGAAGGATGAGAGGTTATCTTATTGAAACATAAAAGATTATTAAAGGTTCGGACGCGCTAGAGGAAACGTTCCCGATGTTTGGGGAGTCCAGAACAAGGGGGCACAATTTAAGATTAAGGGGTAAGCCATGTAGAATGGAGATGAGGAAACACTTTTTCACACAGAGAATTGTGAGTCTGTGGAATTCTCTGCCTAAGAGAGCGGTGGAGGCCAGTTCTCTGGATACTTTCAAAAGAGAGCTAGATAGAGCTCTTGAAGATAGCCGAGTCTGGGGATATGGGGAGAAAGCAGGAACGGGGTACTGATTGGGGTTGATCAGCCAAGATCACATTGAATGGCTATGCTGGCTTGAAGGGCCGAATGGCCTATTCCTGCACGTATTGTCTATTGTCTCACAAATTAATTATCTTCAATCGTTTAACCAATTATTTCTGAAAGTTACAACTAAATCTGAGTGATTGGGAGGGAGAGGGAGTCGAGAGACATGGAAGGGTGAGTATCAGAACTGAACGAGGAGGAGGACACAAATGCAGGCTCAGACACAGGGCAGATCAGTCTTCAGAGTTTAATCAGTCCAAGTCTGTACACAGGTAAGCAAAACAGAGGCAACAGTACAATCTAGGAGCAGGCAAAAAACAGGCAATGGTCGAGATCACAAGGTCACAAGATTTTCTAGAGCTGGAACGAGGTGATACCAAGTAGCATACACAACGAACTGCCAATGAGATCTAAAACACAAAGGGCTTAAATACAGACTAGCAGGGGATAACAAGACACAGGTGAAACACATCAGGGCGGGGCCAACAATCACATGAGGGTAAACGACCTGACAGGAAATTGGACCTGAAACAAGAGGAGATGTGAGACACCGAAATAAAACAAGAATGCAAACTCTAATACTAAAAAACAATAAGAAACAGAAACTAGATCAAACGCGAGACCTAACAGTGAGGTGTGAATATGACAGATCAGAGCAGACCATGATAAGGAATTGTAGAACGGTTCATTGTTGGCAGATGGGGAAGTGGGGAAGGTGACAATGAGGCAGACAATTTGTAAATTAATTAGAAGGACAGTTAAACTAGTCGGAGAACTAGGGTGGGGGAGGTACGTAGAGAGAGGGAAAGCAAGGGTTACTTGAAATGAGAGAAATCATAAAACCGCTGGCTTATAAGCCACCCAAGCAAAATATGAGGTGCTGTTCCACCAATTTGTTTTGGGCTTCACTCTGACAGTGGAGGAGGCCCAGACATCCCAGCTCTGACTACGGGTGCTGTCTGTATGGAGTTTGTACGTTCTTCCTGTGACCGCATGGGTTTTCTCCAGGTGCTCTGGTTTCCTCCCAAATTTCAAAGACGTGCAGGTTTGTAGGTTATTTGACTTCTGTGGATTCTTTGACTCTGACATCGGGGGGGGGGAGAGTGCAGTGAAGAAATAAGTTTTGTTTTTTTTGGCCTTCCATCACAGCGATGTGATGGATGTTTATGTAAATTATGTTGTGTCTTGGGTCTATTTGTTTGTAATGTATGGCTGCAGAAACGTCATTTCGTTTGGACCTCAAGGGGTCCAAATGACAAATAAATTGAATCTTGAATCTTGAATTATCCCTCGTGTCGGATGGAACTAGTGTGAATGGGCGATCATTGGTTGGCGTGGACTCGGTGGGCTGAAGGGCTTGTTTCCACACTGTACCTCTAAACTAAACTAAACCACCAGTAATATACCATGGACCAGCCATATTGAAACCACGACTAACAAAGCACACTAACTTTCTCAGAAGCTTTCTCAGAATTGGCTTTGGGTCAAATTGTAAGTTGTCCCTAGTGTGTGTGGGAAAGTGTTAGCGTGCGGGGATCGCTGGTCGGCGCGCAGGCAATAGGCCGAAGAGCCCGCATCCTCACAGTATCTCTAAACTAAGCGAAACTAAAGCTTTAGGAAGTTTGGCATCTCCCACCGACTTCTACAAATGCCTCACAGAAAGCATCTGGAAGAAGTTCATCACAGCTTGGTTTGGCAACAGCACTATCCAAGATCAGAAAAAAAAAGCATATTTGTGGAAGTAGTCCAGTCCATCACGCAAAACATCACACCCCACCATGTCCCATCCGCAGCCACTCTGCCGGCTCCATCTACAATTGGCGCTGCCTCAGGAAAACAGCTAAGTGAAATGGCTGGAGGGATGTCACATGAAACCATCTGCTAAAATTATCTTATCGAGAGCAGACTGTTTGAGACCAACCCTGCCCAAGGTCGCCAAACATTGTGGAGAGTTGTAGATGTAGCCCAGCCCATCACACGGTATAGACTTCCCACCACTGACCCCCATCTACATCTCATGCTGCCACAAAGACTTGTCCCATCCTGGTGATTCCTTCTTCTACCTGCTTCCATCAGGCAGAAGATAGGGAAGCTTAAAGGATTGCACCACCAGACTTGGGAACAGCTTCTTCCCCTCAATCCCATTGAGGACATTGGAGTTTGACTATGGAACTGCTGCACAACGAGGCTGAGAAATATATTCTGAACTCTGTATCTTCCACTTTGCTCTGCATATTGTTGCGTTTGAAGATAGACACAAAGTGCTTTCTACACGTTTTGGTCTTGAGTTTGCCTTGATTGTATTTATTTACGTTTCTCCGCGGGTTGTCACCTTGTCGTGGTGGAGAAGCTTGTGTGGTCCTGAGATCCTGAGAGCGATGCTGTCTGGAGCTATGCTGCTGGTAGGGCCACCCATGGCGTTAAGGTTGAGGGGGAGGTCTCTGACAAAGAGCAACCCAACCAAGGCCTCAACGGTGGAACAGGCGGAGGACAATGGCTGACCTTAGTGGAGCGTCACAACGGCTGGGAAGGCGGATGAAGGCTGCAGTGGAAAAGGGTCTCCGGTCGTCTTGGACTCCATGCCACTGGATCCTGACCCAGATCTGTCAAGGACCATGTGGTGGCTGTCTGTGCACCAGTCTCCCCACGTTAAACAAAGACACGCACAGGCATCCTCTGTAAGAGGACAGGCATACTCGTTTCGAGTGACCGCCAATGATGATTGTATTTACGGTATATCTGGTCTGTTGGATAGCATGCAAAACAAAGCTTTTCCCTCTACCTCAGTACACGTGACATTACTGAACCTAAACCTAACACTCTTAGAAAGAAAGAGGCCTCAATAATGCATATCTGACAAATGGACTCAACCCACTCACTTGTTTGTGCATTTTTCTGGTAAGATTAACGAACAGGGTAGCACGGTGGTGCAGAGGTAGAGTTGCTGCCCTACAGCGCCAGAAATCCAGGTTCAATCCTGACTGTGGGCGCTGCCAGTACGCAGTTCGTACGTTCTCCCTGTGACTGCGTGGGGTTTTTTCCGAGTGCTCCGGTTTCCTCCCACGCTCCAAAGACGCACAGATTTGTAGATTGATTTGGCTTCGGTAAGAATTGTAAATGAATGAATGAATGAATGAATGAATGAAAACTTTATTGTCATTCAGATATACACCTAGACACAGTGCACCTTGAACGAAATTTCGTTGCATTTTACTCTCCAAAATCAGTTAATAGTTAAAAGTTCTAGGTGCGTCCATAAAAATGCCTCATGCGCATGGTTCTGTAAAATAAATATATATAAAAAAGTTTTTAAAAAGTGACGATATTTAAAAAGTTCTAGCCTCGGTTTTTTTGATTGTTCAGTAATCTTATGGCCTGGGGGATGAAGCTGTTGCAGAACCTGGTTGCCCCGCTCTTCATGCTGCGGTACCTCCTCCCAGAGTTAAGCAGTATGAACAGTCCAAATTGTGGGTGTGTGGGGGCTCTGATAATGCCCTTAGCTCTACTCAGACAGCGCTTGTACCCCATGTCCATGATGGAAGGAAGAGAAGTCCCAATGATTTTTTCCGCTGTCCTCACCACTCTCTGAAGGCACTTCCAGTCCGCAGCTGTACAGCTGCCGCACTACGTAGAGATGCAGCTGGTCATGACCGACTCATCCGTAGTGTGTAGGATAGTGCTCGTGTACGGGGTGATCGCTGGTAAGCGCTGACTCTGTGGGCCGAAGGGCCTGTTTCTGTGCTGAATTTACTCTAATCTAATAAAACTAAACTGAACTGAACTAAACAAAAAAAAAATACAATAACCAGCGAATCATTTTTTTCAAAAAAAGCAGTCTCGAATTCGCAGTTGTCTATCTTTCATATGGAGAGAGGGAATGGGTGACGTTTCGGGTCAAGACCCTTCTTCAGTCTACGGGTTTATAGTCTATATGGGTTGAACTAGATGTGAACAATGATTGACTAAATCAACAGAGCATTTTTCAACAGCTAAATATAGAGTAAATACTGACCAAAATTATTTCCCTGAGTATATTAATGATGGTGACATAAGAAACTCCAGATGCTGCAACGTTGAACAAAAAACAGACTGCTGGAGGAACAAAATGTAGAAACAAGGAACAGTAGACCAATGGTGTACAGAAAAGTGCAGGAATAACTCAACGGGTGAGGCAGCATTGCTGGAGAACATGGATGATGATGAGGGTGGAAGGTGACTGGACTTTGGTGCCTTCCCTCACAGTGGGAAACGTTGATTCCACTGTGGGGGATGTTTTATGTTTTTATGTTTTATGTTAAATTCTATAGTGTTGTGTTTATCTTAATTGTATGCTGCATGGTAACTCAAACTTCACTGCACCAGTTGGTGTACGTGACAATAAATGTCCTTTGTCCTTTAGGGTGATTTTTTGGGTTAGGTCAAAATGTCACTGATCCACCTTCCCCAGAGATGCAGCCTGCGTAGAGCGGCAGGGTGGCGCAGCGGTACATTTGCTGCCTTACAGCGCCAGAGACCCAGGTTCGATCCTGATTACGGGTGTTGTCTAGAAGGAGTTTGTTTGTTCTCCCAGTGACCGCGTGGGTTTTTACCGGGTGCTCCAGTTTCTTCCCACATTCCATAGAAGTGCAGGTTTGTAGGTTAATTGGCTTCTGTAAATCGTCCCTTGTGTGTAGGATGGAACAAGTGTTGGACGGCGTGGACTTGGAGGGCTGAAGGGCCTGTTCCCACGTTTTCCTGTATCTCCAAACTAAAGTAACTCAGCGGGTCTTCAGTAAGGGGGGGGGGGAGGGTTACTCAAGCACTTTGCGTCCTATTCTGCTGGAAGAACTCAGTAGGTTTGGCAGCATCTGTGGAAGGAATTAGCAGACGATGCTTCTAGTTGGGGCTTTTCATGGCACCGACCGACGGACGCCCGTGGGGAAGAACGATGGAAGACCCACCGTGAGGGAGGAGGGACGGGGGAGAACAAAGGGGGACCCGGCGGGTGAGGTACTTTGTAAGTTTTTCAGTGCCCTTTATGTGGCAGCTATTTACATACCTTGCGTATGCACGCAAAGAATTTCACTGTGACTTGTCATGGGACAATAAAATATTCATCAATTCATTCGTCAGACTGATGGAGTATCGGGGAGATAGCTAGGAGAAAGAGTTGAGGGGAAGGGGTGAGACAAGACCTGGTATGTGATGTATGGATCTGGGTGCAGGGTAGGTTGACAAGGGCATTCCAGCTCACGTCAAAAACTCATAGTAACACCTTTTTAAAAAATAAATGCCTTTCTCGTAAAATAATATTTTCTGCCCTTTGCACAGCAACTCATATTACACGTCTTGCAAGCCACGTCATTGACATCGCAAGGTGGTGCTGCACAGTGGCGCAGCAGTGGTGTTGCTGCCTCACAGCGCCAGAGACCCGGGTTCAATCCTGACTACGGGTGCTGTCTGTATGGAGACCTCATGGGTTTTCTCCAGTTGCTCCGGATTCATCCCACACTCCGAATACGTGCGGGTTTGGAGGTTAATTGGCTACGGTAACAATTGTAAATTGTCCCTAATTTGTGTAGGATAGTGCTAGTGTATGGGGTGATCACTGTTTCTGCAATGTACATCTAAACTAAACTAGACAAAACTGAAAATCTCTTAACAACCCCCCTTTAACAAATTAGATGTTTTGACAGTGACCATGTTCTGTCTTGGTTCCCCTTTTGAGGTAGACAATAGACAATAGACACATAGAAACATAGAAACATAGAAATTAGGTGCAGGAGTAGGCCATTCGGCCCTTCGAGCCTGCACCGCCATTCAATATGATCATGGCTGATCATCCAACTCAGTATCCCGTACCTGCGTTCTCTCCATACCCTCTGATCCCCTTAGCCACAAGGGCCACATCTAACTCCCTCTTAAATATAGCCAATAAACTGGCCTTGACTACCCTCTGCGGCAGAGAGTTCCAGAGACACACCACTCTCTGTGTGAAAAGAGTTCTTCGCATCTCGGTTTTAAAGGATTTCCCCCTTATCCTTAAGCTGTGACCCCTTGTCCTGGACTTCCCCAACATCGGGAGCAATCTTCCTGCATCTAGCCTGTCCAACCTCTTAAGAATTTTGTAAGTTTCTATAAGATCCCCTCTCAATCTCGTAAATTCTAGAGAGTATAAACCAAGTCTATCCAGTCTTTCTTCATAAGACAGTCCTGACATCCCAGGAATCAGTCTGGTGAACCTTCTCTGCACTCCCTCTATGGCAATAATGTCCTTCCTCAGATTTGGAGACCAAAACTGTACACAATACTCCAGGTGTGGTCTCACCAAGACCCTGTACAACTGCAGTACAACCTCCCTGTTCCTATACTTAAATCCTTATAGGTACAGGAGTAGGCCATTCGGCCCCTCGAGCCAGCACCACCATTCATTGTGATCATGGCTGATCATCCACAAACAGTACCCCATACTCTGTGTAGATACATCGCTTGCTTTGACTGATTTTTAAAATTGATTTAATGAATTTGAAAATCACCCTTTTCTTGTGTTAGTAATTCACAAATTACAGCCAATTATACAATCGATGAAAACCACTGTCCTTTTAATCCTGACTGATTCTCTATTCCTCTCCCACCTGCGTTTGGTCTCATTATGCATTGCCTTAATCTGTACTTACAGTTCACAGGCAAAAGATTCAAGAGAGTCAAGCATGTGTAATTGCATTTTGAGCGGAGCAATGAAATTCTAACTTGCTGCAGCTTTGCAGCTGCATTAAATGCAACGGCACAATAAATAATGTAAATGATCAGTTATATTCGGTAAACAAGACCATAATCGTGCAAGCCGGAGTACATAGTGCTACCTTGGCAGTGCAAAGTACTTACTGTTGTGGTTTAGTGTAGAGATACAGCGTGGAAATAGGCCCCTTCGGCCCACCGAGTCCACACCAACCAATGATCCCCGCACACTAACACTATCCTACACGTAAGGGAAATTTTCTAATTTACTGAAGCTAAATTAACCTGC
The DNA here is from genome assembly GCF_028641065.1 of Leucoraja erinaceus. Lineage (NCBI taxonomy): Eukaryota > Metazoa > Chordata > Chondrichthyes > Rajiformes > Rajidae > Leucoraja > Leucoraja erinaceus. The sequence goes on along the minus strand of NC_073381.1, from coordinate 7,599,538 downwards.
AAACCTGAAGAAACTGGAGCACCCGGAGAAAACCCATGTGGTCCTGGGGAGAACGTCACACAGATAGAACCCGCAGTCAGGATTGAACCCGGGACTCTGGCACTGTAAGGAAACAAGGGCGGTTCAGGGCGATGGAAAGAAGCTGGCCATGCACCTGGTTCTCTGGCTCCAGTGCCTTCTTCCCAATGGTAGCAACGAGAGGAGAGCTTTGGCCAGTGGGATGTTGGGCTTTGATGATAGCAGCTGCCTTCCAGAGCAGAGCTTTCTGTAGATCCCTTCAATAATGGAGGAGGCAGAACTCTGACAGAGGGTGAAATGCCCATCACATTCTGCAACCACATGGGGATAATTAGATGCAAGATGGCATCGGAGAGTGGCAACTCTTTGTGTGCTTTTATTTTCTGAGATACAGCGCAGAAACAGCCCCTTCAGCTCACCGAGCAGCAATCCCCGTATATTAACACTATCTAACACACTAGGGACAATTTACACATACACCAAGCCAATTAACCAACATACCTGTAAGTCTTTGGAGTATGGGAGGAAACTGAAGATCTTGGAGTAAACCCACGTGGTCATGGGGAGAACGTACAAACTCCATACAGACAGCATGCATAGTCGGGATCGAACCTGGGTCTCCAACGCTGTAATGCCCCTGTCCCACTTAGGAAACCTGAAAGGATACCTCTGGAGACTTTGCACCCCACCCAAGGTTTCCGTGCGGTTCCCGGAGGTTCCCGGAGGTTTTTGTCAGTCTCCCTACCTGCTTCCACTACCTGCAACCTCCGGCAACCACCTGCAACCTCCGGGAGCTGCACGGAAACCTTGGGTGGGGTGCAAAGGTTTCCGTTCAGGTTTCCTAAGTGGGACAGGGGCAGAGGCAGCAACTCTACCGCTGCGCCACTGTGCCACCCCTACACAGTGCTCTTCCTAAAGAAGGATCCATTACCATCTGATAAGTGGGATAACATAGAACTAGTCTAAACAGGTAATCGATAGTCAGCGTAAAATCGGTCGGAACAGAGACCCTGTTTCCATGCTGTATCTTTCAATCAATTATCCAATCAATCAACCTTACATGAGACCAGGGAATTGGTAAAGTTTAAATTATTGAATCAACTTTCTCATCAGCATTTCTGACACTTCCCTACCATTCCTTGACCTCACCATCTCCATCGCAGGGGACAGACTCCTGACCGACATACATTACAAACCCACTGACTCACATGGCTATCTGGACTACACGTCTTCCCACCCTGCCCCCTGTAAAGACTCCATCCCCTACTCCCAATTCCTCCGCCTACACCGCATCTGTTCCCAGGATGAGACGTTCCACACCAGGGCATCGGAAATGTCCTCGTTCTTCAGGGAACGGGGATTCCCCTCCTCCACCATAAATGAGGCTCGCACCAGGGTCTCATCCATACCCCGTAACACTGCTCTCTCTCCCCATCCCCGCACTCGCAACAAGGGCAGAGTCCCTCTGGTCCTCACCTTTCACCCCACCAGCCGGCAAATACAACACATAATCCTGCGCCATTTCCGCCACCTCCAACGTGACCCCACCACTCGCCACATCTTCCCATCTCCCCCCATGTCTGCCTTCCGCAAAGACCGCTCCCTCCGTAACTCCCTTGTCAATTCTTCCCTTCCCTCCCGCACCACCCCTTCCCCAGGTACTTTCCGTTGCAACCGAAAGAAATGCAACACCTGTCCCTTCACCTCCCCCCTCGACTCCATTCAAGGACCCAAGCAGTCGTTCCAGGTGCGACAAAGGTTCACCTGCATCTCCTCCAACCTCATCTACTGCATCCTCTGCTCTAGGTGTCAGCTGATTTACATCGGGGAGACTAAGCGTAGGTTGGGCGATCGTTTCGCCGAACACCTCCGCTCAGTCCGCAATAACCTACCTGACCTCCCGGTGGCTCAGCACTTCAACTCCCCCTCCCATTCCCAATCCGACCTCTCTGTCCTGGGTCTCCTCCATTGCCAGAGTGAGCAACAGCGGAAATTGGAGGAACAGCACCTCATATTCCGCCTGGGGACCTTGCGTCCGGATGGCATTAACATTGAATTCTCCCAATTTTGCTAGCCCTTGCTGTCTCCTCCCCTTCCTTAACCCTCTAGCTGTCTCCTCCCACCCTCCTATCCGCCCGCCCTCGGGCTCCTCCTCCTCCCCTTTTCCTTCCTTCTCCCCCCCCACCCCCCATCAGTCTGAAGAAGGGTTTCGGCCCGAAACGTTGTCTATTTCCTTCGCTCCATAGATGCTGCTGCACCCGCTGAGTTTCTCCAGCAATTTTGTGTACCTTCTCATCAGCTCCTTCTGTTAAGATGCTAGTGCAAAGTCTCTACAGGCTGAACTTTGGTGCCTTCCCTCACAGTGGGAAACTTTGATTCCGCTGTGTGGGGATGTCTGTGTTAAAGACCATCGTGTTCTGTGCTCTATTTTATTCGTATGGCTGTATGGTGACCACACATTTCACTGTACCAATTGGTACATGTAACAATATATGTCTCTTGTCTCTTATCTTGTCTCAAACTCCACAGTACCTGGAGCATTGTGTGCTCTTTTGATCTCCTAATTTATGGAAAGCCATTCTTGCTATTAAGGGAATGCAGTGTAGGTTCACCAGGTTATTTCCCGGGATGGCAGGACTGACATATGATGAAAGAATGGTTCGACTGGATTGAATGGATTGCATGGATCGAGTGAATTCCTTATATTCACTGGAATTTAGAAGGATAAGAGGAGATCTTATGGAAACATATCGAATTGGACAGGCTAGATGCAGGAAAAATGTTCCCCATGTCGGGGGAGTCCAGAACCAGGTGTCACAGTTTAAGAATGAGGGGTGGGCCATTTAAGACTTAGATGAGGAAAAACATTTTCACCAGAGAGATGTGAATCTGTGGAATTCTCTGCTACAGAAGGCAGTGGAGGCCAATTCACTGGATATTTTCACGAGAGAGTTAGATTTAGCTCTTAGTAGGTATGTTGCAAAACCTACCTGAATCATCGTGAAGAATCTGCCCCAGCCCGTGTGCGCGATTTTGGCGCTGTTTAGAGGGGGCGCGTTTAAAACGCGATTTTTACTAGGCTGTTCCAATCGAAGATATTCAGCCTAGTAAATCATTAATGAAAAATCGCTGAAAGACCCCGTCGCAAAAGGTATTATTAGTTTTATAGGCCTCGAATAATAGTTATAATAGTTTTAAAATCACTCTCTCAACCCGCGACCTATCGCAGCCCCAGGGTTTTATAAAGCAAACAATTAAAGCTATGTACCTTATTTTTACATTAAAAGGGGCTTCTTAAGACCCCTTTATACAAAGTTTACTATAGCGAGTAGTTCATTTTGGGCTCTTTATATCCCACAATATTTTTCTGGGCATTTGAGGGCACAAATCCAGCGCAATGTGAACGTTCTAAACCAGTGCGTTCACAGGAACCCACTAGAAAGCTGATTTAAAATGGACTTTAATTTACAGCAATTGAACACTAAATTCCTTCCATTTGGCCTATAAATTGAAGTAAATGAGATTTAAAAATCATGTTTTATTGTGAATTATTTGTGAATATTATTTGGACACTTAGACTATTTAAAAATGTTAATAATTTATTAAGAAATGGATAGATGTTTAGATCTAGTAATTGATGTTTGAAATTAGCTACAATTGGGTAACTAACTAATTATATGCTTTAATTTCAGGTCATCCAAGTAAGATTATTTTATATTTGTTTCAGAATGGTTCAATCTATGATAACTGAAAATTTCATTCAGTTCTCTTAATTTTTAAGAAGGTTATGGGCATTTGACTGTCCATGATCACAGCTTTTTTGTTATGTCCATAGAAAATCAATAGGGAACAAGATGCTAATTTCTGAGTATGAAAATGGCCATTACTTTTTTATTACTTGAGATATGAAAGTAAATTAGGTGTCAAATTAAACTTATTTTTATGCTTTATCTGATGGGATAAATTGCAGACTTGATTTTTTAAATCTCAAAATTTTGTAACATTGCTACTCTTAGGGCTAACGGAATCAAGGGATATGGGGAGAAAGCAGGAATAGGGTACTGATTTTGAATGATCAGCCATGATCATATTGAATGGCGGTGCTGGTGCAGAGGGCCGAATGGCCTACTCCTGCACCTATTTCCTATGTTTCTATAACATCTTCACAACTTGCTCCATTGCAAGATTTAACAGAAAGGTTGCCGTCCTTCTCCTCATTAATATGCAGTTCTGACTCAAGAGCAATACAGTTTAGTTTAGTTGAGTTTAGTTTATTGTCACGTGAGCCGAGGTACCGTGAAAAGTTTTTGTTGCATGCTGTACCGAAATACGAGACATGATAACAATCAACCCGCCCACAGTGCATAGATACAGGATAAAGGGAATAACGTTCAGTGCAAGATAAAGTCCAGTAAAGTCCGATTAAACATGGTCCATCAATCAATCAATCAATCAATTGATTTATTCATCGCATACACAATAAAGTGCAGTGAAATGAATTTGCCAGCAGCGGTACAATCAAAAAGAACACACAATACACAATAAAACTTTAACACAAACATCCACCACTGCATTCTTCACTGTGGTGGAAGGCACAAAGTACAGTCAGTCCTCCTCTATTTTCCCCCGTGGTCGGGGCCATAACCTCCGCAGTTGCTGCTGCGGGCAACCAGATGTACAGGCCCTCTCATCTGGAAGGTAAGTCCCGAAACGGTGCTTCCCTACCGGAGACCGCGGCTTCAGGATGACGTAGCCCTCAGGCCGGCGGTCGGAGCTCTTCTCCAGGGATCCCCGGCGAGGGATCCCGCTCCGGAAGGTGAGTAAGTAAGTCCCCACTGTGCCCGCGGCTAGAAGCTCCACAGCCCGCGGCTTCCAGATGTTGAAGGCATCCAAGGGGTTCCAATGAGGAAGAGGGGAAGTCAGAACTGCCGTCAAGTTGGTGATTACTTGTCTGTGGGTGACTCCAGTTATATTCCACCAATAGAACATGGAACATGTCTGTGGAATTCTCTGCCTCAGAGGGCGGTGGAGGCCGGTTCTCTGGATGCTTTCAAGAGAGAGCTAGATAGGGCTCTTAAATATAGCGGAGTCAGGGGATATGGGGAGAAGGCAGGAACGGGGTACTGATTGGGGATGATCAGCCATGATGACATTGAATGGCGGTGCTGGCTCGAAGGGCCAAATGGCCTACTCCTGCACCTATTGTCTAATGTCTATTGTCGATTGTCTATACATAGAACAATACAGAAGACAGGCACAAAAAGCTGGTGTTGCTCAATGTGTCAGGCTCCGCATTCTTCCCACACTCGAGAGATGTACAGGATTGTTGGTTTATTGTCTTTGGTAAAATTATAAAAATTGTTCTTAGTGTGTTGGATAGTGCTAGTGTATTGGGTGATCGCTGGTCGGCGCGGATTCGGTTGCTGAAGGTCCTTTTTCAGACCTAGTTCTCTAAAGTCCAAAGTTTAAAGGTATTCCAAAGAGCACTTCAAAATTACCTGATTGATTGAAAGATGCAATGTGGTAAAAGGCCGTTTGGCCCATCAGGTCTACGCTGACCACCGATCACCCAATCACTCAGTTTCAGTTGTAACTATCAAAAATAATTGGTTGAATGATTGAAGATAATTAATTTGTGAGACTATGGAGAAAAAGCTGGAAAAACAGGTTCACTGCCTACATCCACTCGTTAGCACTTTGCTCACAGCCAACAATGGACCATTGTGGGCTCCACCTTTCCTTGATCATCGTTGCTGGCTTTGATTTGTTCTTTTCATAAACTTTCATTGACTGATTTTCATACCTCCAGCCTTCCAGTCCCCTGGCCCCAGTCTGAAGAAGTAGCAATGTTACAAAATTTTGAGATTTTAAAAATCAAGTCTGCAATTTATCCCATCAGATAAAGCATAACAATAAGTTTAATTTGACACCAAATTCACTTTCATATCTCAAGTATTAAAAAAGTTATGGCCATTTTCATACTCGGAAATTAGCATCTTGTTCCCTATTGATTTTCAATGGACATTACAAAAAAGCTGTGATCTTGGATAGTCAACAGGCCATTTCTTAAGGAAAGATTAACATTTTTAAATAGCCTAAGTGTCCAAAGATTATTCACAAATAATTCACAATATAACATGATTTTTATATCTAATTTACATTAATTTATAGGCCAAATGGAAGGAATTTAGTGTTCAATTGCTGTAAATAAATGCCCATTTAAATCGGCTTTCCAGTGGGTTTCTGTGAACGCGCTGATTTAGAATGTTGACAGCGCGCTGGATTAGTGCCCTCAAATGCCGAGAAAAATACTGCGGGATATAAAAAGCCCAAAATGAACTATTCGCTATAGATAACGTGATATATAGGGTTATATATATGCCCCATTTAATGTAAAAATAAGGTACATACCTTTAATTGTTTGCTTTATAAAACCCTGGGGCTGCGAGATGTTGCGGAATGAGACAGTAATTTAAAATTATCATAACTATATTATCGAGGCCTATAAAACTAATAATACCTTTTGCGACCGGGTCTTGCAGCGATTTTTCGTTAATGATTTACTAGCCTGAACATCTGCGATTAGTACAGCCTAGTAAAAATCGCGTTTTAAACCCGCCCCCTCCAAACAGCGCCAAAATCGCGCAAATGGCTGTGGGCAGATTCCCAATGGCGATTCAGGTAGGTTTTGTAACATACCTAGAAGAAGGGTCTCGACCCGAAACGTCACCCATTCCTTTTCTCCAGAGATTATCATCGGTGGTCACTCGAAACGAGTATGACTGTCCTCTCCTGGAGGACGCCTGTGTGTGACTTTGTTTAACGTGGGGAGACTGGTGCACAGACAGCCACCGCACAGTCCTTGACAGATCTGGGTCAGGATCCAGTGGCATGGAATCCAAGATGACCGAAGACCCTTTTCTGCTGCAGCCTTCATCCGCCTTCCCAGCCGTTGTGACGCTCCACTTAAGTCAGCCATCATCCTCCGCCTGTTCCACCGTTGAGGTCTTGGTTGGATTGCTCTTTGTCAGGGACCTTTTCATGTGTTCAAGTTCAAGTGAGTTTATTGTCATGTGTCCTTGATAGGGCAATTGAATTCTTTCATAGAGAGTTGTGAGTCTGTGGAATTCTCTGCCTCAGAGGCCGGTGGATACTTTCAAGAGAGAGCTAGATAGAGCTTTTAAAGATAGCGGAATCAGAATATATGGGGAGAAGGCAGGAACGGGATACTGATTGGGGATGAACAGCCATGATCACATTGAATGGCAGTGCTGGCTTGAAGGAACAAATGGCCTACTCCTGCACCTATTATCTATTGTCTATAGTCCCCCTCGACCTTACCGCCATGTGTGACCCTACCAGGAGCATGGCTTCAGACGGCATCGCTCTCAGGATCTCAGGACCACACAAGCTTCTCCCCCACGACAAGGTGACAATCAACAGAGAAGTCTCCAGAGATGCTGCCTGACCCGCTGAGTTACTCCGGCATTAACTGTCTATCTTTGAGTCAAAGCAAGATCCTGGTTCCACCTTAACCGCCCCATTGATGGACCACAGTTCTGTGCTGTCTAACGTGCCTGTAAAGTTACAGCAAGTAAAATTTTAATTGTTCCAATCTCGGTGCAGATGACAATTTAACATTCTTGACTCTCTTGAATCTCTTGAGTGTGAGTTTAAAGTGTAGACAGGATGTTAGCTAATTACATGATGGAAGACATGAATAACAAGCAAATCTAAGACCAAAATACAGATGGGAGAGTTAGAGCGAATTTCAGTTCACATCCGGTGCATATGACACGTAAGCACTCTTGACTATTGACGTGATTTTCGCTGGTAAAGCAGACCACAGCTCCCTTTTTCATGCCACATTATATTTCACAGGGTAATTGAGGGAGCATTTTACATGTAATTCTGCGAAAGGAAAAAAAAAAGACTGTTGGATCATTATCAGAGAATGAATAATTTTATTCTTCCAAGGGATGCAAATCAAATTGAAGCCTATTACAATTATTTAATGACTTGAATATTAGTGTCTATAAGCAGTTAAAGTTATGACATATGGTAATCTATTTTCTCCAGCTATTCTTTTAAGGAGATAAGACAAATAGAACTGTGCAGTCTTTAATTTTATAGTAATCCTTTATGTACTAATAATTTGTGACAAATATTAACATGGTAATCTTATAATACAGAAAACGGCAGGATGCAATTCTGAACGTTAGATTTGATTCCACCCCAAAAGTAATGGCTGTATCTTTTCTTGTAACCAATACCCCTAAGATTAAACGGGTTGGCATTCAGATGGCAATGCTTGCAATCCATCCTACCTGGTGGAAAAGTGGAAGTGAAACAACAACTGTGGTGCAGCAGTAGAGTTGCTGCCTTACAGCGGCTTAGGTTACGTAAGGGGGGAGGTACAGCAAGACCTGGGTGTCCTTGTACACTGGTCACTGAAAGTTGGCGTGCAGGTACAGCAGGCAGTGAAGAAAGCTAATGGAAATTTAGCCTTCATAACAAGATAATTTCAGTATAGGAGTAGAGAGGATCTTCTGCAGTTGCATAGGGCTCTGGTAAGACCACATCTGGAGTATTGCGTACAGTTTTGGTCTCCTAATTTGAGGAAGAACATTGAGGCAGTGCAGCGTAGGTTCACGAGATTGATCCCTGGGATGGCGGGACTGTCATATGAGGAAAGATTGAAAAGACTAGGCTTGTATTCACTGGAGTTTAGAAGGATGAGGGGGGTCTTATAGAAACATAGAGAATTATAAAAGGACTGGACAAGCTAGATGCAGGAAACATGTTCCCAATGTTGGGCGAGTCCAGAACCAGGGGCCAAAGGGGAGGTCATTTAAGACTGAGGTGAGAAAAACGTTTTCACCCAGAGCGTTGTGAATTTGTGGAATTCCCTGCCGCAGAGGGCAGTGGAGGCCAAATCACTGGATGGATTTAAGAGAGAGTTAGATAGAGCTCTCGGGGTTAGTGGAATCAAGGGATATGGGGAGACGGCAGGCACGGGTTATTGATTGGGGACGATCAGCTATGACCGCAATGAATGGCGGTGCTGGCTCAAAGAGCCGAATGGCCTCCTCCTGCACCTATTTTCTATGTTTTTATGTTTCTATGTTAAGATCCAGTTTCGATCCTGACCACGGCTGCTGTCTGTAAGAAGTTTGCATGTTCTCCCCGTGACCCGCGTGGGTTTTCCCCGGATGCTCCGGTTTTTTCTCCCACGTTCCAAAGACGTACAGGTTGGTAGGTTAATTGGCAAGGTAAAATTATAAATTGTCTCTAGTGTGTGTAGAATAGTGTTAATGTGCGGGGATCGCTGGTCGGCGCGGACTCGGTGGGCCGAAGTGCCTGTTTCCACTCCGACCAGCGACCCCCGCACACTAACACTATACTACACACTCGGGACAATTTTTACAATTTTACTGACGTCAATTAACCTACAAACCTGTATGTCTTTGGAGTGTGGGAGGAAACCGGAGATCCCAAGGAAAACCCACGCGGTCACGGGGAGAAGGTATAAACACCGTATAGTAGGAGAAGTACTGTCAACTCTCTGACTCCCACAGTTACCTTGACTACACTTCCTCCCACCCTGCCTCTTGCAAGGATATCATCCCTTCCTCTTAATGTATCCATGATGACAGAAGACAAAAATAAAATCATCCCATGTTAATCGATGATCTATGAGAGCGTTCCAGTTTTAGTTTTTAGAGATACAGCGCGGAAACAGTCCCTTCGGCCCACCGAACAGCGATGCCCACACAATAACATTATAGGGACAATTTACATTTATACCAAACCAATTAAACTACAAACCTGTACGTCTTTGGAGTGTGGGAGGAAACCGAAGATCCCGGAGAAAACCCACGCAAATCATAGGGAGAACGTACAAACTCCGCTCAGACATCACTCGTAGTCAGGATCGAACCCGGGTCTCTGATGCTATAAGGCAGTAGCTCTACTGCTGCGCCACTGTGCTGCCCCTAACTCTATGATTCTACTCTATGACATTTCTGGAACAGCAAATGTATATTTCGGCAGAAGGATTTTGGGTGAGTCAGCTTTTGAGAAAGAATACATAGAAACATAGAAACATAGAAAATAGGTGCAGGAGTAGGCCATTCCGCCCTTCGAGCCTGCACCACCATTCAATATGATCATGGCTGATCATCCAACGCAGTATCCTGTTCCTGCCTTCTCTCCATACCCCCTGATCCCTTTAGCCAAAAGGGCCACATCTAACTCCCTCTTAAATATAGCCAATGAACTGGCCTCAACTACCTTCTGCGGCAGAGAATTCCAGAGATTCACCACTCTCTGTGTGAAAAAGGTTTTCCTCATCTCGGTCCTAAAAGATATCCCCCTTATCCTTAAACTATGACCCCTTGTTCTGGACTTCCCCAACATCGGGAACAATCTTCCTGCATCTAGCCTGTCCAACCCCTTAAGAATTTTGTAAGTTTCTATAAGATCCCCCCTCAATCTTTTAAATTCTAGCGAGTACAAGCCGAGTCTATCCAGTCTTTCTTCATATGAAAGTCCTGACATCCCAGGAATCAGTCTGGTGAACCTTCTCTGTACTCCTTCTATGGCAAGAATGTGTTTCCTCAGATTAGGAGACCAAAACTGTATGCAATACTCCAGGTGTGGTCTCACCAAGACCCTGTACAACTGCAGTAGAACCTCCCTGCTCCTATACTCAAATCCTTTTGCTATGACATTGTGATGAGAAACACCAGCTACACAACAAAGGTTAGTAGACTGGGTAGTTACCAGAAAGACAAGATGGATAGTCTGAGGAAGTGTCTCTACCTGAAACATCACCCATCCTTTCTCTCCAGAGACGCTGCCTGACCCGCTGTTTGTAGGGTGTAAAGCCTGTTTCCTTTATCATCATTATTTTTTTGCATATCTATCATTCATTGTTCTTTATCCCTCCACATCACCGTCTATATCTCTCCTTTCCCTTATCCCTAACCAGTCTGAAGAAGGGTCTCGACCCGAAACGTCACCCATTCCTTCTCTCCAGAGATGCTGCCTGTCCCGCTGAGTTACTCCAGCTTTTTGCATCTATCTTCACTGTAATAAAATAACGTACCATACCATACCATAACTAAGGTACCATACCGTTAAACGTGGAGAAGTTATTGTTCATACCGCTGGGTTGTAAGCTACCCAAATGCCACTATTTCATGTACATTGCCTTCCAGGCTTGGAGTCCCTGGAAACTTAATTAGAAGCTGGTTTCAGAAGGAGAAATTATACTTTCATAGTAAGACGGACATTTGGTTAACCTTCCTGGACAGAATGCATCTGGACAGATTATCCACCTTGTTAGGAGAAAAATCCTCATCATATGCATCTGGAAGACAGTTTGCTGCACAAACCCATCTGGGAAAGAGTTAATTGGCTTTCCTGCCAGCACCATCTGGCAGCAGCACTATCTCAGCTTGCCGTACTCACTATCAATAAATCTTATAATGATAATTATGGCTTTGTTTCAGTGGTGCTGATTAAGTTCCACCGGTAGTTACATTTTATGCTAAGATTTATATTTGCGATATTCAAGAGAAATTCAGTTTTGTGCCAAAGACGAGAACTCAAGGATCCTTCTTGTTGTTTCTCGTTGATAAAACTTTCCCAAATGCACTAAATGCATCGTAACATGGTGGCAAAACCTATAACAGTAAAACCCAGGTAAGCAGAGCAGAAATAATTGTCAGTATGGCACTGTGGCACAGGGACAGTTTCTTCCCAGCTGTTATCAGGCAACCGAACCATCCTACCACAGCCAGAGAACAGTCTTGAGCTACCATCAACATTGGACACCCTTGGACAATCTTTAATCGGACTTTATCTTACATTAAACATTATTCCTGTTATTCCTTTTATCGTGTATCTGTAAACATAGAAACATAGAAACATAGAAACACAGAAAATAGGTGCAGGAGTAGGCCATTTGGCCCTTCGAGCCTGCACCGCCATTCAATATGATTATGGTTGATCATCCAACTCAGTATCCTGTACCTGCCTTCTCTCCATACCCCCTGACCCCTTTAGCCACAAGGGCCACATCTAACTCCCTCTTAAATATAGCCAATGAACTGGCCTCAACTACCTTCTGTGACAGAGAATTCCAGAGATTCACCACTCTCTGTGTGAAAAATGTTTTTCTCATCTCATCTAAAGGATTTCCCCTCTATCCTTATGCTGTGACCCCTTGTCCTGGACTTCCCCAACATCGGGAACAATCTTCCTGCATCTAGCCTGACCAACCCCTTAAGAATTGTGTACGTTTCTATAAGATCCCCCTTCAATCTTCTAAGATTCTAGCGAGTACAAGCCGAATCTATCCAATCTTTCTTCATATGAAAGTCCTGACATCCCAGGAATCAGTCTGGTGAACCTTCTCTGCACTCCCTCTATGGCAATAATGTCCTTCCTCAGATTTGGAGACCAAAACAGTATGCAATACTCCAGGTGTGTTCTCACCAAGACCCTGTACAACTGCAACTGTATACTGTGGATGGCTCGATTGTAATCCACTCATTGTGTTTTCACTAATTGGTTAGCACGCAAAAAAAGCTTTCGGTACACGGGACAGTAAACTAAACTGAATGACTTTCACTGAACTACTATCTACCTTATTGGTGACCCTCGGACTTTCCTTGATTGGACTTTGCTGGCTTTATCTTGCACCAAACTTTATTCACTGATCATGTATCTGTACTTTGTAAAAAGGCTCGATTGTAATCATGTATTGTCTTTCTGCTGACTGGTTAGAACACAACAAAATCTTTTCACTGTACCTCAGTACACGTGACATTAAACTAAACTGAACCGGAACTAAACTAGTTGGTAGTGTTGCTGTGGTAGTGTTGCTGTCTCGCACCTCCAGCGAGCTGAGTTCAATCCTAATGGCTGACACTGTCTGTGGGGAGTTTGCACGTTCTACTGCTCACTGCGTGCGTTTCCTCTGGGTGCACAGATTTCATCGCCTGTCCCATAGTTGTGTTTGTTAGTAGGCTAAGCAGCCACTGGAGATTGTCACTGGTATGAAGTTGATGAGGGTTTGGATTGAATGAAATGGAATGGGTGTTAGATTAGTGTAGGTGGTAGGTTGATTGGCATAATGTTATAGTCATACACTCTCTAGATTAGTTCAGCAACCGGAATGTGCCTAAGATGGACACAAAATGCTGGAGTAGCTTAGTGGGACAGGCAGCATCTCCGGCGACGTTCCGGGTCGAGACCCTTCTTCAGAGTGAAGAAGCTCCCTGTATCACACACGCACACGCACACACACACGTACACACACACATATACACACATGCACCACACGCATATGCAAACACACACACACACACACACACGCACACACACACACACACACACACACACACACACACACACACACACACACACACACACCGACACACACACGTACACACACACATATACAAACATGCACCACACGCATATGCAAATGCACACACACACACACGCACACACACACACACGCAGTAACCGAGATATCATCCAGTGAAACATTACTATACGTAGGCACAATCAGACATGGTACGAGGGTAGAACAATTGTGGGGAAAGAATATGAGATTGTACAGAGGTAGAAGACAAAGGGTCTGAACGTTTCATGTTGTAAAGTTTCAAAGTTCTTAAAAATATAGTCTTATCTTGACCGGTGAATCTCTCCTTTGCCTGGAACAAGTGCTTGCATGGGCTGGATGGGTGAAAGAGATAAGAGCGTAGATGTTGCCTCCGTGGCCAATCTGTGTGTTGGTCAATCTTCTTGAAGCTCCACTCGATCAAGCCTTTGCCTGGACCTTGGGGCAGATGCTACCTCCTCCCTTCTTCCATCCATCTCCTGCTTGTCACTTGGACCGGGAATTTGACAAGTATAATGTTAGTGGCAGATCCCAAATTGAGCTTTGGGGAACAGGCTATGGAAGAGCAGTTGCTTTTTAATGGAGCTATTGATTCATTGTTCCATCACCTTGCCGATGATTGGGTGGAGGTTGACAGGTCAGTAATTGACTGGGTTAGACTCGTTCAGCTCTCCAAGCACACGGCGTGCATGACAATTCTCTCCGCCGTCAGCTGGTCTCCCGAGCAAAAAGGGCATTTGTGTTTATTTGGTTTAAACAGGCACCGAAATCTGGAGTAACTCAGCGGAACAGGCAGCATCTCTGGAGAAAAGGAATAGGTGACGTTTCAGGTCCAGACCCTTCTTCAGATTGAGAGTCAGGGGAGTGGGGAATGAGAGATATAGATTACAATAGACAATAGACAATAGGTGCAGGAGTAGGTCATTTGGCCTTTCGAACCAGCACCGCCATTCAATGAGATAATGGCTGATCATCCCCAATCAGTACCCCGTCCCTGCGTTCTCCTCATATCCCCTGACTCCGCTATTTTTAAGAGCCCTATCTAGCTCTCTCTTGAAAGCATCCAGAGAACCGGCCTCCACCGCCCTCTAAAGCAGAGATGGTACTGAGGATAACTGGATGACACAGCGGTAGAGTTGCTGCCTTACAGCACCAGAGGCACGGGTTCGATCCTGAGTACGGGTGCTGTCTGTGTGGAGTTTATACGTTTCTTCCCGTGACCTTCGTGAGTTTTCTGTGAGATCTTCGGTGTCTTCCCACACTCCAATTCAGATAGATAGTGTGGTCAAAAAGGTGCTTAGCACAATGGCCTCATCCGAGTATTGAGTATAGAAGTTGGGAGGTCATGTTGCAGTTGTATGTCGTTGGTGAGGCCACATTTAGAATATTGTGTTCAGTTCAGGGCACCGTGTTATAGGAAAGATGGTGTTAAGCTGGAAAGGGTACAGAGAAGATTTACAAGGATGTCGCCAAGGCTAGAGGATGTGAGCTACAGGAAGAGGTTGAGTAGGCCTCAAGAGGTTGAGGTTGACTCTATTTGTTGGAACACAGGATGAGGGGTGATCTTATTGACATGTATAGAATTGTGAGAGGAATAGATCGATTAGGTGCACAGTGTCTCTTGCCCAGAGTAGGTGAATCAAGAACCAGAGGACATCCAGTTTAAGGTGAAGGAGAAAAGATTCAATTGGAATCTGAGGGGTAACGTTTTCACACAAAAGAATAGAATAGTTTCTTTATTGTCATTGTAACATGAACCATGTACAACAAAATTTAAAAATGTCAGCCAGTCAGTGCACCATTTAATCATTTCTAAAAGCTAACGATACATACAAGGTAAAATATTAAAAGATAAACAACTAAAATAAATATCACAAAAATAGCACGCATAAACACCCAACCCTTCATCCTTCTGTCGATTTCACAGTGTACCACAGTCCCTTAGTATGTCTCGCCCCTGCGTTCCTTGGCGGCTACATTTAGTGCCTTTATAGCAGTGGGGTAAAAAAACTGTTTTTTAGTCTGTTCGTCCTTGTCCTTGTAGATCTGTACCGTCTGCCTGACGGCAACAGTTCAAACAGGGAGTGTCCGGGGTGGGAAATGTACTTTATGATACTCTGGGATTTTTTGGTGCAGCGGGAACTGTGTAAGTCCTCCAAGGTAAGGAGAAGGCAGCCGACAATCCTCTGGGCGTTGTCAATGGCCCTCTGGAGCGCTTTCCTCTGAGCCGCTGTGCAGCTGGTGTACCACACGCATACACAGTATGTTAGTATGCTCTCAATGGACTCTCAAAAGGGTGGTGGGTGTGTGGAACGAGCTGCCAGAGGAGGTAGTTGAGGCTGGGACAATCCCAGGGGCTTTCGTGCCAAGAGCCTCGGTCACATTGACGCAGCAGTTTGACTGCCTAACCGCGGGAGAGGAACAGAGAAGAGATAAGACTTTTGCCTTCCATCACAGTGAGGAAGTGTTTGGAGATTCACTGTGATGGATGTTTGTGTGGAATTGTGTTAATTGTGTGTTATATTCATTTTGCCGTTATGACTGCAGGGAACAAAGTTTTGTTCAAACCTTTGTTTGTTTGAATGACAATTATGGCATTCTAATTCTAATTCTAATGTAATCATGTCTAGTCTTTCCGCTGGTACACAAAAATGCTGGAGATACTCAGCGGGTGCAGCAGCATCTATGGAGCGAAGGAAATAGGCAACGTTTCGGGCCGAAACCTTTCTTCAGACAATCTTTCCGCTGACTGGTTAGCGCGCAACAAAAGCTTTTCACCCTACCACGATACACGTGACAATAAACTAAACTCAAAATGTTGGTTAGTATGGGCATGTTGGGTCGAAGGGCCTGCCTCCACGGTGTATAACTATGACTATAAGTCAAAAGTACAATAGAGCAAAGGGGGAGATACTGAGTGGAGATTATAGTTCTCAGCATTAGATGCGTAGATATATAGACAATAGGTGCAGGAGTAGGCCATTTGGCCCTTCGAGCCAGCACCGCCATTCAATGTGATCATGGCTGATCATCCACCATTGGGGCGACAGGTGGCACAATGGGCTAAGTGTTCGGCTGGCAACCGGAAGGTAGCCGGTTCGAATCCCGCTTGGTGTGCATACTGTCGTTGTGTCCCTGGGCAAGACACTTCACCCACCTTTGCCTGTGTGTGAATGTGTGTGAATGTGTGTGAATGTGTGTGAGTGACTGGTGGTGGTCGGAGGGGCCGTAGGCGCAGATTAGCAGCCACGCTTCCGTCAGTCTGCCCCAGGGCAGCTGTGGCTACAGAAGTAGCTCACCACCACCGAGTGTGACTGAGGAGTGAATGAATAATGCGATGTAAAGCGCCTTGAGTATCTAGAAAGGCGCTATATAAATCCCATCCATCAGCATCATCATCATCATCATCAGTACCCCGTTCCTGCCTTCTCCTCGTGGCCCTTGAGTGTGTGAGGAAATCGAAGCTCTCGGACAAAACCCACGCAGGTCACGGGGAGAACGTACCTACTCCGTACAGACAAGTACCCATAGTCAGGATGGAACCCAAGACTCTGGTGTTGTAAGGCAGCATCTCCACCGTTGCACCAACCTGCCGCCGATTTCTTGCTACATTTCCTGCTACATTTTGCCAATGATGCTATTTGTTTCAAAGCTCTTATTCTGTCTACTACTCAGTTTTTCAATTTACTGCAACCTGCCAAACTATTTGAGCGTTATATGGCGACATTTGGGAAATAAATATAATTTAGTATGACTATGTGATTTTGTTGTGACAGCATTGAGCACAGATCCAGTTGCCAGAAGCCTGTGAAGTCTAGACACTTTATTTAATCTGTGGCTTTCATACTTTGGCCAGCCGACTTACCCAAACTTGTCGCCCCATTACACTGAGGATGTGGAGGCTTTGGAGAGGGTGCACATGAGGTTTACCACAATGCTGCTTGGATCAGAGGGCAATAGCCATAAGGAGATTTGGTTTGTTGTCTCTGGAGTGTCGAAGGATGAGGGGAGCTGTCCTGGTCAATGTACTATCTATTGCGAGAGGCGTAGATAGGGTAAACAGGCAGAACCTTTTCCCAAGGGTGAAAATAAGGTCTTAAGTGATAGGAGCAGAATGAGGCCTTTCGGCCCATCATGTCTATGCCACCATTCAATCAAGGCTGATCTATCTCTCCATCCTAACCCAATTCTCCTGCCTTCTCCCCACTACCCGACACCCATTCTAATCAAGAATCTGTCTATCTCTGCCTTAAAAATATCCACTGACTTGGCCTCCACAGCCATCTGTGGAAAAGAATTTCACAGATTCACCACCCTCTGACTAAAGAAATTTCCCCTCACCTCCTTTCTAAATGAATGTTCTTTAAGTCTGAGGCTATGACATCTAGTCCTAGACTCTCCCACTAGTAGAAACATCCACTAGCTTTAAGGTGAGGGAGATGTGCAGTGTATATTTTTACACAGAGAGTTGTCACAGTCTGCCCTTTCCTCATTCTCATCCACTTCACCTCCCAGTACTTTTCCACCAGTCCCTCCTTCTCCTCACCTGCATTCCTGCCACTCCCCTCTCATCAGCCCAACTCTCCTCACCTGTTGCACTCAGTTGCCTCTGATCACCAATTAACCCGGTAAATAGACTCTCCTCACCGTTCACACAGTGCCAGATTGTTCTCAGCATTCATGCACGATTCTCCAGTGATTTCCCGACTGCCCACACGGATTCGAACCTGCCTGCCCCTGACCATTCCGTCCTGTCTTCTTCCCGGATATCACCTCAGCCTTCTGTCCCTGACCTCCGGCTTTCTGTCTGCCTCTCTCCTGGGCTGTTTGGTGTATCCTTGCAACGGCCCCTCAACTTCCTGCCTGGCTTCGACTCTCCTTTCGTCTGTCCCTCACTGGTTTGTTTGCATCGTGTGTTGGATCTCCTGGTTACCGGACCTTCCGCTACCCCGACTACGTCTCCTGCCTGCCCCTCTTCGGAACCCTCGCTCAATCCTGAGCCTCTGTGTGAGTACGGTGTACCCATTCCTGTGTTACTACTCTGTGTTACAGTATCGTAATAAGGTTCATTACCAATTATACCTGCCTGATTCTGTGCTGCTATTGGGTCCAAGCTATACCCGTTACAAGAGTGGTGTGTGCAGAAACATGATGCCAGAGAGGATGTTAGAGGACATAAGATACTGGCATTTAAGAGGGTATTAGATGGGCACATGGATATGCAGGGAATTGAGGGATATGGATCACATCCAGTTAGATTAGCAGGAAACCTGTTCCTGATGTTGGTGGAGTCCAGAACCAGGGGCCACAGTTTAAGAATAGGGGGTAGGCCCTATTTAGAATGGAGATGAGGAAAAACTATTTCACACAGAGGGTTGTGAATCTGTGGAATCTCTGCCTCAGAAGGCAGTGAAGGCCAATTCTCTGGATGCTTTTAAGAGAGAGTTATATAGACCTCTTTAAGATAGCAGAGTCAGGGGATATGGGGAGAAGGCAGGAACGGGGTACTGATTGGGGATGATCAACCATGATCACAATGAGTGGCAGTGCTGGCTCGAAGTGCCGAATGGCCAACTCCGGCACCTATTGTCTATTGTCTATTAACCTGGCATCATATTCAACATAGATATTATTGGTCGAATGGCCTTTTGCTGTGATGTTAACCTTTAGAGATAAAGCATAGAAACAGTCCCTTCGGCCCACCAAGTCCATGCCCACCAGCGATCCCTGCACACTAATACTATCCTACACACACTGGGGACAATTTACTAATATTTCAAGCTGATTAACCTACAAACCTGTAAGTCTTTAGAGTGTGGGGGAGGAAACTAGAGCACCCGGAGAAAGCCCACGCAGGTCACAGGAAGAACGTACAGACTCCATTCAGACTGCAGCTGTGGTCAGAATCGAACCCGGGTCCTTGGCACTGTAAACCAAGGCCCTCGTGCCGCCCAAATGATGCAAAGATACACAAGTACCATTACAATGTGCTGTACTGTTCCATGTTCTATGCTAGCTGGTTAGAGAGAGATGGCGCGTCGAGGACTCTTACACTGACCCTCAAGTTGCCATTTTGTTCAATGTTCCCCGAGGAATATTTCTGTCATTTCATCCTTCTGCACAAAATGCATTAGAGGCAAATTAGATTCTGATGGAGGCATTTTGTGAAATAAAGACAGCTAGAAGTGAAAGTGAATGTGATTGCAATGACCCATCACATTGCTAATGGGTTTCACAGCTGCTGTGATATTGATATTTTTCATGACGTACTAAAGATTTACATGGAAGTGTGTGTATGTGCTTAAGTTTGCAAGTGGATCTGCTGTGTTGGAACTTACATAAAAATTGCAGATACATTTTTACATAGAAACATAAAAAATAGGTGCAGGAGGAGGCCATTCGGCCCTTCGAGCCTGCACTGCAATTCATTGTGATCATGGCTGATCATCCACATTCAGTTACCCGTGCCT
Source organism: Leucoraja erinaceus (assembly GCF_028641065.1). Classification (NCBI taxonomy): domain Eukaryota; kingdom Metazoa; phylum Chordata; class Chondrichthyes; order Rajiformes; family Rajidae; genus Leucoraja; species Leucoraja erinaceus. The sequence continues at coordinate 7,579,633 of NC_073381.1, read as the reverse complement.
GCCTTCCCCCCCATATCCCTTAATTCCGCTAGCCCCTAGAGCTCTATCTTTTAAATTCATCCAGTGAATTGTTCTCCACTGCCTTCTGTAACAGTGAATTACACAAATTCACAACTCTCTGGGTGAAAAAAGTTTTTCTCAACTCAGTTTTAATCTTAAACTGTGGCCCCTGGTTCTGGCCTCCCCCAACATTGGGAACGTTTTTCCTGCATCTAGCTTGCCCAGTCCTTTTATAACTTTAACCCAACTCCACCTTAATCTTTCAATGGTTCAATGGTGTTTTTATTGTCACGTGCAACCGCGTAGTGACGTTTGGTTCAGTTTAGTTTATTGTCACATGTACCGAGGTACAGTGAAAAGCTATGGTTGCGGGCGAACCAGTCAGCGGAAAGAATTGACGAATTGAATATTCTATTATCACATGTGTCACGGTGAAATTCTTTGCTTGCCTACCCAAGGTATGCAAATAGTCACTACATAAAGGGTGATAATGGCTGGAGAGGGTTAATAGGTTGAAGATTGGACAAAGACCAGAGACATTAAGGTGACATGAGGCTGATCAGGAAGCCTAATAAAACAAGCCATTTTGGGATGAGCCATACATAAGGTCATGTAATAGGAGCAGAATTAGGTCATTTGGCCTATCAAGTCTACTCCGCCATTCAATAGACAATATACATAGATAATAAGTGCAGGAGTGGGCCATTCGGCCCTTCGAGACAGCACCGCCATTCAATGTGATCATGGCTGATTATCCCCAATCAGTACCCCGTTCCTGCCTTCTTCCCATATCCCCTGACTCCGCTATTTTTAAGAGCCCTATCTGGCTCTCTCTTGAAAGTAGCCAGAGAACTGGCCTCCAATCATGGCTGATCTATCTCGCCCTCCTAATCCCATTGTTGTGTCTTCTCCCCATAACCTCTGACACCTGTAGTAATCAAGAATCCATCTATTAGGAATGCTACACTTGTCCCTTTACCTCCCCCCTTGACTCCATTCTAGGACCCAAGCAGTCTTTCCAGGTGTAGCAGAGGTTCACCTGCACCTCCTCCAACCTCATCTATTGCATCCGCTGCTCCAGATGTCAACTGCTCTAATCGGTGAGACCAAGCGTAGGCTTGGCGATCGCTTCGCCCAACACCTCCGCTCAGTTCGCAATAACCAACCTGATCTCCCGGTGGCTCAGCACTTCAACTCCCCCTCCCGTTCCGAATCTGACCTTTCTGTTCTGGGCCTCCTCCATGGCCAGAGTGAGGACCACCGTAAATTGGAGGAGCAGCACCTCATATTTCACTTGGGCAGTTTTCACCCCAGCGGTATGAACATTGACTTCTCTAATTTCAGGTAGTCCTTACTTTCTTCTCCCCTTGTTCAAGAAAGAACTGCAGATGCTGGAAAATCGAAGGTAGACAAAAGTGCTGGAGAAACTCAGCGGGTGAGGCAGCATCTATGGAGTGAAGTAAATAGACAACGTTTCGGGCTGGAACTGTTCATCAGCCTACATTCTTCCTCCCCTTCTCAGCTCTCCCTCAGCCCTCGGACTCCACCTCTTCCTTTCTTCCTCCCGCCCCCCCCAGTCTGAAGAAGGGTTTGGACCCGAAACGTTGCCTATTTCCTTCACTTCATAGATGCTGCCTCACCCGCTGAGTTTCTCCAGCATTTTTGTCTACCTTTGATTTTCCAACATCTGCAGTACCTTCTTAAACAAGAATCGATCTATCTCTGCCTTAGAAATATCCACTGACTTGTCCTCCACAGTGTTCTGTGGTAAATAATTCCACAGATTCACCACCTTCTGACTAAAGAAATTTCTCCTCATCTCTCATCCTTCCTTTACAACTCATAAATAACCCACCTCATAAAAAATAGTTAATAATGATAATAATAATAATAATCCATTTAGGACCTATAAATCATTTTGGAATTAATGGATCAGAATTAATGGCAGCAAGAAGCAGTCTGTGCTCTTTATTTAAGCCACGTTCTGTTTAGTTTAGAGATACAGCGCAGAAACACAGGCCCTTCGGCCCACCCAGCAACGACCAGCGATCCCCGCACATTAACCCTATCCTACACACACTAGGGACAATTTACAATTTTACCCAAGCCAATTAGCCTGCAAACTTTATGTCTTTGGAGTGTGGGAGAAAACCGGAGATCCCGGCGAAAACCCACATAGGTCACGGGGAGAACGTGCAAACTCCGTAAAGCCAGCACCCGTAGTCAAGGTCGAAATCGGGTCTCTGGTGCTTTAAGGCATCAACTCTACTGCTGCACCACCGAGCCACTCCTGAGTGGAGTGGATCTTTCCGTGCAACTTTCCAAAAGGGAGTACCAGTACAACAATCTGAATTCTAAGCATAAAAAGTCTGGTAAAACCTCCTCTGAAAATTATATTCTGCACTCTGCACCTTTCCCATCAATCTGCCTACTGTACTTGAGTTGGCTTGATTGAATGTATGTACTGTATTAACTGACTTGATTACATGGCATGAAAATCAAAGATTTTAGGGGGAGTGATATAGTGTTTGAACAGGCCCTTCGGCCCAACTTGCCCACACTGACCAACATGTCCCATCTACACTAGTCCCACCTGCCCGCATTTGGTCCATATTCTTCCAAACTTGTCCTATCCATGAACCTGTCTAACAGTTTCTCAAACGTTGGGATAGTCCCTGTCTCAAATACAGCCTCAGGTAGCTCGTTCCATACACCCACCACCCTTTGTGTTTCACTAAATGACACAAAGTGCTGGAGTCAGGCAGGGGCCCTCTAGTCCTAGATTCTCCCAGCAGTGGAAACACCCTCTCCACATCCACTCTATCCAGGCCTTCCTCACTGGATCTTAATTTCACTTTAGATACAGTGTGGAAACGGGCCCTTCGGCCCACTGGGTGAAGAAAGTATGTCCTCATCTCAGTCCTAAATGGCCTACCACTTATTCTTGAACTGTGTATCCCCCTGGTTCTGAATTTCCCCAACATCGGGAACATTTTTATGCAGTTACAGTAAGTGAAAATCTAGCAGGCAAGCAGGATGCTTTCTCCAACCACCCCCACTATCTTCCACCGCTTCCACCCAGTGCTTGGAACCTACTTCCAGCAGCCACTGGTTGTCCTCCAGGGTGCACCGAACCACAGCCTGGTCCATGCTGGTCACCAGGGCGAATTCGGCACAGAGACTCTCACGGCAGTGGCGCAATGCTTCCGACGAACGCCCGGGACCCTTGCACTGAGGCTGCTCCATGGCCGGAGTTGCAGTGAGCGACTTGCCAGCCCCGCAAACACTCACCAGCCCCGGCTCCCCGATCGCATCTGCCCCCGCTGCTCCATCCCTCCCTCCGCCCCGGTTCTCCATCACCCGCAGCCCATGTATTTGACATTAGTTTTGAAATTCTCAGAGGGTGAGAAATTTGTGATCAACGTGAGAGCGTGAGAATTTGGTGAAATGCGTGATTCTCACGCTCAATACGTGAGAGTTGGCAGCTCTGTTGTACCATGGCCGTGAGGTGGTTCGTATCCTGTATTATATCTGTAAAGGGCCTGTCCCACCAGCATGCGACTGCATGCGTTTGGCGCAACCAAGCGGAAGTGGAGTTTACGCTAAGTTCGCGGTAAGTACGCGCAAAGTTCGCACAAAGTTCACGCGTGACGTAATTTACGTCATACTCACAAATCAGCTGGGCAGGTGGCGAGCCGACTGAATTTGGGCGGCGCATGGTGTTGGGTGGTGACATCATCACGCAACGCCACGCGCTATGCATATGCCGTCAAAACACTACGTACGACGTCAAGACGCTGCGTACGCCCTCAGATTCAGATTCAGATTCAAACTTTATTGTCATTGTACAGTGTACAGTACGGAGACAACGCCTCAATGCGCCTGCGGGCCGACAGGCCGTTGCCGTGCAGAATTTTTCGACAGTGCGGGATTTTTGGACCCCCGCGCGATGTCGGGACCAGCCATACGCCTCTGTGCTTCGAAGTGGGACCGGCCCCGTGCAGCCATACGCCTCTAGCGGCCACGTTTGGTCGCGCTAGACGCATGCAATCACATGCTGGTGGCACAGGCCCTTAACGCTGTGTAGTGTCACAGGTGTAATATGCCACATCCTGAGTTGCCAGGGGAAACACAAGGCAAAGTTGTCACAGAAGACCTGAGTAGCTGTATCCATTATCCTCAGGATGTGTGTGCAAAGGCCGAGAGGCAACCAGCTGCTTCTAATGGAAGAAGAATACATAAAAAGGCTGGTGGACTAAAATGCTGGAGAAACTCAGCGGGTGAGGCAACATCTTTTTCCGGCATCTGCAGTTCTTGCTTAAACATGAAAAGGCTGGGGTGCTTTGCAGCTGACTAGGCAACAAGCTTCAGGAATAAGTTGAGTCATCAAACACACAATCCCTAGGGTATTCAGGGTAATGAGAGTGCTCAGTTTCTGTGCCATTGTATCTGTTACTGTTTTTACAAACATCTGTGCCCAGGGCCAGAATCGTAGAGTCATAGTGATACAGCGTGGAAACAGGCCCTCCAACCCAACTTGCCCACACACCGACCCACATGTCCCATCTACACTAGTCCCACATGCCTGCATTTGGCCCATACAGCTCCAAACCTTTCCTATCCATGTACCTGCCATAGTGTTCCTTCGAAGTTGCCATGATCCCTGCCTCAGCCACCTCCACCTGTAGTTCGTTCCATATACCCAACACACTTTGTGTGAAAAAGCTACACCTCGGGTTAAATCACCAGGCAACCTAAACACTCCCAGAGTGTTCACTAACAAAAGACTCAAAGTGCTGGAGCAAATCAACATATCAGACATCATCTCTGGAGAATGAGGGTAGGTAGTGCTTTGGTTTGGGACCCAGCTTCAAACTGATTGTAGCGGGGGTGAGGTTGAGAATTGGGGGGCTGGACAAAGCCTGGCAATTGATATTTAGAAAGGAGATGAGGAGGAATTTCTTCAGTCCGAGGGTGGTAAATATGTGGAATTCATGGCCCCAGACAGCTGTGGCGGCCAAGTCGATGGGTATTTTTAAGGTGACAGATATTGACAGATTCTTGCTTACTGTTGATAGGTGTCGGGGGTTATGGGGAGCAGGCAGGAGAATGGGTTTAGGAGGGAGAGATAGATCAGCCATGATTGGATAGTGGGTGGACTTGATGGGCCGAATGGCCTAATTAAGCCCCTACAACCTATGAAGTTTCACCATCTGACTAAAGGAATTCCACCTCATCTCCTTTCTAAAGGTACATCCGTTTATTTGAGGCTACGGCCTTTGGTCCGAGACTCTCCCTCTGGTAGAAACGTCCTCTCCTCATCCACTCTATCCAGGCCTGTCACTATTCAGCAAATTTCAATGATGTACCCTCTCATCCTTCTAAACTCCAGTGAGTACAGGCCTGGTGCCATCAAATACTTTGATGAAAAGTCAATAAATTGAAACATTAATTCTGTCTCTCGCTCATTAGTTGATGCATTGCTCTTTGCAGCATTTTTGATTTGGGTTTCAACACCTCCTGTATTTGGCCTTTGATTTAACTTTTAAAAATTTCTCCCAATTAATTCAAATCCCTGGGAAAATCTGAATTTTACTGGAAACATGTTTAGAAAAGATTGTGACCCTTTCCAGCTACATGACGAACTACAAAGTGTTGAGAGAAACTTGAAGAATATTTTTGCAATTTGTTATGGAATAAATTTACTGCTTTACATTTCAGAAGCAAGAATACCCCTTTCTGTTTTGTATATTAATAGGAATCTAAGGGGTAACTTTTTCACGCAAAGGGTGGTGAGTGTATGGAACGAGCTGCCGGAGGAGGTAGTTGAGGCAGGTATTATCGCAACGTTTATGAAACATTTGGACAGATACATGGATAGGACAGGTTTTGAGGGATATGGGCCAAATGAAGTCAATTATAAAAGATGAAATAGCGGCACATTTGGATAGCAAAAGCAGTATCGGTCCGAGTCAGCATGGATTTACGAAGAGGAAATCATGCTTGACTAATTTTCTGGAGTTTTTTGAGGATGTAACTGGGTAAATGGGCAAGGGAGAACCAATGGATGCGGTGTACCTGGACTTTCAGTAAGCGTTTGATGAGGTCCCACATAGGAGATTATTGGGCAAAATTGTGGCACATGGTATTGGAGTAGAGTGCTGACATGGATAGAAAATTGGTTGGCAGACAGGAAACGAAGAGTAAGGATTAACGGGTCCCTTTCAGAGTGGCAGGCAGTGACCAGTGGGGTACCGCAAAGCTCAGTGCTGGGACAGCAGCTATTTACAATATATAGTAATGATTTAGATGAAGGGATTACAAGTAACATTAGCAAATTTGCAGCTAACACAAAGCTGGGTGGCAGTGTGAACTGTGAGGAGGATGCTATGAGGATGCAGGATGACTTGGACAGGTTGGGTGAGTGGGCAGATGCATGGCAGATGCAGTTTAATAGTGAGATTAAACGAGTACTTACCAGTACGAAGTTTGATCTGTATTTTATGAGGAGTTACGATGAGGGATTACGTGAAGAACCCACCCAGCGCGCAGGCACGGCATACTTCCAAGCAGCGGTGTGGAATCACAGATAGACACAAATTGAAGTAAAGATAGTAAAGATTAATGAGACATCAGGCCGAGTTTGATCTATACAATGAGGGTGGGAGCGGAGGGCACGTAATCCCTCATCGTAACTCCTCATAAAATACAGATCAAACTTCGTACTGGTAAGTACTCGTTTAATCTCACTATTTTACTTTGGAGTCACGTGAGTGACTACGTGAAGACTTCAAAGGTCTGTGATTTCAAACCGTGTAACAGTTATATCACTCACTGCCGAAAGATCATCGAGGGAGGAATGTCGATTCCCTTGACCATCCCGCTGCACTAAGGATGTGGTCTAGGGGAACCTGCATCCGATCCGCCGCTGACGTGGACGCTGCCCTGGTTGAATGGGATTTAAAAACATCCGTGTTAATCCCTGCCGTATTAAGGACCTGTTTCAACCATCTGGATATTGTCTGGCTGGTAACCCGTCCAAAAGGCTTTTTATGGCTGACCCATAAGGCTTTCTCTCTCCCTCTAAGAGTTTGGGTTGTGTCTATGTAATCATAAAGGTGGGTCACCACACACAGCCTAGGTTCTGGAGGGTAGGCCCGGAAGATCAATTGGATATACCTGGCCTGCTCTGTTTAACCAACCCCGGCATGGTAAAAGTAATGGAATCTGGGGTGGTCACCATGTGGTCCAGACTTAACTGATGCAGCGACTGAACCCTCTGAGCAGAGACAAGCGCCATGAGCATGAGGGTCTTGTAAGTGGACTGTTCCAGGCTCAGGGATCCCACCGGAGGCCAACCTCGAAGGTGTGACAATACTACACTAACATCCCACACATGGGTGTATCTAGGTGTAGGGGGTTTGGTGTTATAAATCCCTTTAAGGAGTTTGATAACCAGAGGGTGGGATCCAATACTATGCTGTCCTGTGGGCATAAGGTATGCGGACAGGGCGCTCCGAGCTGCATTGATGGCACTGTAGCTCATCTTTTGGTCATGGTGCAGGTGGGCCAGGAACTCCAGCACATCCGTGATCGAAGCCGTCTTGTAAGATGTCCCTGCTTTCAGGCAGTACTGTTCCCATTTCCTGATGTAGGTCAGGTACTGTTTCTTGGTGGAAACTCGCAGGGATGCCGACATGGTGGTGATTGTTCTCTCTGATAACCCCAATCCCTGGTAAGGTCTGTTCAGAATCTGGAAACCAGGAGGTTCAATTTTTGATGGCATGGATGACTTATGCCAGTTACCGGGTGAGTCAATAATTGGGGGTGGTTGTGAAGGACCATAGGTGTCTCTACCACCATGTCGTAGAAAATTGGGAACCATGGTGGGGTAGGCCAGTCAGGTACGACCAGAATGCCTGAGGCTGAGTCAGCTTGAATTTTCTGGAGTACCCGACTGATGAGGCAGAAGGGAGGGAAAGCATAGAAAAAGAAATTTCCCCAATCCAGCGTGAAGGCATCTACCGCTGCTGCCTCTGGGTCTGGTTCCCAGGCCACATACATGGGTAGTTGGTGATTTAGTCTAGACGCAAACAAATCTATATCTGGCGTACCATATTGCTTAACAATTCTAGCAAATAGTTTCGGGTCCAACATCCATTCGATGTTGTCGTTGAATTTTCGTGACCTGGTGTCCGCCACTGAATTTAGCTTGCCTGGTAAATAGGCAGCTGATAGCCAAATATGTCTCTCGACACACCATTGCCAGATTATAGTAGTCAATTTGTCGCATGATACTGATTTTATGCCACCCATGTGCTGGATGTAAGATACCGCCGTTGTGTTATCAATCATAATCCTAACATGCACATGCCGCATATCAGATGCATATGCTTTTAGCCCATAAAAGGCGGCGAGCATCTCCAAGAAGTTAATGCCCAGTGTTTGTAGTAGCGATGCCTCTGAGTTAGTTCATCTGCCACCTGTGCTGTCTATAGAGTTAGTAGCTCCCCAGCCTAAAGCACTGGCATCCGTTGTAATGGTTATGTTAGGATTGGCGACGGCGATAGGACTGTGACTGTGCCAAATGTTATCCACCCACCACTGAAGTTCTGATCTGGCTTCAGCGGGTAACTCCATTTTACGGTCATAATGCCCCCTATTAAGACGTAATGCATGTGTCCTCGCTCTTTGCAAATTTTGATAATGCAAGGGCCCATATTGGGCAGCCGGGAATGCTGCTACTGTAGTACCAATGACTCTGGCTACGTGCCGTATCCTTGGTTGCGGTATTGCAATTAAATGGTTACAGGCTTCTGTAAGTGTAACTTTTTTGTCTCTGGGCAGAGTGACAGTCATATGGATAGTGTCAATAGTGAAGCCTAGGTAATCCATGTTAGTAGTAGGCTCCAATATTGATTTATCTGGGTGTAGGATGAATCCCAAAGTTTCAAGGAGTTGTTTAGTGGCTAAAACTCCTGCGACAGCTAGTTCCCTTGTTCTCCCTAATATGAGAACATCGTCCAGATAGGCCACGACTAAATGTTTTTGTTCTCTCAATTTTTTCATGGCCACTTTAAGAATTTTTGTAAATAATCTGGGAGCTGTCGTTAAACCATTGGGCAATGCTCTATACTGCCATAGCTGGCCCATCCAGATAAATTTCAGATATTTGTAATAATCCTTATGAATGGGTACTAAATAGTAAGCATCCTTGATGTCTATGCTTGCCATGTAGTATCCCTTGGAGATCAGTTGTCTGGCAGTGACAAATGTCTCCATTTTGAAATGTTGATACTCAACAGACTGATTAAGTGACGTCAAATCAATAATAATACGACATCCACCATCTTTCTTGGATTTGAGAAAAATATTCGATACAAATTCCTGCGGCTCGTGTGTGGTCATTTCTATGATGCCTTTAGCCACGAGCCTGTCTAGTTCAGCTTGTCCTTCTACCTTCTCTAATTCTGAGGGAAGGAATACCCTTTGGGGCATGTGCTGAACTGGCGGTTCTATGCCTGGTTTGAATTCAATTTTGTATCCACTGATGCTGTTGAGTATAAACTTGTTGTTAGTAAGGGAGCACCAAACATGCTTGAAGAACCTCAAACGCCCTCCTGTTAACACAACACCCTTTGTCTGTACATGTTGGCAGGAACCAGACCCACCTACCTCCATGTTTATTTGTGGGGGCGTTTCCGATGGGTTTGGCCCGAGGGTGTCCGTGTTGGTGCTGCGGTGGGACGGCGCATCTTCCCACGGCTCCGCCCTGGGCCCCGCTCTAAAAAAGAGCTCTGGGGGTAGTGGGAGGCGGTCACCAGGCTTTCACCAGCTCGGTACCTACTGGTGGATGCCGAGGCGTGCTGCCAACTGGGTGTCTTCACCCTGCTCGGTCCTGGCGCTGCCCTCATGAGGCCTACAGGTTTGGCCGCCTCTTCCAATTCTTTGAGTTTCTTGGCCAAGTCTGCTCCAAATAGCAGCGCCTCCCGTTCCGGCGCTGGAGCTTTGCAGAGGCCCGCGTATTTGGGATTGAGGGCAGGCCTGATGTTATCCCGCCGTAGGCTGTTGAGCTCGTACGTAGTGTTGCACATCAACGCCAGCGCATCCTGCTGGGGTATGGAGAGCTCTTCGTTACCGACGGACCGAGCAAAGGCGGTGATGGCTGCAGTGTGGAGCTTCAGGACCCGCTGCATTTTTACCTCCTGAGTCCTGATCTGCTGCCCCAGCTGGTTCCATATTTGCCCGTTGACAGTTTTCACCCGCAGCGCCTCGCAATTTTCTGGCGCTGTATAGGTGTCAAGGGCCTGCTGAACGACCTTCTCCTGCAGCGGCTTGTTGGAAAGCCTATTGATACTGGCCGCCATTCTAGGTGGTAGTACCATCCCGGTCGTTGGGGGCGCTGCGTACCGACCGACTACACCCAGTAGCTCTTCTTCCAGCTCGCCCGGCATACTTATGTTGTCGTCCGCCTGCCCTTGTGATAGGCCAGCCCAGTCCTGGCCTCCCTTACTGCCCTCGAACAGAGAGGGTACAGAAGGGTGTGGTGATGGTATGGAGGAGGCCAAAGCCCGTCCTCCTTGGGGATGCCTAGCCTGCATCTCCTCATTGATCATCTGCTCTAGGAGCTGCCTCATGCAGCTGATGCGGCCGTCTCCCCGTTTCGCCGGTGGAGAGCGTTCCCGTTCCTCCGACGAGTCGGAGGACACCGGCCGGTCAGATTTGCGGGTTGCCTTCCTCCCTGTGAGGGGCGTCGAAATCGGCGGCACAGGGAGCGGCTCGGTGTCGGGTGAGCGGGAGCGTTGAAATAGCTCCTCCGCTACTGGTGGCTGCCGCCCAGATATAGACCCCTCCTCGGGTGGAGTTGGGCAGGCAGTCCTTCTAGCTGGTCGCTTTCGGGTGGCCATAATTTTCTCACCGTTGAGCGACTCTGTAACACAAAAAGGCACTTACCTGAGGTCTTGTCTTTATGCTGCCGCTGGAGAGCCTGGCTCCAGCTGCTGCCGCTGTTGCACTGCTGACGTAATGCCGCGCCTGCGCGCTGGGTGGGTTCTTCACGTAGTCACTCACGTGACTCCGAAGTAAAATGTGGATAATTGTGAGGTTATCCACTTTGGTGGCAAAAACAGGAAGGCAGATTATTATCTAAATTGTGTCAAGTTGAGAAAAGGGGAACTACAATGGGATCTGGGGGGCCCTTGTTCATCAGTCACTGAAAGTAAGCATACAGGTTCAGCAGACAGTGAAGAAAGCAAATGGCATGTTGGCCTTCATAACAAGAGGAGTTGAGTATAGGAGCAAAGAGGTCCTTCTGCAGTTGTACAGGGCCCTAGTGAGATCTTGTGTGCAGTATTGTGTGCAGTTCTGGTCTCCAAATTTGAGGAAGGACATTCTTGCCATTGAGGGAGTGCAGCGTAGGTGCACAAGGTTAATTCCCAGGATGGCGGGACTGCCATATGCTGAGAGAATGGAGCAGCTGGACTTGAATATTCTGGAATTTAGAAGGATGAGAAGAGATCTTATTGAAACGTATAAGATTATTAAGGGTTTGGACATGCTGGAAGCAGGAAGCATGTTCCCGATGTTAGGGGAGTCCAGAACCAGAGGCCACAGTTTAAGAATAAGGGTAATTCCGAATGGGGATGAGGAAAAACCTTTTCACACAGAGTTGTGAGTGTGGAATTCTCTGCCTCCGAGGGCAGTGGAGGCAGGTTCTCTGGATGCTTTCAAAAGAGAGTTGGATAGATCTCTTAAAGATAGCAGAGTCAAGGGATATGGGGAGAAGGCAGGAACGGGGTACTGATTGTGGATGATCAGCCATGATCACATTGAATGGCGGTGCTGGTTCAAAGGGCCGAACGGCCTACTCCTGCACCTATTGTTATTGCCTAAAGTGGACAAGTTGGGCCAAAGGGCCTGTTACCACGCTATATACTTCCAAGTCTCTATGACTCTATTTAATAACATTAAAATCAGACAAATGATCTCGTACATAGAAACATAGAAAATAGGTGCAGGAATAGGCCATTCGGCCCTTCGAGCCTGCACCGCCATTCAATATGATCATGGCTGATCATCCAACTCGGTATCCTGTACCTGCCTTCTCTCCATACCCCCCACGAACACCTACATAAGATCGCCCCTCATCCTCCTGTGCTCCAAGGAATAAACTTGTAGTCTGCTCAACCTATAGCTCAGACCCTTGAGTCTTGGCCTATAGCTCAGACCCTGGAGTCTGCTCAACCTATAGCTCAGACCCTTGAGTCTTGGCCTATAGCTCAGACCCTGGAGTCTGCTCAACCTATAGCTCAGACCCTTGAGTCTTGGCTACCTCTGTGTGACTCTGGACCGGGTGCTCAGAGTTAAGAACAGCTTCTTCCCCAAGGATATCATAGTCCTGAAGCAATCCTCTCTTTCACTCCCTATTCCCAGAGCTAATGCCGCGTACTCTTAAGGGCCTGACCCACTTGGGAGTCATTTGCGCTTCATTTACGCGACATCATTTATGTGTCACGACGTGCATGCATGGCGTGCATTACGCGCGCATGGTGCGTGGTGACGTAGGCAGTGACGCGCGGTCGAGCGCGCTGCCCAAGGATATTAGGATTCACACAATCTTCGTGCGGCACCTGTGCAAATAATGCCCAAGTGGGGCAGGCCATTCAATCTTAACTCTACATCATTCAATGATTCTGTTATTGTACTTTAATTTTTCTTGGCACTACGTCAGATTGCACAGCAATTCTGTACAATTCTGTTGTTACGCACGTGTGTTTATCTTTGCATTTATTATTACTGCGGGCATACTGCTTAATATTTGAACCTCATGTGTGCAAGGAATTTCATTGGACCTTGATGTGCAGGACAATAGTTTAGCTTAGTTCAGAGATACAGCGCGGAAACAGACCCATCGGCCCACCGTGTCCACGCCGACCAGCGATCCCCTCGGTTAAAATGCTCCTGATGTTGGGGGGGTCCAGAACCAGGGGTCACGGTTTCGGAATAAGGGGTAGGCCATTTCGGTCTGAGATGAGGAAAAACTTTTTTACCCAGGGAGTTGAGAATTTGTGGAATTCTCTGCCACAGTTGGCATTAGAGGCCAATTTACTGGATGTTTTCAAGAGAGAGTTAGTTTAGCTCTTATGGCTAAAGGAATCAAGGAATATGGGGAAAAAAGCAAGAACTAGGTACTGATTTTAGATGATTAGCCATGATTATATTGAATGGCGGTGCTGGCTCAAAGGGTCGAATGGCCTACTCCTGCACCTATTTTTTCTATGTTTCTATGTTCCTATTAACACTATCCTACACACACTAGGGAACATTTACACATACACTAATTAGCTTACTAACCTGTACTTCTTTGGAATGTGGGAGGAAACCAAAGATCTCGGAAAAATCCCACACAGTCATGGGGAGAATGAACAAACTCCGTACAGGCAGCACCCGTAGTCAAACCTGGGTCTCTGGCACTGCAAGCACTGCAAGGCAGCAACTCTATGGCTGAGCCACCATGCCACCCCGAATAAACTAATCTGAATCTGAATCTGATCCAATTTATCAATATTAAAGTAGAGGTCTGACCTTAAACGTCACCTATCCATGTTCTCCACAGATAACCTTTAGATTAGATTAGATTAGTTTCGTTTATTGTCATTCAGACCTTTCGTTCTGAACGAAATTTTGTTTCCCTGCAGTCATACATATAATTAAAAAAATGACGAAAACACACAATCAACACAAATTTAACATCCACCACAGTGAGTTCACCAAACACCTCCTCACTGTGGTGGAAGGCAAAATCTTAAAGTCTCTGTCTTCCCTCTTTGTTCTCCCTCTGCGCCGAGGCAACGGCTCAAACTCTGCGGGTGGTCGCTGCCTCCGCCACAGCTCCAGGACCGAGTCGGGTCTCCGCTGCCACTGCTGCTGCTGCCGCCGCAACAGCTTCGGGGCCGAGTCGGGTCTCCGCTGCCACTGCTGTCAGTCCTGTTCAGTTACTCCAGTATCTTGAATCATTTTTGGTAAACTAGCGAATGCAGTTCCTTTTATCCACATTGATACGGTTCTGTAGCCAAAGCTTCACTTTGTCGCTGTCAATAACGACACTAAAACTTTTGTATTCCTCCGATATAGAATGATTAGACTCACGGGGAGAACATTCAAGCTTTGTACAGCCAGCACCTGTAGTCAGGATCGAAACTGGGTCTCTGGCGCTGCAAGGACGCAACTCTACCGCTGCACCACCATGCCCGGTTGGATTTGCGACTGTAGGGAATCCAATATGCAAACACTGTGCACGATGCCAACATTAGTGGAGCACTCTAGATGTCAGCTGATTTACATCGGGGAGACTATGCGGCGGTTGGGCGATCGTTTCGCCGAACACCTCCGCTCCGTCCGCAATAACCTACCTGAACTCCCGGTGGCTCAGCACTTCAACTCCCCCTCCCATTCCCAATCTGACCTCTCTGTCCTGGGTCTCCTCCATTGCCAGAGTGAGAAACACCGGAAATTGGAGGAACAGCACCTCATATTCCGCCTGGGCAGCTTGCATCCTGATGGCATGAATGTTGAATTCTCCCAATTTTGCTAGCCCTTGCTGTCTCCTCCCCTTCCTTAACCCTCGAGCTGTCTCCTCCCATTAGCCCGCCCTCGGGCTCCTCCTCCTCCCCTTTTTCCTTCCTTCTCCCCTCCCACTCCCCATCAGTCTGAAGAAGGGTTTCGGCCCGAAACGTCGCCTATTTTCTTCGCTCCATAGATGCTGCTGCACCCGCTGAGTTTCTCCAGCAATTTTGTGTACCTTAGTGGAGCACATGTTTTGATTTGCACAAGCAGGTTCATCTTCTAGCATGAAGTCGGAGTTCTGTGAGGCTGAAGGCGAGCTGCTTTCCATCTGCCACAAGCTCACAAGATCACAAGTTATCGGAGTAGAATTAGGCCATTCGGCACATGGGGTCCACTCTGCCATTCAACCATGGCTGATCTCTGCCTCCTAATCCCAATCTCCTGCCTTCTCACCATAACCCTTGACACCCGTTCTAATCAAGAATTTGTCTATCTCTGCCTTAAAAATATCCACTGACTTTGCCTCCACTGCAATGAGTTCCACAGATTAACTACACTCTGACTAACAAATTTTCTCCTTGCCTCCTTTCTAAAAGAGCATCCTTTAATTCTGAGGCTATGACCTATGGTCCTAGACTCTCCCGCCAGTGGATACATCCTTTCCACATCCACTGTCTATGCATTTCATTATTCTGTAAGTTTCAATGAGGTCCCCCTTCAACCTTTCTAAACTCCAGCGAGTAGAGGCCCAGTGCCATCAAGTGCTCCTCAGTAAATGAAGCATCTGATAACTAACAGCCCTGACAAACTGTTGCCAAGGATCACCGCTCTATGTGATGGAGGAGATACATTAGGGCAAAAACACATCCATTCCGTTAAAGACATAGAGGCTCGATCAAATGTAAGTGTTCTGCAGTACAAGGCACATTCATCCAAGGCTAAAGTGCTCACAGCATACACAATGGTGTGGCCAATTCTTGTCCTACCAGCACCAATGTTGGGTACTACTTCAGGTTAAGATAATGTTTTTAAAGTGTACGGCACAGAAACAGGCCCTTTGGCCCACTGGCCAATGATCACCCCTTACACTAGCACTATACTACACACTAGGGACAATGAGCCTATCTTTTTGCTGTGCTGGCCTTTATAAATCAGAGCATTGAGTATAGAAGTTGGGATGTAATGTTAAAATTGTACAAGGCATTGGTGAGGCCAATCCTGGAGTATGGGGTACAATTTTGGTCGCCTAATTATAGGAAGGATGTCAACAAAATAGAGAGTACAGAGGAGATTTACTAGAATGTTGCCTGGGTTTCAGCAGCTAAGTTACAGAGAAAGGTTGAACAAGTTAGGGCTTTATTCTTTGGAGCGCAGAAGGTTAAGGGGGGACGATAGAGGTTTTTAAAATGATGAGAGGGATAGACAGAGTTGACGTGGAAAAGCTTTTCCGACTGAGAGTAGGGAAGATTCAAACAAGGGGACATGACTTGAGAATTAAGGGACTGAAGTTTAGGGGTAACATGAGGGGGAACTTCTTTACTCAGAGAGTGGTAGCTGTGTGGAATGAGCTTCCAGTGAAGGTGGTGGAGGCAGGTTCGTTTTTATCATTTAAAAATAAATTGGATAGTTATATGGATGGGAAGGGAATGGAGGGTTATGGTCTGAACGCAGGTATATGGGACTAGGGGCGATTATGAGTCCGGCACGGACTAGAAGGGTCGAGATGGCCTGTTTCCGTGCTGTAATTGTTATATGGTTTAAACATGTACGTCTTTGGAGTGCGGGAGGGAACCGTGACTGACGAGATGTCCCAAACCCGAAACGTCAAAATTAAATTAATTTTGTCAGAGGGTGGTGAATCTGTGGAATTATTTGCCACAGAAAGCTGTAGAGGCCAAGTCAATGGATATATTTAAGGCAGAGATAGTTAGATTCTTGATTAGTACGGGTGTCAGAGGTTATGGGGAGAAGGTAGGAGAATGGTGTTAGGAAGAAGAGATAGATCAGCCATGATTGAATGTCGGGTTAGATTTGATGGGCCGAATGGCCTAATTTTATACCTATTTCTTATATCCTTATGTCACCAATTCCTTTTCTCAAGAGATGCAGCCTGATCCACTGAGTTCCTCCTGCTTTTCGTGCCTGCCTTCTATACCATGTTCTATTGGTGTATCTAGAATCACCCAGAGATCAGTCTAAGTCAAGATATCAGGTTTCCTTCTCTCAAAACCCTGCTAAATACATTGATTTAAAAAATAAAATCCAGTTCAGTCATCAAGTCATACAACATGGAAACAGGTCCTTTCTAGGCCCCATCTACCCTATTCCCACTTGCCCGCATTTGGCCCAAAACCATTCTTGTCCATGTACCTGTCTAACTGTTCGTTAAATGTTGTTATAGAACCTGCCTCAACTACCTCCTCTGGTAGCTCGTTCCATACACCCACCACCTTCTGTGTAAAAAGTTGCCCCTCAGGCTCCCATTAATTATTTCCTCTTCACCTTAATTCTTCGTCCTCTGGTTGTTGATTCCCCTATCCTGGGTACAAATATTCTGTGCATCTCCTCTTTGTATTCTTCTCAGGATCTTATACAACTGTACATGGTCGGCCCTCATCCTCCTACACTCAACAATTTCAGATTTACCACAACCCATATTTTGTTCCATATTTAGAGTCAAAGAGTCATACAGCATAGAAACAGGCCCTTCGACCCAACTTGCCCACACCGGCCAACATGTCCCATCCACGATAGTCCCATCTGCCTGCGTTTGGCCAACATCCCTCCAAACCTGTCCTATCCATGTATCTATCTTAATGTTCAGAGTCATAGAGTGATAGTGTGGAAATAGGCCCTAAGGCCCAACCTGCCCATACCGGCCAACATGTCCCCATCCACACTAGTCCCACCTGCCCACGTTTGGTCCATATCCCTCCAAACTTGTCCTATCCAAGTATCTGTCCAATTGTTTCTTAAATGTTGGGATAGTCCCTGCCTCAATGACCTCCTCTGGCAGTTTGTTCCATACACCCACCACCCTCTCAGATTCCTATTAAATCTTTTCACCTTAAACCTATGTCCTCCGGTCCTCGATTCACCTGCTCTGGGCAAGAGACTGTTCATCAACCCGATCTATTCCTCTCATGATTTTATACACATTTTAATTGCAATGTTTCTTAAACATTGTGATAGTCCATGCCTTATCTACCTCCTCCGGCAGCTCGGTCCATACACCCACCACCCTCTGTGTGAAGGGTTAAGTTATTTGGTTGCGTAATTGAGTTCACAATCCCCAGATGACATGGTAGGATTCAAATCTGGGCCCTCCGACTCAATCTTGCCAGTTGCTTTGTTCTGTTCCAGTACCTTAATCAATATGCTATGTCGTTCCATGAGAAACAGGGCAGAAATGCAAACATGAGCTCTCTGAAGCTATTTAATGGACACTCCAGACTCACACAAAGGGACTGCAGATGCTGGTTTACAAATAAAGACACAAAGGTGTCCTTCCTCTGGCTTCACATGCTGTACCTCCTCTATACATATCACATCTGTATTCACCAATCTCTTGGTCAGCAGGTGTATGTGAGCATTACCTGCAGGTAACCCTTTTTAAGTACCATCAGGATTTGGAAATGTCCGTGTGGAGGAAGGAACTGCATGTGCTGGTTTATACCAAAGCTGGTTTAGACACAAAATGCTGGTGTAACTCAGCTGGTCAGGCAGCATCTCCAGAGAAAAGGAATAGGTGACGTTTCAGCTCGGAGCCCTTCTTCAAAGTTCAGTCGAAAGTTCAAATTTATTTGTCACATGCACCATAAGGTGCAGTGAAATGTAATTTACCATGCAGCGTTACAATTATAAAAGGACACAATACACAACTTAATTCAATACAGACATCCTAATCTGAGGAAGGACATTCTTGCCCTAGAGGGAGTACAGAGAAGGTTCACCAGACTGATTCCTGGGATGTCAGGACTTTCATATGAAGAAAGACTGGATAGACTCGGCTTGTACTCGCTAGAATTTAGAAAATTGAGGGGGATCTTATAGAAACGTACAAAATTCTTAAGGGGTTGGACAGGCTGGATGCAGGAAGATTGTTCCCGATGTTGGGGAAGTCCAGACCAAGGGGTCACAGTTTAAGGATAAGGGGGAAATCTTTTAGGACCGATGAGAAAACCATTTTTCACACAGAGAGTGGTGAATCTGTGGAATTCTCTGCCACAGAATGTAGTTGAGGCCAGTTCATTGGCTATATTTAAGAGGGAGTTAGATGTGACCCTTGTGGCTAAAGGTATCGGGGGGTATGGAGAGAAGGCAGGTACAGGATACCGAGTTGGATGATCGGCCATGATCATATTGAATGGCGGTGCAGGCTTGAAGGGCCGAATGGCCTACTCCTGCACCTAATTTCTATGTTTTTATCCACCACAGCACTCTTCACTGTGGTGGAAGGCAATACAGTTTAGACAGTCCTCCTCCTCCCATGCTCACCCATGGTCGGGACCCTTACTCTCAATAGTCGCTGCTACGGACGGCCCGAAATTCAAGCCCTCTGGCGGGGATGGTCGAACAGGTCGAGCTCCCAAATCAGCCACCTCCTGACCGGAGACTCCAAACAAGGATTACAACCCGAAACGTCTCCTGTTCTTTTTCACCAGAGACGCAACCTGACCCGCTGAGTTAATCCAGCATTTTGTGCCGTCCCATCTACCCCTTGCCAGGGAAGACCCAAAGTGCTGGAGCAGATCAATGGGCCGGGCAGCATCTCAGGAGAACATGAGTCGGTGATGATTCTGGTCAGGACATATTAATTTGTAGGTTCAGATGTTCTAGGACAGGAATTAGGCCATTCAGTCCATCGGGTCTACTCCCCCATTCAACCTTGGTTGATCTATCTCTCCCTCTCAACCCCATTACCCTGCCTTCTCCTCGTAACCCCTAACACCCGAACTAATCAAAAATCTGTCAATCTCTACCTTAAAAATATCTATTGACTTGGCCCAGATTTCTGGAGTCTTTGGAATTGTGGAATTCATTGCCACAGAAGGCTGTAGAGGACGTCAATGGGTATTTTGAAGGGGGAGATTGACAGATTCTACGTTAGTACGGGTGTCAGGGGTTATGGGGAGAAGGCAGGCGAAAGATAGATCAGCCATGATTCAATGGTAGAGTAGACTCGATGGGCCGAATGGCTTAATTCTGTTCTAACAACATGAACTGATGAAATCCAACCCAAAATGCTACCTATCCATGTTCTCCAGAGATGCTTCTTAAAGGGCCTGTCCCACTTTCACGACCTCTGCCGAGTTTGCCCTTGACTCATACTTGCAGCATTGTCGTCACGTGGTCGTAGGTAGGTCTGAAGAAGGGCTTCGGCCCGAAACGTTGCCCATCTCCTTCGCTCCATAGATGCTGCTGCACCCGCTGAGTTTCTCCAGCATTTTTGTGTACCTTCGATTTTCCAACATCTGCAGTTCCCTCTTTAACACGTAGGTAGGTCGTGATGCTAGTCGTAGGTACTCGTGGCATCAAGTAGGTCGGGGCCTTTTTTCAACATGATGAAAAATGTTCACGAGTAAAAAAGATCATGAAAGTGGGACAGGCCCTTGACTCGCTGAGTTACTCCAGCATTTTGTGTCATTGTTTGTCAATTACTTTTAGAAAAAAGGTGAGGAGGAACTTGTTTAGTCAGAGAGTGGTTAATCTGTGGATCTCATTGCCACAGGGGGCTGTGGAGGCCAAGTCAGTGGATATTTTTAAAGCGGAGATAGACATATTCTTGATTAGTACGGGTGTCAAGGGTTATGGGGAGAAGGAAGGAGAATGGGGTTAGGAGGCAGAGATCAGCCATGATTGAATGGCAGCGTAGACTGGATGGGCCGAATGGTCTAATTGGACTCTTATGACTTGGGGACTTGTGACTTATGAACAGGTGAACTTGTGATGCACATTCTGTTTCTGAGAGCAGCAACTACGGTATTCTGCCCCGGGTTTGTGGATGCCATGTGAATCCGTATAATCTACTTAGAATTCACACCAATAAACATCAATGGCTTATCATTAAACAGCTAACATCACTCAGACCCTCACAATGGGGGCAGAAGCGATGATGGTGGAAGAGAGATTACAACAGGTAAAATTAAACATCACGAGGCAACCAGAAATGTATTTTTCAAATTTAAATTAAATCGGATGGGAGCCTGCTGTAAAACCGCAAGATATGCTGATTTTATTTGTGGGCAGATAATGTTTTATGTTCAGTGTCAGCCTCCCTTTCAGCTTCATTCATAACTAGGAAATATTAAAGCCATCAGCTTGAAGAGCAGAGATGTGGTTGCAGAACATTGTTCTCCAGTGAAGTACTCATTTATTTATCTTCAGAAGGAAAAAAAAACTTTCCAATAGAAAACAGCTTGGACGATTACATTAATGTTTAGTTTAGTTTACTTTCGAGATACAGTGCAGAAACAGGCCCTTTGGCCCCACCGAGTTGAAAGGCAGATAGATAGATACTTTATTGTGATATGTACTGTTAAGGAGCAGTTAAATTCTTTGTTTACACATACATAGTACACAAAACAGTCGCCACAAGGCACAGACAAAGTTATAAAGTAACCTTAAATATTGTTGGTCCCTTCTGGTTTCCTCCCCCCCCCCCCCGTCCCCCACCCCTGTCCCCCTCACCACCACCACCACCACCACTGGTCTCTTGTTCTCAGCGCTCCCCCCCCCCCCCCCCCCCCCCCCCCCCCCCCCCCCACCATGCCAGGTCCCCCGGGTTCCCTTTGTTCTTCAACATCGGCCCCCAGGGACACCGACCTAAAGGTTCCACCTCCCACCTCATTCTTGGTCAATGCCGGGTGCCTCGTGCTTGTGTTCGGAGTCCGCAGTGGCGAGTGATCCTCGGTCCGTGGTGAGCGATTCTCCATCATAGATCTCCATCTCCTTCCCCTTGCTCTGTGAGTCCGTGCCAACCAGCGATCCCCGTACAATAGCACTACCCTACACACACACACACACACACACACACACACACACTAGGGACAATTTATAATTTTACTCCAAAGCCAATTAGCCTACACACCTTTTCGTCTTTGTAGTGTGGGAGGAAACCTGAACACCCGTAGTAAACCCACGCAGTCACGGGAGAATACGGTACAAACTACCGTATAGACAGCACCCGTAGTCAGGATCGAACCTAGGTCTCTGGCACTGTAAGGCAACAACTCTACTGCTGCATCACCATGCCGCCTCTGAATGAATTCACCTAAATGTGAAGCAGGTTGATTTAAGGCTAAAACTGAAAATATACTATTTGTCGGAAGGAACTGCAGATGCTGATTTATATCGAGGATAGACACACATTGTTGGAGCAACTCAACGGGTCAGGCAGCATCTCTGGAGAGAAGGAAGGGGTGACGTTCCGGGTTGAGACCCTTCTTCAGACTGGGAGTCAGGGGAGAGGGAGCCTAGAGATATGTGAAAGGGTAAGGTGTGAACGTGACAGATCAAAGCAGATGATGACGAGGAAATGTAGAATGGTTCATTGTTAGCTGAAGGAGAGGTGACAACGTGGCATACAGTCAGTAATATTTAATCTGGAGGACAGTAGAACTGGTCGGAGAACTAGGATGGGAGCGGGACAGAGAGAAATGAAAGCAAGGTTTACTTGCTGGAAATGTTGACACATAGAGTGAGAGGGACAAGACCAGCAGATTAATGTTTCAGAGTTGCGATGCTTCAGGAGTGGGAGATATAAGATGTAAGCGAGTACACATGACAAAAATCGGTACACGTGCCAAAAATAACTGATCAAGATAGACACAAGATGCTGGTATAACTCGGTGGGTCGGGCAGCATCTCTGAATAAAACTGATCAAGAACAAGTGAATCTAGGCCAGAACACATCAGGTCTGGCGATAGATGACCTCAGGATAGGTGGAGTCCAGAATGGACCATTGTTGGACTTCACTCTTCCTGGTGTAATCTGTTGCTGGCCCTGATTCGATCTGGCCTTTCCTCACCTCTCCTCACCTCCAGTTACCCCTCCTCCCACCTCCACCTCAATCTTTCAGTCTGTCAGTATTTCAGCTGAGTTCAGTTTAGTTTAGAGACACAGTGTGAGAATAGGCCCTTTGGCCCATCGGGTCTGTG
The DNA here is from genome assembly GCF_028641065.1 of Leucoraja erinaceus. Taxonomy (NCBI): domain Eukaryota; kingdom Metazoa; phylum Chordata; class Chondrichthyes; order Rajiformes; family Rajidae; genus Leucoraja; species Leucoraja erinaceus. The sequence continues at coordinate 7,556,908 of NC_073381.1, read as the reverse complement.
CCGACTAGTGATCCCCGCACATTAACACTATCCTTCACCTACTATTTTACATTTATACCAACCCAATTAGCCTACAAATGTGTACATCTTTGGAGTGTGGGAGGAAACCGAAGATCTCAGACAAAACGTAGGCAGGTCACAGGGAGAACGTACAAACTCAGTACAGACAATCAGGATTGAACCCGGGTCTCTGGCGCTGTAAGACAGCGACTCTACCACTGTTGTCATGACTTTATACACTCCTGTAAGATCATCCATCAGCCTCCTGCTATCGAAGGAATAAAGTCCTCGACCGCACAACCTCCCTCCATAGCTCACGTCCTCGAGTCCTGTCAATATCCCCGTAAATCTTCTTGCACTCTTCCCGGCTTAATGACATACAAATGACCTGATACTGTGAAAGGCATTCTGCAGATGCTAGGCTTTTCTTGTCGTGTCCACTTACAATACATCAGACCTCTTTTCAAATTCACCACTACTTCCCCAGCCATTAATACAATTTCCAAGATTAGCAATGATGGCAAACATTAAGGTTTTCCTTTTCATTGTTGTGATAAATCAACGTTTTTTTCTCCTTTCAAATGTTCTATGTTAATTCATTTTAGAGTCCCATCTTTGCATTCCTAATACGCGCTGGCATTGTACGAACTTCACTTCAAGTACCCTGCGTTAGAATGATAAGGACCTTGGGAATACATTTACACTGTTCAGACAAAGAACATGTTTGGCTTAATTGTCACAGATGCTTCATGTCAGATTTACAGCTTTAATAACAATCGTGGGAGGTAAAATATATTAGCTGGCTTTGTAGGTATTGGGTATGAAATGGTCTTTTATAGTTTGATATTCAGTGACATGTTTAATCTAAATCCTAAAGAACAGCTTCGAAAAATACTGCAACCATGAAACGCCAAAAACGCAGCAATGTTTCCATTGTGAAATTCGTGGACTGAATTGCTATTTAAGTCCTCAGGATATCACAAAAGTAAATACATCTACTTACAAGTAAATCCGATCAAAAATACCCAACATGAAGAAATCTTCACAAGTTCTTATTTGCTCATTATTCAGGAGGAATTAATCATAAGCTTTCTGTGTATCAAGGAAACAGATTTTCTTATTTTATCAGTACATTCCAGCTTTGCGGAGATTCCTTTCAACGTTGATTTTTTAAATATCACTTTTTAACATGTGCTTCAATGATGCCGCAGAGGCCTGTGTGGGTGTCATTTATAAAGTTATGCAAGGAAGAAATCTCAGTTTGGAAATTTTCTAGAGACTCGCACTTTTCTTAATTAGTTACCAGTAATCAATACATCGGTAAGGACAATTGACAGGTTTGTTGGTTAATTGGCTTTGATGAAGATTGTAAATTGTCCCTCGCATGTAGGATAGTGCTAGTGTACAGGGATCGCTGGTCGGTGCAGATTCGGTAGGCAGAGGGGCCTGTTCAGATTAATTGCGTTTAGAGGTACAGCACGGAAACTGGCCCTTTGGTCCACCGATTCCTCACCGACCAGCGATCCCCGCATGCTGACACTATCCTACCAGCACTTGGGGCAATTTACCATTTTATCTGTACATCTGTACATCTTTACAGCCCCTACAGACAGCACCTGTGGTTAGCATTGAACCCGGGTCTCTGGGTAAGGCAGCAACTCTACCGCTGCGCCATCGTGCCGCCCCATTTTCGCGCTGTATCTCTAAACTAAACTCATTTTTCTAAAGGTACTTCCTTTTATTCTGTGGCTGTGCCTTCTGGTCCTAGACTCTCCCACTACTGGAAACATTGTCTCCACTTCACCAAACCGCATACTCCAGAGGTGCTGCCTGACCCGCGAAGTCACTCCCTCACTTTGCGTTCTACACAAGATACCCGCATCTGCAGTTTCCTGCATCTGAATTACTAACTGACAAATTGTTTTCAACTCTTTCACTGGGTCTGTACTCGCTGGTGTTTAGAAGGATGAGGGGACTTCATTGAAACTCACCAAATAGTGAAGGGCCTGCATTGGGTGGATGTGGAGAGGATGTTTCCAACAATGGGAGCGTCTTGGACCAGAGGTCACAGCCTCAGAATAAAACGATGTATCTTTAGAATGGAGATGAGAAGGAATTTCTTCAGCTGTAAGGTGATGAATGAGTGGAATTCATTGCCACAGAAGGCTGTCGAGGCCAAGTCAGTGGATATTTTTAAGGCAGAGATAAATAGATAGATTCTTGACTAGTACTAGTGTCAGGGGTTAGACGGAGAAGGCAGGAGAATGGAGTTGAGTGGGAGAGATAGATCAGCCAAGATTGAATGGCAGAGTAGACGATGGGACAAATGGCATCATTCGGCTCCTATACCTTATGAACTTATGAAATTCTGAATCAATATGGTGATCACTGACTTCAAGATTCAAATTTCAAGAGTTTATTGTCATGTGTCCCAGATAGCACAATTAAATTCTTGCTTTGCTTCAGCACAACAGAATATAGTAGGCATGAATACAGAACAGATCAGCGTGTCCATATACCATTATATAAATATATACACACATGAATAAATAAACAGATAAAGTGCAAATAAACAGATAATGGTCTATTAATGTTCCGAGTTTTGTTTGAGTTGAGTTAAATAGCCTGATGGTTGTGGGGAAGTAGCTATTTCTGAACCTGGACATTGCAGCCTTCAGGCTCCTGTACCTTCTACCTGAAGGTAGCAGGGAGATGAGTGTGTGGCCAGGATGGTGTGGGTCCTCGATGATACTGCCAGCACTTTACTAGAAGGTGTGAAATATGAATAGGTTTGTCTGCTGTGATGAATTGTTTTATGGTTGTCAGCAGAGTGATTGTTGTGCTTCTGCCAATGGGTCTATCAGTGAGTACAAGTAACCCTTGCATCCCCTCTCTCTCCATCCCTCCCCCACCCTACTTGTCGTACTAGTTTCACTGTCGTCCTGTTGAGTTTCACCATCTGCATAAGTTGTTATCACCCACCCCACAGCCAACAATGGATCATTGTGGGCCCCACCTTTCCTTGATTGTTGTTACTCATTGCATATCTTTCATTCATTTGTTTGATATCTCTCTATAACAATAGACAATAGGTGCAGGAGTAGGCCATTCGGCCCTTCGAGCCAGCACCGCCATTCAATGTGATCATGGTTGATCATCCACAATCAGTACCCCGTTCCTGCCTTCTCCCCATATCCCCTGACTCTGCTATCTTTAAGAGCCCTATCAAGCTCTCTCTTGAAAGCATCCAGAGAACCGGCCTCCACCGCACTGAGGCAGAGAATTCCACAGACTCGCCACTCTCTGTGAGAAAAAGTGTTTCTTCGTCTCCGTTCTAAATGGCTTACTCGTTATTCTTAAACTGTGGCCCCTGGTTCTGGGCTCCCCCAACATCGGGAACATGTTTCCTGCCTCTAGCGAGTCCAAACCCTTAATAATCTTATATGTTTCAATGAGATCCCCTCTCATCTTTCTAAACTCCAGACTATATATCTCATTTCCCTTACCCCCGACTCTCAGTCTGACCCGAAACGTCACCTATTCCTTTTCTCCCGAGATGCTGATTGACCCGCTGAGTTACTGCAGCTTTTTGTGTCTATATCTTTGGTTTAAACCAGCATCTGTAGTTCCTTCCTACACAGTATTTATCGGCTGTTCTTCACAGAGAGCCTTGAACTGATCAGTTTGTGCTACGGCTTAACATGAAACTCAGTTGGAATTTCAGGGGGATTTCTCATTGCCAAATGTTTGCGAACTTCATTAGCTTGAAGTGACAGCTCATCAGTGATCTCCCCACCGACTGATTGCCAATCTGTTGTTATCCCTGTTACTTTAGCTGCTGTGGTACAATGCAGAGAAACCAGCCAATGGACACAATGTCGTCAAGCTGGAGAGGGTGCAGAGAAGATTTACGTGGATGTTGCCAGGACTCGAGGGCTTGAGCTATAGGGAGAGGTTGGGCAGGCTAGGTCTCTTATTCCTTGGAGCGCAGGAGAATGAGGGATGATCTTATAGAGGTGTACAAGATCATGAGAGGATTAGATCGGGTAGACACACGGAGCCCCTTGCCCAGAGAAGGGGAATCAAAACCCAGAGGACTTGGGTTTAAGGTGAGGATGGAAAGATTTAATAGGAACCTGAGGGGTAACTTTTTACACAAAGGGTGGTGGGTGTATGGAACGAACAGCCGGAGGAGGTACCATCACTACATATAAGAAATATTTAGACAGGTACATGGATAGAAGTTGGTTTAGAAGGATATGGGTCAAACAGAGGCAGATGGGACGCGTGTAGATGGGATATGTTGGCCCTTGTGGGCAAGTTGGGCCGAAGGGCCTGTTTCCACGCTGTATCACTCGAGACTCCATGTTAATGATGTTGACCAATGGTGCAAACAACAGGACCAAGCAGATCTGTGGAAAATACATTATGTGAAGAGATTTCAACTATTTATTAAAAGTGCCACTCAACAGGAAATACCTGGAATTTGCAGGAAGCCAGTTATAATATAGTCAGGCAATCTTTCATCAAAGGTTCGGTTTAGTTTATTGTCACGTGTGCCGAGGTACAGTGAAAAGCTTTTGCCGCGTACTAACCAGGCAGCGGAAAGACAATACACGATTACAATCGAGCCGTCCACGGTGTACAGATACATGACAAAGCAAATAACGTGAATAGAAATATAGAAAATAGGTGCAGGAGTAGGCCATTCGGCCCTTCGAGCCTGCACCGCCATTCAATATGATCATGGCTGATCATCCAACTCCGTATCCTGTGCCTGCCTTCTCTCCATACCCCCTGATCCCTTTAGCCACAAGTGCCACATCTAACTCCCTCTTAAATATAACCAATGAACTGGCCTCAACTACCTTCTGTGGCAGAGAGTTCCAGAGATTCACCACTCTCTGTGTGAATTTTTTTTTTCTCATCTTGGTCCTAAAAGATTTCCCCCTTATCTTTAAACTGTGACCCCTTGTCCTGGACTTCCCCAACATCGGGAACAATCTTCCTGCATCTAGCCTGTCCAACCCCTTAAGAATTTTGTAAGTTTCTATAAGATCCCCCCTCAATCTTCTAAATTCTAGCGAGCACAAGCCGAGTCTATCCAGTCTTTCTTCATATGAAAGTCCTGCCACCCCAGGAATCAGTCTGGTGAACCTTCTCTGTACTTTCCAATGTAATGTATCGTATCGTATCATATGGTATCGTCTCTTATCGTACGATAGAATAATGAATAGTGCAAGATTAAGTCCAATCATGCCTGATCAAAAGGTAGTGCTGCACAAAGAGTGCAAGGTGGTTTATATGTGAGGAGTCTGAATGGTGCGTGGTGGCGTAGGCAGTGACACCCGGTCGCGCGCGGCACCCCAAGATTTTATGATTCACCAAATCTTCGCGGACCACCTACGTGAGGCGCAAAGGACGCCCAATTGGGACATGCCCTTATCTCTGTACACATGAGTGACAATAAACTAAACTGGAACTGAAACTGACACACGTCTAGCTTTACTTCAGCTGTTTAATATTCTGACTTTGCTCATTGTGATCTAAATCCCTCTCACATCACATTCCTTGTCCTGTATCGGGTGACTTAACCTCGGCCTTAACATTAATTACCAGTAATGCTGTACCATCTGCGCACAAATAAAATGCGTAATTGTGTATTATTTATACATGGGATTACTGAGTTGTTTAATCTTATGTAGTTAAGATTTAGATCTGTTGACTTATGGATAAACAGTAGATTTTTATTGTGGTGAGAGTGATGAATTGGTTCGATTATTTATTTCCAGAAAGATTTAAGATTTACTATATGAGTTTAGATGACTGCACTTATGTTCTGCTGATGCTGAGGATTTGAAGGATACATGATTTCCTTTCCATCCAATTTTCTCCAATAAGCTGGGAAATGAATTTGTCTTGGAGAGAGGGGAACGAAATATTGAATAATTAGTTGCATAGTTACAAGGCAATTTGAACTGGCATCTTGTGTTTTGTTCTTTGAAAAAAAATATCTTGTCTTGTCTTAATGAATGAGCCTGGTTCCAAGGACAAGGAGGGTGAACAAAGGCCCTTGAAGACATTGAGCAGTCTTAAACAAGTGGCACAGTGGTGCTGCTGGTAGAGTTGCTGCCTCACAGCGCCAGAGACCCGCTTTCATCTAGACCTTGGCCGCTGTCTGCGTTCACAAGTCATAGGGGCAGAATTAGGCAATTTGGCCAATTAATATGGCCCATTTCAGGAAAAATGTTCCCAATGTTGGGCGAATCCAGAACCAGGGGCCACAGCCTTAGAATTAAGGGGAAGCCATTTAAGACTTGGTCTTGGTGAGACCACACCTGGAGTATTGTGTACAGTTTGGTCTCCTAATCTGAGAAAATACATTCTTGCCATAGAGGGAGTACAGAGAAGGTTCACCAGACTGATTCCTGGGATGGCAGAACTTTCATATGAAGAAAGACTGGATAGACTTGGCTTGTACTCGCTAGAATTTAGAAGATTGAGGAGGGGATCGTATAGAAACTTACAAAATTCTTAAGGGGTTGGACAGGCTAGATGCAGGAAGATTGTTCCCGATGTTGGGGAAGTCCAGAACAAGGGGTCACAGTTTAAGGATGAGGGGGAAATCTTTTAGGACTGAGATGAGAACAACATTTTTCACCCAGAGAGTGGTGAATCTCTAGAATTCTCGGCCAGTTCATTGGCTATATTTAAGAGGGAGTTACATGTGGCCCTTGTGGCTAAAGGGATCAGGGGGTATGAAGAGAAGGCAGGTACAGGATACTGAGTTGGATGATCAGCTATGATCATATTGAATGGTGGTGCAGGCTTGAAGGGCCGAATGGCCTACTCCTGCACCTATTTTCTATGTTTCTATGTCTATGTCTAAGACTGAGGTGAGAAAAAATGTTTTCACCCAGAGTGTTGTGAATTTGTGGAATTCCCTGCCGCAAATCACTGGATGGATTTAAGAGAGAGTTAGATAGAGTTCTAGGGGCTAGTGGAATCAAGAGTTGTGGGGTGATGGCAGGCACGGGTTATTGATTGGGGATGATCAGCCATGATCGCAATGAATGGCGGTGCTGGCTAGAAGGGCTAAATGGCCTCCTTCTGCACCTATTTTCTACGTTTCTAAGTCTACTCCGCCATTCATTCATGACTGATCTATCTTTCCATTTCAACCCCATTCTCCTGCCTTCTCCTCGTAACCCTTGACACCCTTACTAATCAAGAACCTGTGAAATACTGCTTTAAAAATACCCAAAGACTTGCCCTCCTCCACAGCCAACTGTGGCAATAAATTCCACAGATTCACCACCCCATTGCTAAAGAAATTCCTCATCTTCTTTCTAAACTTACGTCCTTCTATTCTGAGTTTGCACGTCCTCGATGTGAATGCATTGGATTCTCTGGTTTCCTCCCACATCCCAAAGGCATGTGGCTTTGTAGGTAAATTGCCCCTACTGTGAAGGTAGTGGATATGAAAGTGGGACAACATGGAACTGGTGTTTTTACAGAAATACTGTTCAGAAACGGGAACTTCGGCCCTCTGAACCCATGCCAACCTTTGATCACCCGTTCACGATAGTTCTATGGCATCCCACTTTGCTCATTCACTCCTTACGCACATTGAGGGCAATTTACGGAAGCCATTTAACCTACAGACCTGCATATCTTTGGGATGTTGGAGGAAAGCGGAGCACCTGGAAGAAACCCACGTGGTCATAGGCAGAATGTGCAAACTCCACACAGACAGCACTCGAGGTCAGGATCAAATCGGGTTTCCAGCGCTGTGGAGGCGGTGTTGGATTGACTTAACCCACACACAGTGATTAAGATCCAAAGACTTTTATTAGTAATACAGCGTAGGTAACTTCATCTTAACATCCAGCTCAAGACTGGGAAGAAAGGGAAAAGGGCTTTGTATTGAACCAGTGGGCGGAGCCATAGTATGAGTCATAGCACGAGTGACACTGATCTACAGGCAGCAGCTCTCCCAGCTGCACACTGTGCCGCCCAAGTGGCAAATGTAAACTGGTGATCGATGGGTTGCCCTGGACTCGGTGGGCCGAAGGGCCTGTTTCTATGCTGTGTCTCCAACCACTAAACTGAACTAAGGTTGTGGAGGCAGATAAAAAGGTTTAGATTAGGTTGGTTTAGATCAGAGATACAACGCGGAAACAGGCCTTTCGGCCCACTGAGTCCGTGCCGGCCAGTGATCGCCACATACACAACCACACTAAGGACAATTTTCTACAATAGCGGAGTCACGGGATATGGGGAGAAGGCAGGAACGGGGTACTGATTGGGGACGATCAGCCATGATCACATTGAATGGCGGTGCTGGCTCGAAGGGCCGAATGGCCTCCTCCTGCACCTATTGTCTATTGTTTATTGTCTATTTCCACTAAGCCAATTAACTTACAAACCTGTACGTCTTTGGAGTGTGGGAGGAAACCGAAGATCTTTGAGAAAACCCACACAGGTCACGACGAGAACGCACAAACACGGCACAGACAGCACCCGTAGTCAGGATTGAACCTGGGTCTCTGGCGCTGTGAGGCAGCAGCTCTACCGCTGCGCCACCGTGCCATCCCCAGGTTCACAAACTTTGAGGTTGGACTCAGAAAATAATCAAATTTATTGGCCAAGTATGTAGACATGCAAGGAATTGGTGCATTGCCCGCACACATGGTGAACACACAATATACAGCAGACAATGAAAATACATCATAAATTAAAAATGTAACAATATAGAGTAAAAAGGGGCAGCTTTGCTATATATTGCACATGTAGATATCTAAAGTACACTTGGAAAGTTCATAAGTGTTTGGCTTACAGACCAGAATGTAGTGTCATAGAATCATAGAGTGATACAACGTGGTATTAGACCCTTCATCCCAACTTGCCCACACCGGCCAACATGTCCCAGCTACACTAGTCCCACCTGCCTGCGTTTGGTCCATATCCCTCCAAGCCTGTCATATCCATGTACCTGTCTAAATGTTTCTTAAACGTTGGGATAGCCCCTGCCTCAACTACCTCCTCTGGCAGCTCGTTCCATACACCCACCACCCTTTGTGTGAAAAGGTTACCGCTCGGATTCCTATTAAATCTTTTACCCTTCACCTTAAGCCTATGGCCTCTGGTCCTCGATTCACCGACTCTGAGCAAGAGACTCTGTGCATCTATTGGTGTAATGCGGCTGTCAAGTAGAGCTACTGCTCGTGGGAGGAAGCTGTTTTTGCGTCTGGACATGGAGGTTGTGATAAGTCCAGAGTGGCCTCCCAGAGGGGTGGACTTCAAAGAGTTAGTGGAGAGGGTGAGAGTGGTCAGAGATGATCTTACCCGCTCGCTTCTTGGGCCCTGCAACATGCTCTTCGTCGATGGGGGGGCGGGGGGGGATTAGTAGAGTAGATGCATTTATTTCTATGTGGGTACTCCTTCGAAACATCTAGTTTGTCATAGACTTGGTTAAATAAAAGAGTTAAGAGCCTGTCCCACTTGGCGAATTGTTTCAGCGACTACCAGCATCATTGACTGCCGTATCAGGTCACCGAAAAATTAGCGGCGTGATAACGTATTCACGCGCGATGTTTGTTCAAGTGTCGAAACATTTCTTTTGTCTCCGCTGGATTTTGAAATGTCCAAAATTTTTCGGTGGACCTGATAAGACGCCGGCAGTCGCCAATAAAGTCGCCAAGTGGGACAGGCCCTTTATGTTGCAAACTGCACTTGTTGTCAGACTCAGATTCCCTTACATCTCCCATTCTGCCTCTTGTTCACGTCAATTGTCTCCCAGCTACCTGGTAGATAGCCCGTCTCCTCCGCACCGTTAGATCCTAACTTCACTTCACATTTCTGCTTGTCACAGCCTCTCGCTGGCATTTGCTGATCGGTAATGTTCTGAACTGCTATTTCTGGCTGCTAAATTATTTCGGAACTCTTCCTACTGTTAACATTGGCCTCGGGCAATCTTAAACAATGCAAATGATCTGTTGGGAAACGTTGAAGGCTCACGACAGCCGCAATAGTAACTGCGTTATCTACAGAGCTCCTTTTGTGCTCGCCATTCTTATTCCTCGCGGATATCCAACAGCCAAATCCAATAACATTTTTTATTGACAGAGTTTTGTCTTGATGCTCGGAGAAACCAACACAGGACGTTAAACCAGCAGGAGGCCTTTTGGTTTGTTGTTTCCTATATTATTCAATCAAATCGCATCTGAACTTTAACGGCCTTTAGTTTAGTTTAGAGAGATACAGCGCAGATACAGGCCCTTTGGCCCATCTACTCCATGCAGATCAGCGATCCCCGCACATTAACAGACACAACGGAAGAGTAATGGGCCTGTCCCACTTGGGCGACTTTTTAGGCGACTACAGAAGACTAAGCAGTTGCCATATGATCGCCACGTGTTCGCGGCTGGTTGCGGGGGAGTCTCCTTCATGGTTGTGAGGAGTTCCCGCATTCTGGGAACTCTTCGCGGCCTCATTAAGGTCAAAAAATGTTTTCAAAAAATAACGGCGACCAGAATGAAACTGCCATGGAGAGTAGCGAGAATTCTCGTGCAGTAGGTGGGTCGCTAGGAGGTCCTAGTGGGTTGCCAGGAGGTCGAGGGTTCTCGCAGGTTCTTGTAGGTTGTAGCCGGTGCTGACCGGTGAATTTCTTTGGCTCATTCGGAATAAAAACGTAAGCAGTAGTTTTCATGCCCAAGGATAACGCCGAGCTTCACAGCCGTGTATCTCTCGCTTCTTAAAAGTTGTCTCCCCCCTTCTCCCCCCTTCTCCCCCCTTCTCCCCCCCCGCTTCTCCCCCCCCTTCTCCCCCTTTCTCCCCCCCTTCTCCCCCCTTCTCCCCCCCTTCTCCCCCCTTCTCCCCCCCCTTCTCCCCCCCCCCCCTTCCCCCCCCCCTTCTCTCCCCCCTTCTCCTCCCCTTCTCCCCCCCCCCCTCTCCCCCCCTTCTCCCCCCCTCCTCCCCCCTTCTCCCCCCCCTTCTTCTCCCCCCTTCTAAAGGACTTACCATACACTATGCTTTAGCCGTCTTAATTACAGCGCCAACCTTCCTGTTCATCGCGGTGTCTTGTCTGTATCAACTTGGCTTTGCACAGTCTGAATTTCGCTCAGACAGCGCTCCCCCCGCTTGCCCTGTCCCCCACCTGCATAATGGGCTGGTGAAGGAAGTGATGTGTGTGTTCCACTCTGACAGTCGCTGTTCCAGTTGCCGTTTTTTCAGACGACGGCTGGCAACTTGACAGTCGCCTAAGTGAGACAGGCCCATTAATGTACGGGGATCGCTGGTCGGCGCAGACTCGGTGGGCCGAAGGGCTTGTTTCCTGTGCTACATCTCTAAAGTAAACTAAATTAAAAATTAGCACTCATTCACACGCACTATGGACAATTTACAACTATACCCTGCCAATTAACCTACAAACCTTGTACGTCTTTGGAATGTGGGAGGAAACCGGAGATCCCGGAAGAAGCCCATGCAGGTCACAGGGAGAACGTACAAACCCCATACAGACAGCAGCGGTAGTCAGGATCGAACCCGGGTCACTCGCGCTGTAAGGCAGCAACTCGCGCTGTAAGACGTCAGGAAGCGAGCGGGCAAGATCACCCTGGCCACAAACGCATTGAATCACTTCCCTCTGGAAGGCGATTCCGGACGGTCAAAGCTGCCACAGCCAGACATAAAAACAGTTTTTATCCATGAGCAGTTGCTCTACTCAACAGCCAAAAACCTGTAGCCTCCCTTTGATCTGGTATTTTGTTGGTTCACATGCTTGATCGATGGTGTTTTATTATTCTTTTTTTATTATTATTAATGTTTTGTGTTTTCTGAGAATCGTAACTGTCACTGTATGTCATGTTGTTACTTGTGGGCGGAGCACCAAGGCAAATTCCTTGTATGTGAATACTTGGCCAATAAACTTACTTACTAAGGCTGCACCACCGTGCTGCCCCTTTTCATGCCTGTACAGTCTCACTGCTTTGTACCCAGAATCTATCAGCCGCTGCCTTGGCTATGTCCAATGATAAAGCACTTGCAGCCCTGCACTGTTGAGAATACCTAAACACACAAACCCATGAGTGAAATAAATTCTCCTCATCTCATTTCTCAATGGGTGACCTTTAAAACTGGGACTTTTGTACCTGGAGCTAGATTAGTCAACCATAGAAAATATCATCCCATGATCTACTCTATCAAGCTTCTTTAAAAAGTGATTTGTTTCAATGAGACCATTACTGATTCTTTCACACCTGGGGGAATAAAATGTGTAGGAAGGAATGTGTAGGAAGGAACTGCAGATGATGGTTTAAACCGAAGATGGACACAAAATGAATTGAATTGAATTGAATAAATTTTATTAGCCATGTATGTAATACAAGGAATTTGCCTTGGTGCTTGGCTCGCAAGTGGCAGTAACAACATGATATACAGTAGACAATTAAAAATAAAACATTATTATTTAAACATGTGAAGAATGAAATAAAATACCAGAGCAAAAGGGGGCTAGAGATTTTTGGTTATTGGGTAGAGCTACTGCTCGCAGAAAAAAAGCTGTTTATATGTCTGGCTGTGGCAGCTTTGACAGTCCGCAGTCGCCTTCCAGAGGGAAGTGATTCAAAGAGTTTGTGGCCAGGGTGAGGGGGGTCAGAGATGGTCTTACCCACTCGCTTCCTGGCCCTTGCAGTGTACAGTTCGTCAATTGGGGAGAGGGGGGAAGGTTGCAGCCAATAACCTTCTCTGTTGATCGGACGGTTCACTGCAGCCTCCGGATGTCGTGCTTGGTGGCTGAGCCAAACCAGACCATAATGGAGAAGGTTAGGACAGACTCTATGATGGCAGTATAAAACTGGACCATCATTGCCTGTGGCAGATTGTGTTTTCTCAGCTGCCGCAGGAAGGATATCCTCTGTTGGGCCTTTTTGACTGTGGAGTATATTGTAGCCTCCCATTTAAGGTCCCTGGAGATGATGGTTCCCAGGAACTTAAATTACTCCACAGATGTGACTGTGGTATTGTTGATGGTGAGGGGAGGGGGAGCTGTCCTAATGTTTACTGGATGAACTCAGCAGGTCATACAATCTCAACCCTGATCGTCATCCATTTCTTCTCGCCAGAGATGCTGCCTGTCCCGCTGAGTTACTCCAGCTTTGTGTGTCTATCTTGGGAGGGTATAAAGGTCCAAAGATAGACACAAAATGCAGGAATAATTCAATGGGTTAGGCAGCATCTCTGGAGAATAACAATAGGTGACATTTCGGGTCGGAACCCTCCTTCAGTCAGATGCTGCCTGACCCACTGAGTTACTCCAGCATTTTGTGTCTATCTTCGGTATAAACCAGCATCTGCAGATCCTCCCTCAGCATTTCCTGATAAGACTATCTACCCATCCTAAGAATGAGCATGACAGGCAGCATTTCCGGTGAAAATGAATAGGTGATGTTCCTGGTCAAGAACGTTCTTCAGACTCTGGGCTCGCAAGTGACTGCAGATGCTGGTTTACAAAGAACGGCGTAAACGTGTCTTTCCTCGGGCTTCACATTTTGTCTCTCCTATCCTCTCATTCTTTTATCTCATCACAGCCCTTGGTATGATCCCCTCTTCCCTCCCCTCCCCTCTCCCTCCTGTATCCACTTATCTCTTTGATCAGAAAGCACTGCAGATGCTGGTTTATGCGGAAGATAGACACAAAGTGGAGTAACTCAACGGGTCAGGCAGCATCTCTGGAGAAAACGGATGGGTGACATGAAAGTGAAAGTAGGTTTTTTTCCTACCTCCAATTCTCCCCTCCTCCCAACCCCCTCGCCCTATGGCCCACCGAGTCCGTGCTGACCAGCGATCCCCGCACATTAACACTAGTCTACACACACTAGGGACAATTTACATTTATACTGAGCCAATTAACCTACAAAACTGTACATCTTTGGAGTGTGGGAAGAAAACCAGAGGTCTCGGAGAAAACCCACGCAGGTCACGGGGAGAATGTACAAATTCTATACAGATAGCTCCTGGATTTGGGATCGAACCTGGATCGAACACGTTGACTGGATGGTCAAGTCAATTCTATCTTTTTATTTATATAGCGCATTTAAAAACAACTCTCGTTGACCAAACAGCTTTACATTGGTGGAGGTACTAACGTTATACAACAGTGGTCCATCGATTAAGTCCATACATAAATACATACATATAGCCCTCCCTCAGAGGACATCAAGAAAGGCTTGAGAGTAAAGATGAGTTTTAAGTCTCGACTTGCACATTTGGAGTATGGGGAAACACAATTTCAATCCAATTTATTTGAATTGACAATAAAGTTTACTTTGAACTTTGAACTTTGAACTTTGACTTAAAGGAGTCGATGGAGGGGGCAGTTCTGATGGTCAACAGGATGCTGTTCCACAGTCTAGGAGCTGCAACCGCGAAGGTGCGGTCGCCCCTGAGCTTATGCCTAGACCGCGGGATAGCATGCAACAAAAGCTTTTCACTGATAATAAACTAATCTAAACTAAAGAACGCGGGTCTCTGGCGCTGTGAGGCAGCAACTCTACCACTGTGTCACTGTGCCGCCCTTTATTTTGATTCTTGATGAGGTAGACGGGTATTAAAATAATTGGCTTCAAACGTTAGTTGCTGAAGTGCCTGGACATGGAACGGCGATATGCTGAGACATCATCCCCACTTCAGGCAACAATTATTCAGCAGGGTCTTGACTGCCTGCTCTACTCTTCCTTTCACAATAGCCACCTTGTTATTAGAATCGTAAAAGCTAAGAATGGATTTTGAGATAACAGCTCCACGGGACGCAGGGAAGTGACAATGCTAATTATTTTCATTTCAGTGTTGTATTTTATTATAAGTGTGGTGGGTGAAGAATGGATTCACGGTGTGCGCAGGCAAGGCTAGTAAACGGCATCAGCCAAAGGCAGGCGGTGGACGTGGTTTGGCATTCACAAGACAAGCTGAGTGCTGCAGACAATAGTCTATTTAATTATGAATAAATTAAGTGGAGTAGGATCAACAAGCTCATCAGGAAGGCTGGCTCCGTTGGATTCACAGGAGGTGGTCTTGGAGGGGAGGATGCTCCTCAAACTGCGGAGCATCCTGGACAATACAGCTCACCCCCTCTGTGACACACTGGTCAACCTGAGGAGCACCTTCAGCAACAGACTGGTTCAACCAAGATGCAGAACAGAACGCCACAGGAGATCCTTCTTCCCTGTGGCTATAAAACTGTACAACTCCTCCCCCTTCTGCCGTGGGGTAAACTGACTCCTCCCAACCCCCTCCCAATTTTTCATACCCCCAATCCTTTCCACTCATCGCTTTAATTTCATATTTCATGTATTTTGTGTTTTTATGACTGTTGGCAGGTAAATTTCCCTCCTGCGATAAATAAAGTTCTATTGTAACGTATCGTATCATGGATCAAGGGACTATCCATCCCTGGAGCATGCAAAATATTCCTGGGATGTCAGGACTTTCATATGAAGAAAGACTGGATAGACTCGGCTTGTACTCGCTAGAATTTAGAAGATTGAGGGGGCATCTTATAGAAACTTACAAAATTCTTAAGGGGTTGGACAGGCTAGATGCAGTAAGATTGTTCCCGATGTTGGGGAAGTCCAGAACAAGGGGTCACAGTTTAAGGATAAGGGGGAAATCTTTTAGGACCGAGACGAGAAAAACATTTTTCACCCAGAGAGTGGTGAATCTGTGGAATTCTCTGTCACAGAGGGTAGTTGAGGCCAGTTCATTGGCTATATTTAAGAGGGATTTAGATGTGGCCCTTGTGGCTAAAGGGATCAGGTGGTATGGAGAGAAGGCAGGTAGAGGATACTGAGTTGGATGATCAACCATGATCGTATTGAATGGTGGTGCAGGCTCGAAGGGCCGAATGGCCTAATCCTGCACCTATTTTCTATGTTTCTAATATCTAGATGAACAACGCTGGAGTAACTCAGCGAGCCAGGCAGCATCTCTGAAGAAAAGGAGTAGGTGACGTTTCGGGTCGAGACCTTTCTTAAATATGGAGAGAAAGAGTGGGTGATGAAAATCTGGAGAGAAGGAGAAGGTGGCGTTCAATATGCATGTAAGAAGGAATCGCGGATGCTGGGCTTACACCGCAAGATAGACACAAAATGCCGGAGTAAGTCAGCGGGTCAGGCAGCATCTGTGGAGAAAAGGAATGGGTGACGTTTCGGCACAAGACCCTTCGTCAGACTGAATATATCTGTTGCCCCAAAAGCAGTGTTCACTCTGTGAACAAAGATCAAAGCCTGCAGCAATGTTTAGCCTCTATGCCAACATGGAAATAATATGATTTTGTCAGGGAGCAGTTTCCATGGCGATTCACCGATGGGGCATTTATGAAACTGCTGCTTAAATGGTACTTGTTTGTATTAGGTATAGTCCTTAGGTTTAGCCTTGCGGGGATGT
This sequence comes from Leucoraja erinaceus, assembly GCF_028641065.1. Taxonomy (NCBI): domain Eukaryota; kingdom Metazoa; phylum Chordata; class Chondrichthyes; order Rajiformes; family Rajidae; genus Leucoraja; species Leucoraja erinaceus. Next base: position 7,540,465 of record NC_073381.1, on the reverse strand, counting down.
GTGAAATTACTAATCATACGCGTTCTAGTTATGTAAACCTCCTAATAGTACAAAGTGCAGTTTGAAAAGTATTTTCAGCACTGTTCAAAATGCTGTGAGCATAACCTGCCGAGTTTAGTTTAGTTTAGTGTAGGAAGGGACTGCAGATGCTGGTTTACACCGTAGATAGACACAATTGCTGGAGTAACTCCGTGGGACAGGTGGCATCTTTGAAGAGAAGGAATTGGTGACATTTCAATTGATAATCATTCGCCCCTTCGAGCCAGCATTCAATGTGATCATGGCTGATCGTCCCCAATCAGGATCCCCTATTCCTTCCTTCTCCCCATATTCCCTGACTCCGCTATCTTTAAGAGCCCTATCTAGCTCTGTCTTGAAAGTATCCAGGGAACCGGCCTCCACCGCTCTTTGAGGTAGAGAATTCCACAGACTCACCATTCTCTGTGAGAAAAAGGTGTTTCCTCGTCTCCGTTCTAAATGGCTTACTCCTTATTCTTAAACTGTGGCCCCTGGCTCTGGTCTCTCCCACAACATTGGGAACATGTTTCCTGCCTCAAGCGTGTCCAAGCCCTTAACAACCTTATATGTGAGACCCTTCTTCAGACTGTCAGAGAAAGGTTTTAACCCGAAACATCACCCATTCCTTCTCTCCAGAGATACGGCCTGTCCCACCGAGTTACTCCAGCATTTTGTGTCTGTCTTTAGTTTGGTCTGGTTTAGAGATGCATCTTTGAAACAGGCCCTTCAGCCCACCAAGTTCACACCAACCATCGATCGCCCATTCACACTCATTCTATGATACCCACTTTTGCATCCTGTGAAGCAGTGCCAATTTTACAGAAGCCGTTTAACCTGCAAGCCAGCACGCCTTTGGATTGTGGGTTGAAACCGGACGACTGAGAATTGAACCCACGCAGGTGACAGGGAAAATGTTCAAACTCCATACAGACCACCCATAGTCAGGATTGAGCCCAGGTCTTTGGCGCCGTAAGGCAGCGACTCTGTACCGTACTTGATCGATGTGAACTTTGCAAATTCACTCTCTTCTCCTTCCCCGAGCCAATGGTGGAGGAGTTGTGGTTTTGTGCTGCGTTGCATTGTTTTGGTAACATCAACTTTAACAATCCATTTTAACACCAGTTGAAATGATGGACACCTTTTACCTGTCGGAGGGTAGAAATATTACTGTGGATTAAAGTAATTTCACAATCTTGCACTCGATGAAATAACAGGCACTCACAGCCAGGGATTCTTGGAAAAGTGCAGGTATATAGCAGGTGATTTTCCATTCAATAAAAGTTAACAGGACAGAAAATCGTTAGCCCTCTGCCCTCAATTTTCGGAGAAGTGGGGCGGCACATTGGTGCAGTGGTAGAGTTGCTGCCTTATGGAGCCAGAGACCAGAGTTCGATCCTGACTACGGGTGCTGTCTGTACAGAGTTTGTACGTTCTCCCCGTGATCTGCGTGGCTTTTCTCTGGGTGCTCCGGGTTCCTCCCACACTCCAATGATGTTATTTGGCTTCTGTAAATTGCCTCTAGTGTGTGTAGGATAGTGTTAGTGTGCGGGGATCGCTGGTGGGTGCGGACACGGTGGGCCGAAGGGCTTGTTTCCACGTAGTATCTCTAAACTTTCAATACCAGAGTACCACTTTCAATGGTACGTTTTTGTCACGTACCGATATACAGTGAAATAGCTTTGTTGCATTCAGTTCAGTAAAATATATTAGCATGTGTAAGCACATCATAGTTACGTACAAGTATATATATCAATAGTATACTATTTACAAGAGTCGCCATGTTTTGGTGCCATTTCTCATGAGTCAAGTTGTTATAAATGTAGAGTTCTTAACTTGGCCATGGGGTCCTGTTGTCCTGGTGGTGTGGCAGGGTCGGCCTGGCCCAGCAAAGTTGTTGGTCTGCTCCACCGCTTACTTCAAGATTCAAGATTCAATTTAATTGTAATTTGGACCCCCTGAGGTCCAAACGAAATGCCGTTTCTGCAGCCATACATTACAAACAAATAGACCCAAGACACAACATAATTTACATAAACATCCATCACATTGCTGTGATGGAAGGCCAAAAAAACTTATCTCTCCACTGCACTTTCCCCCCCCCCGATGTCAGAGTCAAAGTCAAAGCCCCCGGCTGGCGATGGTGATTGTCCCACAGCCATTAAAGCCACGCCGGGTGGTGCGAGGTCGCACACCGGGTCTTGGTGTTAGAGCCCCCGGCGTGCGCTCGCAGAGTCCCGCGGCCAATCCAAGCTGCGCGAGGCGGTGATGTCGGGCCCCGCTCCAGGAGCTCTTCAACCCCGCAACTCGGGCGGGGGAAGTCGCGTTGCGAGAGCCCTGAAAAGCGGTCTCCCTCCAGGGACCCGCGGGCTCCCGGTGCCGCCGTCCGCCAGACCCACAGTTGCAGCCTCCGAATCTCCGGAGGTCGGGCCGCAGCAGCAGCAGCGCTCCACCACTGTCCACCCGTTCCGGACTCGGCCAGCTCCGTGACGGTGAGGTGAGTCGCCGGCAGCAGAGTCCCCGGTATTCCTGTTGGAGGCCGCTCCTCGTTGCAGCCCCAACGACAACGGAGACCCGACAAGAAAAGGTCGGGTTTCCCGTGCAGGGAGAGATTTAAAAGTTACCCCCTCCATCCCACCCCACCCCCCCCACACACACCCCAACAAAAAAATAACAAAAACTACATAGAAACATAGACAAAAAATAATAAAAACGCGGACGGGCTGCAGAGGCCGCTGCTGACGAGAGTCGCGCCGCCCGCTCTAATTAAGCCCCAGGCTGCTGGAGGGTCTCCAGGGCCTACTCCATTGATGGCCTCTATCCAGATACATCGACACACAGAGCATCGTCCCTTTTCTCACTCAGACACCGGTCAGTCTTCGTGCCCCCGGGGGCAACCACCCGCAGCCCACCTTGTAGCACTCGGGAATGCAGATGCTCCTCTTTGCTTCTCGTCGAAACTATTTCCTCCAGTTCCCTCGCCGCTCCTTTCAGTCTGGAGGGACCCGGACGAAAACACATACAGTGTGTAGGAAAGATCTACAGATGCAGGTTCACGCTGAAGATAGACACAAGGCATTGCTTACGATACTGACTTATTGTCCATGGTATTGCTCTTACGCCATTGTCAGATTCACACTCGCAACCCAGGTTGATAGACACTAAATACTGGAGTGACTCAGCGGGTCAGGCAGTGCCTCTGGAGAGAAGGAATGGGTGACCCTTCTTTTCACTGAAGAAGGGTCTCGGCCTGGAACGTCACCCGTCCCTTCTCTCCAGAGATGCTGCCTGTCCCGCTGAGGTACTCCAGTATTTTGTGTCTATCTTCGGTGTAATCCAGCACCTTCCCTCACCACTCACATCCCAGGTTCCTGTTTGTAAAATGACTTGATTCTACACAGAGCCTTTTACTAACTGTTTATTACATTCACTAACACACACTATGCAATAGCTGTCCGTGGTCATCACTGGAGCTAGAGAGCGAGCTGGAGGTGGGGACACTACAATTATATGAGAGACAATGGGGAGTGGTTAGTAGTGGTGAGGTCACTATGTTAAAGGAACATGCACTGATCTACATCCCTCCTCTTAGAAACAAAAGCATGGCAGTACATGGCAATACACAGAGCGACCACGGCTCATACACTAGGATTACAAACCGCGCCGGGAACAGTTAAAGGTGTCATAACTGTTTAAAGGGTGATGCGGGAGCCAGACCCATGCGGAGTCCTTCTTGATCAGCTCCCTCGGGGGAGCACTCAGTTCGCTGAGGTCGGGTATGAACTTTCCCAGGTAATTGACCATGCCCAGGAAGCGCTGCAGGCCGGGAACGTCAGTAGGAGCGGGCATCTCTATGACTGCTGATGTTTTCTTGGGGTCAGGCTTCAAACCCCCCGCGGTGAAAACGTGGCCAATGTAAGTGATTTCCAGGACTCGGAACCGACACTTCTTCGGGTTGAGCTTGAGATTGATTCCACTTCTGACACCATGTAAAATGACTTGATTCCTACACAGAGTCTTTTACTAACTGTTTATTACAATCACTAATACAAACTATGCAATAGCTGTCCGTGGTCATCACTGGAGCTAGAGAGCGAGCTGGAGGTGGGGACACTACAATTATACTAGAGACAATGGGGAGTGGTTAGTAGTGGTGAGGTCACTATGTTAAAGGAACATGCACTGATCTACACTGTTCTCCTTAATATTTCTTGTAACTGTGTAATTTCCATTTAATTGTGAATGAGTTAGGAGACAACGGTAAATGTATGTATGATAGGAACATTATTCTTCTGGGATTCAACACAAGGTAATGGAGATTGGGAGCTGACAACACAGGGTGAGTGGAAGAACAGGAAGATCCCCAATGGTTCCTCCTCCCATTCTCACACTGACCTTTCTGTCCTGTGCTCACTCCATGATTAGGTCCACATGTAAATTGGAGGAACAGCACCTCACATTCCACTTGGGTAGCTCACAATCCATTAGAAGGTAGACTGAAATGCTGAAGAAACTCAGCGGGTGAGGCAGCATCTATGGAGCGATGGAATAGGTGATGTCTCGGGTCGAGACACTGCTTCAGACTGATGTGGGGGTGGGAGGGGGGGGGGGGGGGGAGGAGAAGAAAGGTCTTGACCCAAAACGTCACCTATTCCGTTGCGGAGACAGTGGGCTGTGGGAGAGCTGGGAAGGGGAGGGGAAGGAGGGAGAAAGCAGGGACCACCTGAAATTGTAGAAGTCTATGTTCATACCGCTGGGGAGTAAACTACCCAAGCGAAATACGAGGTGCTGCTCCTCCACTTTGCAGTGGGACTCCCTCTGGCCATGGAGGAGGCCCAGGACAGAAAGGTTGGATTCGGAATGGGAGGGGGAGTTGAAATGCAGAGCCACCGGGAGATCAGGTTGGTTAATGCGGTCTGTGCAGAGGTGTTGGGCGAAGCGATCGCCAAACATGCGCTTGGTCTCACCGATGTAGAGCAGTTGGCACCGAGAGTGGTGGATGCAGTAGATGAGGTTGGAGGAGGTGCAGGTGAACCTCTGCCTCACCTGGAAAGACTGCTTGGGTCCTTGGATGGAGTCGAGGGGGGATGTAAAGCCACAAGTGTAGCATTTCCTGCAGTTGCGGGGGAATGTACCAGGGATTACAATCCATTAGATTTCAGCTTTAGTTTATTGTCACGTGTCATTTGCGCTTATTCCCTTACCACGTATCAATACTAAATGGCTTGATTGTAATGAAGAAAATACTCACAAAAAAGCTGGAGTAAATCAGCGGGACAGGCAGCATCTCCGGAGAGCAGGAATGGGTGGCGTATCGGGTCGAGACACTGTAATCATGTGGTTAGCACAGAACAAAGGCTTTTCACTGTAGCTCGGTCCACGTGACAACAAACTCAAGAACTCAACTGAAATCTCGGCCAAATCTCTTTGCTTTTTCCCGACAAACTATCTGTAAATCTTCGAGATGAATAATGTATTTTATATCTTTCATTCCGAGAGACCTTATCATCTTACTAACAGCAGCCTCTCCCTCCCCCAGCACCTAAACACAATCTAATTGCTTCCTGCGCATTGGAGCATATTTGTTATCCTTCAGTTATCATCCATATCTTTGAAATATTCCTTCATCCACTTTAAATATAGAAGCAATTGCTGGTAATTATCGGTGCTATAATGGCAACGTGTCCACCGTTCGAATAGATTTTTTTTGCAAGAAATCAAATCAATTCTGGTGACATAAGGAAAAAAAAAACATGCATGCATTCGCATGATGGTATCTAATATTTCAAACTGTTCATACTCGTGAAGATCTAACTTGCAGTGAACTCAAGAGTAATGAATAAGCAGTCAGGGATTCTGCGTCGGGGGAGGTTATTGACAATTTTGAAAGATTACGATAGAAAGGCAGGGTGTATTTTATATTAACTGTATTTTCAATAATTTACTGTGTCACTGCTAGAGACAGCCAATGTCACTTAGCAGGAAGTGGGTGGTCGTTGTAATGGGGAGATTGACTCATTATGCCAAGTTGCAGTTGCACTTAGGCAGCGATCATTACTCTCTAAAACCCAGGACATGCATATTAGAAAATTAAGAGCTAGTGCCTGCTATACATATTGTAGACAGCTTACAATTTCACCGAGGCCAGTTAACCTACAAACCTCGATGTCTTTGGAGTGTGTGGGGGAAACAGGAAACCGGAGCACCCGGGGAAAACCGACGGGGTCACGAGGAGAACTTGCAAACTCTGTACATACTACAGAAAGTGGTACCATGCGAAACCATACGATATGATAGAACTCTATTTATCCCAGGTGGGAAATTGAACTGCCAGCAGTCATAAAACATAAGATAAATGAAACATAAAATTTAAGTGACAAGTGGAAAGGATTGGGGATATGCAACGATTGGGGAGGGGGTGGAGGAGGAGGGAGCCAGTCTCAGTCTGTCCCATGACAGAGGGGGGAGGTGTTGTGCAGTTTTATAGCCACAGGGAAGAAGGATCTCCTGTGGCGTTCTGTGCTGCATCTTGGTGGAACCAGTCTGTTGCTGAAGGTGCTCCTCGGGTTGACCAGTGTATCATGGAGGGGGTGAGCTGTATTGTCCAGGATGTTTGAGGAGCATCCTCCCCTCCAAGACTATCTCCCATGAATCCAACTCATCCCCCAGGCCGGAGCCGGCCTTCCTGATGAGTGTGTTGATCCTATTGGCGTCTGCAGCCGTCACCCTGCTGCCCCAGCACACGGCAGCGTAGAAGATGGCACCGGCTACCACCGACTGGTAGAACATCTGCAGCATCTCACTGCAGATGTTGAAGGCGCGGAGCCTCCTCAGAAAGTACAGCCGGCTCTGTCCCTTATTGTACAGGGCCTCAGCGTTCCTGGACCAGTCCAGTTTACAGTCTAGGCCCACTCCCAGGTATTTGTACTCCCTGGTAAACTGCACACCCACAGCATTGATGGAGACAGGGGACAGGGGTGTTCCTCACCTCCTAAAGTCCACCATTAACTCCTTAGTCTTATCAGTGCTGAGCTCTGCAGGTGATTCAGCCCACACCACACTGGTACAACATAGACTCGGTGTGAATGACAATAGACAATAGATGCAGTGGTAGGCCATTCGGCCCTTCGAGCCAGCACCGCCATTCACTGTGATCATGGCTGATCATCCACTATCAATACCCCGTTCCTGACTTCTCCCCATATCCCCTGACTCCGCTATCTTGAAGAGCTCTATCTAACTCTCTCTTGAAAGCATCCAGAGAATTGGCCTCCACTGCCTTCTGCGGCAGAGAATTCCACAGATTCACAACTCTCTGGGTGAAAAGGTTTTTCCTCATCTCCGTACTAAATGGTTTACCCCTTATTCGTAAACTGTGTCCCTTGGTTCTGGACTCCCCCAACATCGGGAACATGTTTCCTGTGTCTAGCGTGTCCAATCCCTTAATAATCTTATATGCTTCAATAAAATCCCCTTCTCATCCTTCGAAGAATCCCTGACAAATAGTCAGATGAACTTTAACGGCAGAAATTGTCGTAACATTGCGACCAAAATAAATAAACTGGGATGCTTTCATGTGGCCACTGTCTCAATGTTACAAGGATCTCGCAGTGTTTTGTCAGGCTTTTATTAAGTGTACAAGGTATTTAAATTGGATAATAGATCATGAAGAATGGAATATTGATTTTTATCTCATGCGAGAGGGATTATTTAAGTCAGGGAGTTTCGCTGAGCTTAAGCCTTCAAGCACAAATAATACGTTGGTTTGCGGTAATCTTAAATGTTATTTCACACTCAACTAATTGTGCCGTTAAAATGTCAGTGTTGTTCTTTCACCGTTCAGCAAGAAAACTCAGGGGTGAATGTCTTGCTGTCTTCCCATTGAAGAATATTACTGTTCCACAAAACCTCACTGTAAAAAACAACCTGATATTTGCTCAACATGTCCCAAATATAGTATTTAACCCACATGTTTAATCGATAATGTTTTATCGTTAATGTTTAATGTTTTATGTCACTGTATGTCATGTTTTCACTTGTGGGCGGAGCGCCAAGGCAAATTCCTTGTATGTGAATACTTGGCCAATAAACTTATTCATTCGTTCATTCATGGTATAGTATTTTATTTGTGACATGGGCCGAGGTACAGTGAAATTAAATTTAGTGTGCAGGTCAGTGCAAGTATCACTATGCATAAGCACTTAAGGTCATACAAGAGGACATGACTTCAGAATGAAGGGACAGAGGTTTAGGGGTAACACGAGGGGGAACTTCTTTACTTGGAGAGTGGTAGCGGTGTGGAATGAACTGCCAGTGGAAGTGGTGGAGGCAGGTTCGATTTTATCATTTAAAAATAAATTGGATAGGTATATGGATGGGAAAGGAATGGAGGGTTATGGTCTGAGTGCAGGTAGATGGGACTATGGGAAAATAAGTGTTCGGCACGGACTTGTAGGGCCGAGATGGCCTGTTTCCGTGCTGTAATTGTTATATGGTTATATGCTGTAATTGTTATATGGTCGTAAAAGTGATAGAGGCAGAATTCGGCCATTTGGCTCATCAAGTCTACTCCTTCAATCAATCATGGCTGATCTATCTCTCCCTCTTAACCCCATTCTCCTGCCTTCTCCCCATAATCCCTGATACTCGTACTAATCAAGAATCTATCTATCTCTGCCTCTTAGATACAGTACAAGGGTATAACAGTAGTACACTGAGAAATTGTATACAGAGTCGCCAGTTTGGCATCCCAGTTGTTGTAAGAGAGGGGACCTTGATCTGACCACGAAGGTCTGTAGTCCTGGCGGCGTTGCAGGGTCGGCCTGGGCAAGCGTAGGCGCGGTGTCCTCCGCCGCTGTCGGCCGCGTTCAGTCCACGTTCTTGGAGCGGCGCCCGTTCCAGCTCGGCACACGTAACAATAAACTAAACTGAAACTGAGATGATGCAGAAGCTTGAAAGCATAATAATAATAATAATAATAATAAATTTTATTTATGGGCGCCTTTCAAGAGTCTCAAGGACACTTTACAAAAATTTAGCAGGTAGGGGAAAAACATGTAAGGGGAATGAAATAAATAGTAGGCACATGACAAGTACACAAATTAAAGACAGAATTCAATACAAAATACAATATGAGGCAATTAATGCACAGATGAAAAGGGAGGGGGGCGTGGGGCTAAGGATAGGCAGAGGTGAAGAGATGGGTCTTGAGGCGGGACTGGAAGATGGTGAGGGACACGGAATTGCTGATCAGTTGGGGGAGGGAGTTCCAGAGCCTGGGAGCTGCCCTGGAGAAGGCTCTGTCCCCAAAACTGCAGAGGTTGGACTTGTGGATGGAGAGGAGACCGGCTGATGTGGATCTGAGGGACCGTGAGGGTTGGTAGGGGGAGAGGAGGTCCCCATGCATGCACCACCAGACTGAAGGACAGCTTCTTCCCTTGTGTTATCGACCTTCCGAACGGCCCTTCCATAAGACTCTGTCACTGAGTACCTCAGGATCCAACCCATGTACAAAAACCTGCAGATTTGTAGGCTAATTGGCTTCTGTAAATTGTCCCTAGTGTGTGGGATCAAACTAGTGTATTGGTGCTTGCTGGTCAGCAAGTATTCATTGGGCCAAAGGGTCTATCTTTAACCAAAATTAAACTTGAGTCTCTGGCGCTGTGAGACAGCAGCTCCACTGAAGAATTTGCATGGAGAATCTGAAATGACATCTGAAGAAGGGTCTCGACCCGAAACGTCACCCATTCCGTATCTCCAGAGACGCTGCCTGTCCCGCTGAGTTACTCCAGAATTTTGTGTCTCACCTTGAGTTTTAGTTTTGGAGATGCAGCGTAGAAACAGGCCCTTCGGCCCATCGAGTCCTCGCCAGCCACGAAGGACAATTGACAATTTTACCAAAGCCAATTAGCCTGCAAACCCGCACATCTTTGGGGTGTGGGAGGAAACCGGAGCACCGGGAGAAAACTCATGCAGGTGACGGGGAGAACGTCCAAAATCCGTACAGACAGTAGCCGTAGTCAGGATCGAACCCAGGTCTGTGGCACTATGAGGCAGCAACTCTACCGCTGCGCCACCGTGCCGTCTATCTTTGCTGTAAAGCAGCATTTGTAGATCTTTCCCACCCAGCTCCACCACTGTCCCGCCCCTTGTGCGAGAAGATTGTTAAGGGCTTGGACACGCTAGAGGCAGGAAACTTGTTCCCGATGTTGGGGGAGTCAATAACCAGGGGCCACAGTTTAAAAATAAGGAGTAAGCCATTTAGGACGGAGGCGAGGAAACACTTTTTTTCACAGAGAGTGGTGAGTGTGTGGAATTCTCTGCCTCAGAGGGTGGTGGAGGCAGGTTCTCTGGATGCTTTCAAGAGGGAGCTAGATAGGGCTCTTAAAAATAGCAAAGTCAGGGGATATAGGGTAGAGGGCAGGAATGGGGTACTGATTGGGGATGATCAGCCATGATCACATTCAGGCGGTGCTGGCTCGAAGGGCCGAGTGGCCTATTCCTGCACCTATTGTTTATTGTCTATTGTCTAAGACAGCAAGTCACGGGCTTTCACAGCTAAATGTTCGGAAGGTTAGCAAGGCTGTGACAATTTTTTTTCTGGACGCGTAGGTAATGGCTTGGCGAGGGTTTTGTGACAGAGCTGGAACAGAGAGCACCTAATTTGTGTCTAATATCACAGCCATCTGCCCCCAAACCTTGAATTCTGCCTTGATGGAATGGCACAAATCAATGGTCGGAGAATAGAGGTCACCACCTCATGTATCGAGACCTCTTATGACTGGAAAATAAAAAAAAACCTTAAATACCTTAGCAGAGATTGCTGCTGCATTGATAACACTTAGCTCCTGCTTGGACAGCTGCAAAAATTGAATTCTGCTTTAAAGGTGGGGAGCATCAGATTCAGATAATACCAGCCTCGAGGTGACAGATTCAGATATTACTGAACAAGCACTCTACAAGCTTTGGCATTAGTCCAGCCGGTTATTTTAATGCAGGCATGCATTATCTCCTGAATTATAAAATGGATGAAAGTCTTTACAGATACGGCAGAACCAAGACTGTCATTTGAAAACCTTGATGTTTCCCTAAGCTTTGCTGGCAGTGGTTGTGCTCTGACATGCAAATGAAATGCACGAGATGCTGAATGTACAAGATGTTGGCAAGGCCACGCAGTAGTTTAGTTTAGTTTAGAGATGCAGTGCGGAAACAGGCCCTTTGGCCCACCGAGTCTGCGCCGACCACGTTCCCCTGCACATCAACACACTAGGGACAATTTACAATTTTACACAAGCCAATTAACCTACAAACCTGTATGTCTTTGGAGTGCGGGAGGAAACCCACGCAGGTCACAAGGAGAACGTACAAACTCCATACAGACGGCACCCGTGGTCAGGCCTGAACCTGGGTCTCTGGCGCTGCAAGGCAGCAACATTAATGCTTCTGGTTCTGTTTAATTACTGCGCAAACAATTCGTTCTTCCCCCGCACAATTAAAGCATGGAATAATCTCCACCCTACTATAGTTACCCAACCAGATGCAACTAAATTTAAAGTAGCTCTTTCTTCCCAATAACCCTTTCTGGCTTAAGCCCCCCCTCCCTTCACCACCTCCAATTTAAATTCCATTTGGAATATTTTGGAGGACCAAGAAACCAAGAACACCTCGTCTGAGTTTATCTGGTGCAGGTCGGAGTGAGTAGAGTAGCGATTATATTTTGAAGTGGGCCTTTTCGACCAAGTTGAGGAGATCTAGTTGCTCAATCCCCTTTTTAAATAGCTTAACATCGGGAGCAGCGCGTGTGTTGGGTGGTTACATATTCCATTCCCTTATCGTTCCTGGGGAAAGAGAACATTGGTAGCAATGTTTATTGGAATTTAGGCGAGTTGATGATGTAGGGACCGTCATCTTGTCTTGTCTTATGGCAGTCGCTGCTCTGGGATGACGGGAGATTTGACGGCGTGAATTTGTGAATCTCCTTGTAAATTGCAATAAGTCTTAGCCTGATTCTGCGGAACTCCAGGGTATCCCATCCGAGAGAAGTCAGCACATTATTCACCCTTAATTTGCGCTTGTAGTCCTTACACACATAGCTGGCTGCTCGGCGTTGTACTTTCTCCAGGGTGATCTTGTTGTTGTTGTTGAAAGGATCCCACACGGCTCCACAATGCTCCAATTTGGACCTGACCAGGGCATTCTCTTTGACGGATGTACTGCATGCGTGAAAATTTCTCTCGAGAAGGCCGAGAGTTCTATTTGCTTTGTTGGACACTTGACTAATATGCGTCGCCCAACTTAAATCTTTGTTAGTTCGACTCCTAGATATGGGTGATGGTTAACAGCAAGCAATGTATGGCTACCCATGTTGTATTCTGATAAAGGAGGTTTGATCTTGTGTGAGACTTGCATGGTATGACATCTGGTTGTAATGAATGACATCTGCCAGGTTTTCACCCACTCGCAGAGAGCATCCAGATCCTTCTGGTGTTTTAATCTCCCTATAAATTATGGCATCATCTGCGAAGAGTTTAATTCTGGACAAAACTGCATTTGGAATGTCAAGGGTCTTGGTGAGACCACACCTGGATCAGATTGTATGGAGACAGTTTTGGTCTCCAAATCTGAGGAAGGACATTATTGCCATAGAGGGAGTGCAGAGATTCACCAGACTGATTCCTGGGATGTCAGGACTGTCTTATGAAGAAAGACTGGATAGACTTGGTTTATACTCTCTAGAATTTAGGAGATTGAGAGGGGATCTTATAGAAACTTACAAAATTCTTAAGGGGTTGGACAGGCTAGATGCAGGAAGATTGTTCCCGATGTTGGGGAAGTCCAGGACAAGGGGTCACAGCTTAAGGATAAAGGGGAATCCTTTAAAACCGAGATGAGAAGAACTTTTTTCACACAGAGAGTGGTGAATCTCTGGAACTCTCTGCCACAGAGGGTAGTTGAGGCCAGTTCATTGACTATATTTAAGAGGGAGTTAGATGTGGCCCTTGTGGCTAAGGGGATCAGGGGGTATGGAGAGAAGGCAGGTATGGGATACTGAGTTGGATGATCAGCCATGATCATATTGAATGGCGGTGCATTCTCGAAGGGCCGAATGGCCTACTCCTGCGTCTAGTTTCTATGTTTCTATGACACAATGCACCACCGTGCTGCCCCTTTTAAAAAACTTTTTAGCATTTTTATTTTTGCTTGATAAATTTCCCAAATTCATTGAGCACAATTTGGGCAATGCCCCAGCCCCCAACAATCCCACCCCATCCCACCCACCACTCACTCCTCTGTATAAACAAGTACAGCAGCCAGACACTGTGTACAACTAACACAACGGTGAAGTATATTCAACAAAGAAGAACTATCTACTCTTCAAGTCAAGAGTCAAGAGTGTTTTATTGTCATATGTTCTGGATGGGACAATGAAATTCTTACTTGCTGCAGCACAACAGAATATGTGAATATGTAAACACAGTACATTGACAAAGACATAGAAAATAGGTGCAGGAGGAGGCCATTTGGCCCTTTGAACCAGCACTGCTAATTCATTGTGATCATGGCTGATCGTCCCCTATCAATAACCCGTGCCTGCCTACTCCCCATATCCCTTGACTCCACTAGCCCCTAGAGCTCTATCTAACTCTCTCTTAAATCCCTCTCTTACATAATGGGGAAAGCTCTGTCGTTTGCTATGTCGGTCTTCCAGGGAGATGCTAAATGCATTTTGTTGTCTCTGTACTGTACACTGACAATGACAATTAAAATTGAATCTGAATCTGAATCTGAAAGAGAAAAAAAAGTTCAACAAATAACCAATATAGTGCAGTAATAATATAGTCTTTTGCAGATCAGAGCTCAGAGCTTATTTGTTTAAGAAGGAACTGCGGAGGCTGGGAAATCGAAGGTAGACAAAAATGCTGGAGAAACTCAGCTGGTGCAGCAGCATCTACGGAGTGAAGGAAAAATGCAATGTTTCAGGTCAAAACTCTTCTTCAGACTTCAAAGCTTATTTGTTGTTGTAGTTAATAGCCTGGAGGCTGTAGGGAAGAAGCTGTTCCTGATCCTGGACATTACAGTTTTCCTGCTCCTGTACCTTCTTCCCGATGGCAATGTTGAAATGAGTGAAAGACTCTTAAAAGAATCAGCATTCAGTGAATCCTTTCTGGACTTCAACACAGTGTATAGCATGGCTCTGGGGTGTGTTGTAGAGGTGAGGGACACAAATGGGAGGAACAGCATTCCATATTTCTATTGGGCAGCTTACTGCCCAGTTGTATTCATACTCATTCATCTAACTTCAAGTAACCCCTGCATTCCCTCTCTCTCCATCCCTCCCCCGCCCAAGTCATAATAGCTTCAAAGTCGTTTTGCTGAGGCACATTGTCTGCATTCGTTCTCACCTAACAAGCAGCTAACAATGTTTAAGAAGGAAGTGCAGATGCTGGAAAAATCGAAAGTAGACAAAACATGCTGGAGAAATTCAGCGGGTGAGGCAGCATCTATGGAGAAAAAGAGTAGGCAACGTTTCGGGTCGAGACCCTTCTTCAGACTGATGAAGAGTCTCGACCCAAAACATCACCTACTCCTTTTCTCCATAGATGGTGCCTCACCCGTTGAGTTTCTCCAGCATTTTATGTCTACTTAATCAGCTAACAATGAACTTTATCATTGTCCCTTTTTTTGCATATCTTTCATTCATTTGTTCTATATCTCTCATACCTCATTGTCAATATCTCTCACTTCCCTTCCCCCCAACTCTCAGACTGAAGAAGGATCTCAAACGGTGACATCACCCACAGTATTCCTTTTCTCTTCTCCAGAGATGCTGTCTGACTCGCTGAGCAACTGCAGCTTTGTGTGCCTATCAGAGGCGTCTAGGAGTGCAGGTGCATGGTTCCTTGAAGGTGATGTCACAGGTAGATACAGTGGTCAAAAAGGCTTTAGGCACATTGGCCTTCACCAGTCAGTGTATTTAGTATAGAATTTTGGAGGTCACGTTGCAGTTGTATGGGACATTGGTGAGACCGCATTTCAAGTATTGTGCTCAGTTCTGGTTTCAGATGTTGTCAAGTTGGAAATGGTACAGAGAAGATTTACAAGGATGTTTCCAAAACTTAAGGGCCTGAGCTATTGGCAGAGTTTGAGCAGGATGGGACTATTCATTGGAGCGCAGAAAGATGAGAGGTGATCTTAGAGAGGTGTATAAAATCATGAGAGGAATTGATCGGGGAGATGAACAGAGTCTTGCCCAGAGTAGTGGAATTGAGGACTAGAGTACATAGGTTTAAGGTGAGGGGGAAAAGATTTAATAGGAATCTGAGGGGTAACTTTTCCACAGAAAGGGTGGTGGGTGTATGGAACGAGCTGCCTGAGGAGGCAGCTGATGCAGGTACTATCCTAATGTTTAAGAAGCAGTTAGACAGGAACATGGACAGTATACGTTTGGAGGGATATGAGCCAAACGCAGGCCGGTGGGACAAGTGTAGATGGGACATGGGACATGTAGATGGGACATCCTTCGCTCCATAGATGCTGCTGCACCCGCTGAGTTTCTTCAGCTTTTTTGTGTACCTTCGATTCTCCAGCATCTGCAGTTCCTTCTTAAACCCTGTAGATGGGACATGTTGGCCGGTGTGGGTGTTGGACCGAAGGGCCTGTTTTCACATTGTATCATTCTATGACTCTAAATGGCGCTGAACTCCCAGCAGCTTGGAGATCTCATTTCTGATAAGTACTGTGTTCAGTTTTGATCACACTGCTAGAGGAAGCATGTGTGTGTGTGTAGGATAGTGTTAATGTGCGTGGATCAGCAGGTCGGCGTGGATTCGGTGGGGCCAAGGGCCTGTTTCCGCACTGTACCTCTGAAATAAACTATACACAAATATGGAGAAACAAGGAACTGCAAATGCTGGTTTATAAAAAAAGACATAAAATGCTGGTATAACTCAGTTGTTCAGGCAGCATTCCTGACAGGGGTCAGGGGTTACATAGAAACATAGAAAATAGGTGCAGGAGTAGGCCATTCGGCCCTTCGAGCCCGCACCACCATTCAATATGATCATGCCTGATCATCCAACTCAGTATCCTGTACCTGCTTTCTCTCCATACCCCCTGATCCCTTTAGCCTCAAGGGCCACATCTAACTCCCTCTTAAATATAGCCAATGAACTGGCCTCAACTACCTTCTGTGGCAGAGAATTCCAGAGATTCA
This sequence comes from Leucoraja erinaceus, assembly GCF_028641065.1. Taxonomy (NCBI): domain Eukaryota; kingdom Metazoa; phylum Chordata; class Chondrichthyes; order Rajiformes; family Rajidae; genus Leucoraja; species Leucoraja erinaceus. Next base: position 7,524,237 of record NC_073381.1, on the reverse strand, counting down.
CCACTCTCTGTGTGAAAAATGTTGTTCTCATCTCAGTCCTAAAGGATTTCCCCTTTATCCTTAAACTGTGACCCCTTGTTCTGGACTTCCCCAACATCTGGAACAATCTTCCTGCATCTAGCCTGTCCAACCCCTTAAGAATTTTGTAAGTTTCTGTAAGATCCCCCCTCAATCTTCTAAATTCTATGGGGAGAAGGAGAATGGGGTTGAGAGGGAAAGGTAGATCAGCCATGGTCGACTGGTCCTAGAACTGATGGACTAATGACTCTTTGTGTACTGTCTCTGTGAAGACAATGGATAATTTATAAGGCTGAGATTGACAGATTCTTGATTCGTACGGATGTCAGGGGTTATGGAAAGATAGATCAGCCACGATTGAATTGCGGAGTAGACCTGATGGCCAAATTCTACTCCTAGAACTTAAGAACATGAATTTTCACCAGGAGGATTGGGTTCAGTGTTGGGCTTTAAATCTCAGAAGAAATATATTGGCTTCGGACAGGCAGAGTGTGGATCAAGCAGATTAGCAGCAGGTTAAATCCGAAAACGTGCTTGGATATATGTGAATTTTATCTCCTGAGCTTGGAAGGTTGTCATGAGAATTATAAAGCAATTTGATAAGGAAGATTCAGGGAAAATATTTCCTTCTGTGGGAAAATCCAGAATAATCCAATCATAATTTTAAGATTGGCGATATTAGAAATGTATTTCTCTGTAGAGTTAGGCTGCACCTCTGCCTGCAAAGGTAAAATAAATTTCTACCGGTTTCTTTAAAAGGTTTCAGATGCAATAAAAGGTGCAAGATCGATTTATAATCTCAGCGCTGGGAGTGATAATTTATTTTAGTAAGGGATATGGTGAAAGTGCAGATGACTAGTAATGCCCCTGTCCCACTTAGGAAACCTGAACGGAAACCTCTGGAGACTTTGCGCCCCACCCAAGGTTTCCATGCGGTTCCCGGAGGTTGCAGGTGGTTGCCGGAGGTTGCAGGTAGTGGAAGCAGGTAGGGAGACTGACAAAAATCTCCGTGAAACGCACGGAAACCGCACGGAAACCTTGGGTGGGGCGCAAAGTCTCCAGAGGTTGCCGTTCAGGTTTCCTAAGTGGGACAGGGGCATATTATTTAGCCTGTCCCACTTAGGCTATTTTTAGGCGACTGCCAGCGACTGTCATAGTCGTTGCAGGTCGCCAAATAAACGGCGACTGGACCCCCACTTCAACATAAAATCTGAAATAGAATCATTACTTTAACAACAACAAAAAACGGCCATCACCGTCGACCACCACGTCACCTGGCGACAACTTACGGTAACCTGGCGACAACTACGACAGCGCCCACGTCAGGAGAAGTCAAGCTACGCTCATTGGCGTCAAACCCACTGTCGCCGACTGTCTCCGAAAATGTTTCAACATGTTGAAACTCCAGTGTTGACCAAAGACGCTACGTCTCTTTGGGCGACTGAGGAGACGACTCACGACCATACAGGTGACACCCCGGCAACCATGTGGCGACAGCCTAGTCGCCTGTAGTCACCTAAAAAATAGCCTTAGTGGGACAGGCCCATTAGTCTATCACAGACCAGTGAAATGGATAAGAAGGCTGGAACACAGACAGCCAATGTTAGATTTCTGTACATCCCAATACACTGCCTGGTTCTGTATTGTGTAGGAGGGAACTGCAGATGCTGGTTTACACTGAAGGTAGACACTAAATGCTGGAGTAACTCAGTGGGACAGGCAGCATCTCTGGGTAGAAGGAATAGAAACATAGAAGCATAGAAAATAGGTGCAGGAGTAGGCCATTCAGGCCATTCGAGCCTGCACCGCCATTCAATATGATCATGGCTGATCATCCAACTCAGTATCCCGTACCTGCCTTCTCTCCATACCCCCTGATCCCCTTAGCCACAAGGGCCACATCTAACTCCCTCTTAAATATAGCCATGAACTGGCCTTACTACCCTGAAGCAGAGAGTTCCAGAGATTCCGGACTCTCTGTGTGAAAAAAGTTCTTCTCATCTCGGTTTTAAAGGATTTCCCCCTTATCCTTAGGAATGGGTGACGTTTTGGATTGAGACCATTCCTCAGAGTTTAGAGTCAGGGGCGAGGGTGACACAGAGGTGTGGAAGGGTAAGGTGTGAAAACGAGAGAACAAAGGGGACGATGTTTAAGGAAAATGTAGAATAAATCATTGTTAGCCGGGGAAGGTGACAACGAGTATTACAAAGATAAAATATAACCAGGAGGAAGGTCAGACGAGTTGGAGAACGAGGATGGGGGAGGGATGGAGAGAGAGAGGGAAAGCAAGGATTTCTTGAAGTTAGAGAAGTCAACGTTCATACAGCTGGGGTGTAAACTACCTAAGCGAAATATGAGGTGCTGTTCCTCCACTTTGCGCAGGGCCTCACTCTGACAATGGAGGAGGCCCAGGACAGAAAGGTGAGTGTGGGAATGGGAGGGGATGTTTCGTGTTGAGCAACCGGGAGATCATGTAGGTTTAGGCGGACTGAGCGGAGGTGTTCAGCGATAGGATCGTCGACCCTGCGCTTGGCCACACACTCATCTCCCTGCTACCTTCAGGTAGAAGGTACAGAAGCCTGAAGACTGCAACAACCAGGTTCAGGAATAGCTACTTCCCCACAGCCATCAGGCTATTAAACCTGGCTCGGACAAAACTCTGATTATTAATAACCACTTTCTGTTATTTGCACTTTACCAGTTTATTTATCCATGTGTGTATATATTTATATTATGGTATATGGACACACTGATCTGTTTTGTAGTCGATGCCTACTATGTTCTGTGTGCTAAAGCAAAGCAAGAATTTCATTGTCTAGACCATGAACATTGAACATTTTGACCTTGAACATTTACTAGAATGTTGCCTGTGTTTCAACAACTAAGTTACAGAGATAGGTTGATTAAGTTAGGTCTTTATTCTCTGGAGCGCAGAAGGTTAAGGGGGGACCTGAGGGAGGTCTTTAAAATGATGAGAGGGATAGACAGAGTTGATGTGGACAAGCTTTTCCCTTTGAGAATAGGGAAGAGTCAAATAAGAGGACATGACTTCAGAATTAAGGGACAGAAGTTTAGGGGTAATATGAGGGGGAACTTCTTTACGCAGAGAGTGGTGGCGGTGTGGAATGAGCTCCCAGTGGAAGTGGTGGAGGCAGGTTCATTGGTATCATTTAAAAATAAATTGGATAGGCATATGGATGAGAAGGGAATGGAGGGTTATGGTATGAGTGCAGGCAGGTGGGACTAAGGGGAAAAAAATTTGTTCGGCATGGACTTGTAGGGCCGAGATGGCCTGTTTCCGTGCTGTAATTGTTATATGGTTATATGGTTATTGTCCTATACAGGGACACATGACAATAAACTCACTTGAACTTGAACTTGAACTTGGTCTCACCGATATACAGGAGTCCACACATGGAGCAGCGGATACTGTAGGTTGGAGATCGGAGGAGATGCAAGTGAACCTCTGCATTCCTAGATTGAATGAGCAACTCGGCGAGTCAGGCAGTATCTCTGGAGGAAATGGATGGGTGACATTTTGGGTCGGAGCACTTCTCCAGACGAAGTCGATATCTGATGAAGAGTCCCGACCTGAAACGTCAACATTCTTTTTCTCCAGAGTTGCTATCTGGCCCACTGTAGTAGTCCAGCATTATTGAGTTTATCTTTGGTATGAACCAACATTTGCAGTCATTGTTTAGTTTAGATTAGTTCAGAGATACTTCATGGAAACAGGCCCTTCAGCCCACCGAGTCCACATCAACCAGCGATCCCCGCACATTAACACTATCCTTCAATTAACACTAACGACAATATTTATATTGATATCAAGCCAATTAACTTACAAACCTGTACGTCTATGGAGTGTAGGATTTTCTTGGAGAAAACCCGCTCAGGTCTAGGGGAGAACGTACAAACTCCGTGCAGACAAGCACCCATAGCCAGGATCGAACCTGGGTCTCTGGCACTGCAAGCGCTGCGAGGCAGCAACTCTACCGCTGCACCACCGTGCCTCCCTGCGAACCAGATGGATGTTGGATGGTATATCATTTATTTGTTGTTATTTGCACTGAGACTCTTCAATGTCTTTCAATGTAAAATCATTGTTTTGTTTTAGGAATTTAATATATAAAATGTTCTTTGTAGATTTTCCTTCCTCTCTTGGAAATGTCAGTTCACTCTGGGTTATACAATACAGGCCAAACTAGATGGTCTCCGCAGGTCAAACATGAGACCAACTTTTGACAGTCAGAGCCTTTTTTCCCAGGGTGGAATTCGTGAAAGACCAGGGCAGCACAGTGGGGCAGTGGTAGAGCTACTGCTCGACAGCCCTAGAGATCCTGGTTTGATTCTGACAACAGCCGCTGGTTGTAAGGAGTTTGTGATTGTGCGGGATATGAGGTGCTGTTTAGCTTATCTTAGCTTAGAGATACAGCGCGGAAACAGGCCCTTCGACCCACCGAGTCTACGCCGACCAGCAATCCCCGCACATTGACACTATCCTACACGCATTAGGGACAGTTTTTTTTACACATATGCCAAGCCAATTAACTTACAAACCTGGGTTACACAAAAAAGCTGGAGAAACTCAGCGGGTGCAGCAGCATCTATGGAGCGAAGGAAATAGGCAACGTTTCGGCCCGAAACGTTGCCTATTTCCTTCGCTCCATAGATGCTGCTGCACCCGCTGAGTTTCTCCAGCTTTTTTGTGTAACCTTCGATTCTCCAGCATCTGCAGTTCCCTCTTAAACAACTTACAAACCTGTACGTCTTTGGAGTGTGAGAGGAAACCAGAGATCTCGGAGAAACCCAGGGGGTCACGGGGAGAACGTACAAACTCCACACAGACAGCACCCATAGCCGGGATCGAACCTGGGTCTCCGGCACTGCAAGCGCTGCAAGGCAGCAACTCTACCGCTGCGTCACCATGCCGCCAGCTTGCATTGGGCCTCATCGGGCAATGGAAGAGGCTCGGGGCCAGAAAGGTCAGTGTGGGAATGGGACGTGGAGTTAAAACGGTTGGCAACCGGGAGATCCAGCAGGCCTTGGCGGACCGAGCGCAAGTGTTTGACAAAACGGACGCACACGGGGACTCGCACAGCAGTCAAACCAGATCACGGCCTATGCTCTGAGATGCCCTGTACTAATGGGGAATGTGGGCCGATCATGGAGGCTGTATGCAATTTTTCACACATTAATTCGTTAATTTCACACATGGACAAAATTATGAGAGGAATAGATCGGGTAGATGCGCAGAATCTCTGGGGAATTGAAAATCAGAGAACATGGGTTTAAGATGAGGGGGGGGCAGGGGGGGAAGATTTAATAGGAACCTAATAGGCAACTTTTCCACACAAAGGGAGGTGGGTGTATGGAACGAGCTGCCAGAGGAGGTAGTTGAGGCAGGGACTATCGCAAAGTTTAAGAAACATTTGGACAGGTACATGGATAAGACATGTTTAGAGGGATGTGGGACAAATGCAGGCAGGTGGGGCAGGCAGGTGTAGTTGGGACAGCATGGGCAAGTTGGGCTGAAGGGCCTGTTTCAATGCTGTAAGACTATGCCTCTATGAGTCTGAAGAGATTGCGCACATTAAAGGGAATGTCCTTAATGGCTATCCCATTATCCTGAGCTTTGGAAACTGACAATGGCAGATGCTCTGTGTATGACCTTGTTACCATGTTGCAAAAAATTTAATTGACATCTCACTACCAATATCTGAGCTAATCTTTCTTGTAAGGGTTGAATGAAAGTCTTGGGTTGAAATCAAAAGCTCTGATTCTGCTGTTAATGTAGGAAACATGTTTTTCATGACCTGCGATGTTATTAATTTTCCACCTGACACCACTAAAGCATTAGTTATGCCGAGATAAATTGCGCATAGAAATATCTGGGCCAGTTTCACCATGTGCACCATTCCATGTAGAACTGACAGCGATCGTGATTAAAGCACGATAGCTTGGAATATGTTGGTTGCACGTGAAAAAGCTTGCAAATGGAAATCAAAAGGGGTGGCACAAACGGCACGGTGGAGCAGCGGTAGAGTCTCTATCTTACAGCTCCAGAGACCCGGGTTCGATCCTGACAACGGGTGTATGGGGTACAGGGGGTATCCTGCTGGGGTGGCAGTAGAGGCCGATACGAAAGTGACATTTAAGAACCAGGGGACATGTAACCATAGAACCATATAACAATTACAGCATGGAAACAGGCCATCTCGGCCCTACATGTCCGTGCCGAACACTTATTTACCCCTAGTCCCATCTACCTGCACTCAGACCATAACCCTCCATTCCTTTCCCATCCATATACCTATCCAATTTATTTTTAAATGATAAAATCGAACCTGCCTCCACCACTTCCACTGGAAGCTCATTCCACACAGCTACCACTCTCTGAGTAAAGAAGTTCCCCCTTATGTTACCCCTAAACTTCTGTCCCTTAATTCTGAAGTCATGTCCTCTTGTTTGAATCTTCCCTACTCTCAATGGGAAAAGCTTATCCACGTCAACTCTGTCTATCCCTCTCATCATTTTAAAGACCTCTATCAAGTCCCCCCTTAACCTTCTGCGCTCCAAAGAATAAAGACCTAAATTATTCAACCTTTCTCTGTAACTTAGTTGCTTGAAACCCAGGCAACATTCTAGTGAATCTCCTCTGTACTCTCTGTATTTTGTTGACATCCTTCCTACAATTGGGCGGGGGAAGGGAAAAAATTAATAGGAGCCTGAGGGGCAAATTTATACACGGAGGGTGGTAGGTGAATGGAAGAAGCTGCCTTAGGAGGGAATTTAGGCAGGTACTATCACAACATCTAAAAACATTCAGGCAGGCACATGGATAGGACAGGTTTAGAGGGATATGGGCCAAACGCAGGCAGGTTTGACTAGTATAGATGGGGCAAGTTAGGCCAAAGGGCCTATTTCCACACAACATAACTATAACTCTCCATCAATGCTACTTCCCCTCTTATTTAGTTAAATTCATGCTTTAAATCCCAATTTACCTCTTGGAGTAAATTAAAGGGGCTGTCCCACTGCGGGGACCAAAGTTGCGAATATAACCATATAACCATATATAACCATATAACAATTACAGCACGGAAACAGGCCATCTCGACCCTTCTAGTCCGTGCCGAACACATAATCTCCCCTAGTCCCATATACCTGCGCTCAGACCATAACCCTCCATTCCCTTCCCGTCCATATAACTATCCAATTTATTTTTAAATGATAAAAACAAACCTGCCTCCACCACCTTCACTGGAAGCTCATTCCTCACAGCTACCACTCTCTGAGTAAAGAAGTTCCCCCTCATATTACCCCTAAACTTCAGTCCCTTAATTCTCAAGTCATGTCCCCTTGTTTGAATCTTCCCTACTCTCAGTGGGAAAAGCTTTTCCACGTCAACTCTGAATATAGAAGGGTTTTGGAGAATTTGAAAAAGTGTCATGTTGAAGACCTCCTTCGAATATGTAGAAGACCTCCTTCAACCTCCTTCGACTATGTTGAAGACCAGCTTCGACTAGCTTCTGGAAGATTGGACACCGAATAGTGGAGAGTGAAGACGACCGCCTTCGATCTCCTTCGAAACTCCCTTCAACGATGTTGAAGAATATCTACAATTGCCTTTGACTACACTTGATTACCTTAGACTACCCTCGATTACGTACAAATAACATGCTGACCTAGTATGACCTACTTCGACTAAACCTACGAGTAAAAAAAATCATCGATTTTTTTCCATGGCGACCTTTTTTTACCCGCGGGCATTTTTCAGCATGTTGAAGAAAACGCCGCAACCTAGCTGAGGCCTTGAGTATGCAGGGACTACTCTCGAGCATGAAGGAGAGTTACAATGACCACCTAGGACCTCGTGTTGACCATGCTGCGAGTATGAGTCAAGGGCAAACTCTTATAAACTTTCCAATTAGGTCGCTGCAGTGGGACAGGCCCTTTAGGACTATTAACAGAAATGTCTTAAACCCCTGTCCCACGTTACGAGTTCATTCCAAGAGTTCTCCCGAGTTTGTCCTGATTCGAACACGGAGATTTACGGTAATGGCCACTCGTCGGTACTCGGGGCTCTTGTGGACATTTTTCATCATGTTGAAAAATCTTCACGAGTCTTCCCATGCTTACCTGCCGTTAACGAGTCTTCCCGGGTACCTGCCGTTAGTCGCTGAGCTCCGACATACCCGCTACGTTCATTCTCCGTGCTAACCACGAGTTTGATTTTTTTTTTAAACTCGGGAGAGCTCTTGGAAAGAACTCGTACCATGGGACAGGGCTTTAGGAACAAGTATAACTGATGAACTTGGTGGCTTGAGCCTGATGAAAAATCCAAACTCACAAGGTAATTAGTAACTTTTTTTTATCAACTGTTTTATCTACCAGCAAATGGAAAAATAGCATCTGAAATTAGACACATACTTATGTTTACGAAGCTATGAAAAATTTAAATTTGGCATTTTCAACCAATTTGACACTTGTAAAAATGTGGCCATTAAACTGAGGAACAGCAGAAGCTGGAATGATGAGCCATTTTAATGGTACTTTGCTTTTTTTTGCATCATTTAGATTGCACGGTGGCGCAGCGGTAGAGGTGCTGCCTTGCATCACCAGAGACCCAGGTTTAATCCTGACTACGGGTGCTGTCTGTACGGAGTTTGTACGTACTGCCCGTGACCTGCGTGGGTTTTCTCCGGGTGCTCCGGTTTCCTACCACACTCCAAAGACGTGCAGGTTTGTAGGTTAATTGACTTTTGCAAATTGTCCCCAGTGCGCAAGGATGGAACTAGTGTACGGGTACTCGCAGATCAGCGCGGACAAAGTGGGCCGATGGGCCTGTTTCCACGCTGTGTCTCTAAAAACTATACTGAGGTAAATCTGCAAACTGTTTACTCTCTGCAATACCTGTGAACAAAACAAGACAATTCATCGTGGCAGAAGAATGAATGAGCGAATATCTGGCATTTGCAGTAATCAATACAGCTAAATGGGGCATAAACTAACAACAGATGAGGTCATATATCACCCAGATATGAAAATTGCCAATTCCAGCAGAGGGGTGTTTAATTTCAACAAAGGCAGCCGCTTAATAAGTGTCCCTGAGACAAGGCCACCATGTAAAGTGCGTTCCACGTTATTTGTCATTTGTTTTTCTCAAAGTGCATCATTGTTTAGGGTATGCAATTCAATGTGACTGAGATCTGTGTTACATGCATTTTGCTGGCTGGAGCATCTGTTTTCCAAGGTAGCAAGCCGACTGCCATTTAAGAGGCTTTTTAGACAGGCACATGGAATGGAGAGACATGGATCACGTGCAGGCAGAGGAGATTTGTTTTACCGAGCACCATGTGCGGCATAGAAACTGCGGGCTGATGACCCTGTTCCTGGAGTTTTAGTTCTAGTTTAGAGACTTTAAGACTTTTGCCTTCCATCACAGTGAGGAGGTGCCTGGTGAACTAATTGTGGTGAATTTGTGCTTATGTGTTTTTGTTATTTTTATTATATGTATGACTGCAAGGCACAACATTTCGTTCAGACCGGAAGGTTTGAATGACAATAAAAGATACTTTGACTTTTGACTTTAAGATACAGCGCAGAAACAGGCCCTTCGGCCCACCGAGTCCGCGCCGATCAACGACCCCCGCAACAACTAACACTATCCTACACACACTAGGGACAATTTACATTTACACCAAGACAATTATCCTACAAACCTGGACGTCTTTAGAGTGTGGGAGGAAACCGAAGATCTCGGAGAAAACCAATTCATGTCACGGGGAGAACGTGCAAACTCCGCACAGACAGCAACTCTACCGCTGCTCCCACTTCAGAAATAAATATCTGCAGTTACTGGTTTACCAAGAAAAGTAACTGAGTGGGTGAGGCAGCATAGTTTGGTTTCACTTTAGTTTATTGTCACGTGCACCAAGGTACAATGAAGAGCTTTTTTTGCACGCTAACCAGTCAGTGGAAAGACAATACATGATTACAATCAAGCCATCCATAGTATACAGTCTGCAGCAAATTCGATGGGCCAAAGGACCTGTTTCTGTGCAGTATTCATAAAATATACTCAATGTAGTCTTCTAAATAAAAATCACAGAGTGCTGGTCTAGTTTTGTGGGTCAGGCAGCATCTCTAGAGAACATGGATAGGTGACGTTTTGGTTTGGGACCCTTATGCCCCTGTCCCACTTGGGAAACCGGAACGGAAACCTCTGGAGACTTTGCGCCCCACCCAAGGTTTCCGTACAGTTCCCGGAGGTTGCAGGTGGTTGCCGGAGGTTGTAGGTAGTGGAAGCAGGTAGGGAGACTGACAAAAACCTCCAGGAACCTCCGGGAACCGCACGGAAACCTTGGGTGTGGCGCAAAGTCTCCAGAGGTTTCTATTCAGGTTTCCTAAGTGGGACAGGGGCATTAGTCATAGTCACACAGAGTGGAAACAGGCCATTCAGACCAACTTGCCCACACTGGCCGATATGTCTCAGCTACAGTAGTCCCACCTGCCTGCGTTTGGTCCATATCCACCTAAACCTGTCCAATCCCTGTATCTAAAATAGACACAACATGCTGGAGTAACTCAGCGGGAGAGATAGCATCAATGGATAAAGTGAATGGGTCATCTCTTTAGATATTGAGGGAGTGCAGCATAGGTTCACGAGGTTAATTCTCGGGTTGGTGGGACTGTCATATGTTGATTGAATGGGGCGGCTGGGCTTGTATACTCAGGAATTTAGAAGGGTGAGAGGGGATCTTCTTGAAACATATAAGATTATTAAGGGTTTGGGCACGCTAGACGCAGGAAACATGTTGCTGATGTTGGGGGTGTCCAGAACCAGGGGCCACAGTTTAAGAATAAGGGGTAAGCCATTCAGAACGGAGATGAGGGAAAACTTTTTCACACAGAGGGTTGTGAATCTGTGGAATTCTCTGCCTCAGAAGGCAATGGAATCCAATTCTCTGTATACTTTCAAAAGAGAGTTGGATAGAGCTCTTAAAGATAGCGGAGTCATGGGGATATGGGGAGAAGGCAGGAACGGGGTACTGAGTGTGGGTGATCAGCCATGATCACATTGAATGACGGTGCTGGCTCGAAGGGTTGAATGGCCTACTCCTGCATTGTCTATTGTCTGTTGTTTATTGTCCGGAGATGCTGCATGTCCCACGGAGTTACTCCAGCATTTTGCATCTATCTTCAGTGTAGACCAGCAGCTGCAGTTGTTCCTGCACTTTCCATGCATCTCTCTAACTGTCAACGTGTGCATGTCTTCCTTCTTTGGGATTGTTGTGATAGGAGGTGAGGGAGAAGGCTGGAAGAGAGGAGGGACAGGACAAAGCCTGGCGGGCGAGAGGTGGACACAGCTGAGGGGTAGTTTTGACAGGTAGATGGTTGGACAGAGATGATAAGAAAAAAGATGCGAGATAAGGATACAAGGTGCAAATTGCGAAGCCAGAGGAAGGAATGACGGTGGAAGGGTTGGAGGAAGGGGAGAAATGAGTGCATGTCCTAATGGGTCCTCAGTGGAAATGTGAAATTAATCCAGATCCATAGCTCCCTGAGCAGCAAAACAAATATATCATAAAGTGCCTCATTCCAGAACTATGTGACATTTAATTTCATATAATCATGAGGATTAGCAGTTGCAAATGTGAAAATAATGCAATTATTGTGTGAAATAGAATTGTGCACAGGGTGATTACTTATTCAGTAACTATGCATTTTGAATCTAAGAATCTAAGCAATCGGAAGGCAAATTCAATGCTAGCATTTATATCAAGAGGAGAGGAATACACAAACAGGGATGTAATGCTGAGGCTCTATAAGGCGCTGGTCAGGCCGCATTTGGAGCACCGTGAGCAATTTTGGGCCCCATATCTGCGGAAGGATGTGCTGGCTCTGGAGAGGGCCCAGAGGAGGTTTACAAGAATGATCCCAGAGAAGGCTAGAATGTGAAACAACTAAGTTACAGAGTTCTTTATTCTCTGCATTAAGGGGGGATGATAGAGGTCTTTAAAATGATGAGAGGGATAGACAGAGTGATGTGGACAAGCTTTTCCTTTGAGAATAGGAAGTTTCAAACAAGAGGACATGACCAGAATTAAGGGACAGAAGTTTAGGGGTAATATGAGGGGGAACTTCTTTACTCAGAGAGTGGTAGCGGTGTGGAATGAGCTTCCAGTGGAAGTGGTGGAGGAGGTTCATTGGTATCATTTAAAAATAAATTGGATAGGCATATGGATGAGAAGGGAATGGAGGGTTATGGTATGAGTGCAGGCAGGTGGGACTAAGGGGGAAAAAAAATTTGTTCGGCATGGGACTTGTAGGGGCCGAGATGGCCTGTTTCCGTGCTGTAATTGTTATATGGTTATATGGTTAAAGAGTGGGTTCGCATATGATGAGCGTTTGACAGCACTGGGCCTCTACTCGCTGGAGTTTAGAACCAGGGGTCACAGTTTAAGAATAAGGGGTAGGCCATTTAGGACGGAGATGAGGGAAAACATTTTCACCCAGAGAGTTGTGAATCTGTGGAATTCTCTGCCACAGAAGGCAGTGGAGGCCGATTCACAGGATGTTTTCAAGAGGGAGTTAGATTTAGCTCTTGGGGCTAAAGGAATCAAGGGATATGGGGGAAAAAGCAGGAATCGGGTACTAATTTTAGATGATCAGCCATGATCATAATGAATGGCAGTGCTGGCTCGAAGGACCGAATGGCCGACTCCTGCACCTATTTTCCTATGTTTCTATGCTTCTATGTTTAGAAGGTTGAGGGGGGACCTCATTGAAACTTACAGAATAATGAAAGGCATAGATAGAGTGGATGTGGAAAGGATGTTTCCACTGGTGGGAGAGTCTAGGACCAGAGGTCATAGCCTCAGAATTAAAGGGCGCTCTTTTAGAAAGGAGGAGGAACTTCTTTAGTCAGAGGGTAGTTAATCTGTGGAACTCATTGCCACAAAGGGCTGTGCGGGGCAATTCAGTGGACATTTTGAAGGCAAATTCTTGATTAGAATGGGTGTCAAGGTTTATGTGGAGAAGGCATGAAAATGGTATTAGGAGGCAGAGATCAGCCATGATTGAATGGCAGAGTAGACTCCAGGGGATGAATGGCCTAATTCTACTCCTATAACTTAGCACTTTGCAGATTCTTGTATAGAAGGGAACTGAGCCCATTTGTTACCCCTTTTAATGCTCGTTGCTTTTCATTAATTATCACAAACCCCCTGCTGGACCCCCTGCAGTTTGCATACCGGGCCAATAGATCTGTGGATGACGCAGTCAACCTAGGCCTGCATTTCATCCTACAGCACCTAGACCGCCAGGGGACCTATGCGAGGATCCTGTTTGTTGATTTTAGCTCTGCATTCAACACCATTGTGCCAGAGCTACTACACTCCAAACTCTCCCAGTTGACTGCGCCTGAACCACTCTGTCAGCGGATCACCAACTTCCTGACAGACAGGAAGCAGCATGTGAGGCTGGGAAAGCACATCTCGGACCTGCTGACCCTCAGCATTGAAGCACCGCAAGGCTGCGTACTCTCTCCTCTCCTCTACTCTCTCTACACCAACGACTGCACCTCCACAGACACCCCTGTCAAGCTTCTCAAGTTTGCGGATGACACATCCCTGATTGGACTGATCCAGGATGGGGAGGAATCTGCCTACAGACAGGAAGTGACACAGCTGGTGTCCTGGTGCCATCGCAACATCATGGAGCTCAATGCTCTTTAGACAGTTGAATTGACTGTAGATTTTAGGAGAGCTCCCCTTCCCCTCCCCCCACTCACCATCAACAACACCACAGTCACATCTGTGGGGTCATTTAAGTTCCTTGGAACCATCATCTCCAGGGACCTTAAATGGGAGGCTACCATCGACTCCACAGTCAAAAAGGCCCAACAGAGGATGTACTTCCTGCAGCAGCTGAGAAAACACAATCTGCCACAGGCAATGATGGTCCAATTCTATACGGCCTTCATAGAGTCTGTCCTCACCTTCTCCATCATGGTCTGGTTTGGCTCAGCCACCAAGCACGACACCTGGAGGCTGCAGCGAATCGTCCGATCAGCAGAGAAGGTTATTGGCTACAACCTGCCCCCCATCGACGAACTATACACTGCAAGGGCCAGGAAGCGAGCGGGCAAGATCATCTCTGATCCCTCTCACCCTGGCCACAAACTCTTTGAATCACTTCCCTCTGGAAGGCGACTCCGGACTGTCGAAGCTGTCATAGCCAGAAACAGCTTTTTCCACGAGCAGTAACTTTACTCAATAACCACAAGTCTGAAGCCTCCTTTTGCTCTGGTATTCTATTTAATTCTTCACATGTTTAAATTATAATGCTTTATTTTTAATTGTCTACTGTATATTGTATTGTTACTTGTGAGCAAAGCACCAAGGCAAATTCCTTGTATGTATACATACTTGGCTAATAAAATGTATTCAATTCAATTCAATTCAATTCACTGCTGTTCTGCTAAAAGCATTGTCAGGGCAGACCGGGAATCTCTGAAGTACCTCACCCAAGCTGCTGTTGTTCAATATAGACACAAAATGCTGGAGTAACACAGCGGGACAGGCAGCATCTCTGGAGAGAAGGAATTGGTGACGTTTCGGGTCGAGACCCTTCTTCAGACCGAAAGTCAGGGGAGAGGGAGTCCAGAGATGTGGAGGGGTGAGGTGTGAAATCGACAGGCGAAAGCAGACGATGATCAAGGAAATGCAGATTGATCCACTGGTGGCTGTGGGGAAGGTGATAGCAAGGTGTACAATCAGTAACATGAATCAGCTCAGTGAAACTAATCGCAGAGCTAGCGTGGGGGAAGGACGGAGAGAGAGTGAGAAACCTGAAGTTAGATGAATCAATAAACATGCCGCCAGGTCGTAAGCTGCCCAAGTGAAATATGAGGTGCTGCATCTGCAATTTGTGCTGGCTCTCACTCTAACAGCAGAGGACCTTTCTGTCCTGGGCCTCCTCCATTGTCAGTGTGAGCCCCAAAACCAATTCTATACCCAATAGGAGAGAGGAGATGGTACACAAAAAAGCTGGAGAAACTCAGCGGGTGCAGCAGCATCTAAGGAGCTCCATAGATGCTGCTGCACCCGCTGAGTTTCTCCAGCTTTTTTGTGTACCCTCGATTCTCCAGCATCTGCAGTTCCTTCTTAAACACAGATGGGAGTGACCGGGGTGCTCATTGGCCCTGTTTAAGACATTCCCCACAAATCTCATCAACGTCTACAGATGGACCATAGCAAGCATTTTATCAGGATGCATCACAGCTTGGTTTGGAAACCCAGACTGCAAGGAATTGCAGCGAATTGTGGCAGCAGCCCAGACCATCACACAAACCAGCCTCCCTTCTCTTGATTCCATTTATACCGCATGCTGCCAGCAGCATAATCAAGGATGAGTCGCACCCTGGCCACTTCTCCCCTCTCCGATAATGGAAAAGGTATAGAAGTGTGAAAACGCACAACAGATTCAGGGACAGTTTCTTCCCAGCTGTTATCAGGCAACGGAATCATCCTACCACAACCAGAGAGCGGTGCTGAGCTACTATCTACGTTTTTGGTGACCCTCATAACACGAGGAGTTGAGTAGAGGAGCAACGAGGTCCTTCTGCAGTTGTACAGGGCCCTAATGAGACCACACCCAGAGTATTGTGTGCGGTTTTGGTCCCCTAATTTGAGGAAGGACACTTTTGCTATTGAGGGACTGCAGCATAGTTTTACAAGGTTAATTCCCGGGATGGCGGGACTGTCATATGTTGAAAGAATGGGGCGGCTGGGTTTGTATGCTCTGGAATTTAGAAGGATGAGAGGATATCTTGCTGAAACATATAAGATTATTAAGGGTTTGTACACGCTAGAGGCAGGAAACATGTTCCCGATGTTGGGGGAGTCTTGAACCAGGGGCCACAGTTTAAGAATATAGGGTAGGCCATTTGGAACAGAGATGAGGAAAAGCTTTTTCGCCCAGAGAGTTGTGATTCTGTGGAATTCTCTGCCTCAGAAGGCAGTGGAGGCCAATTCTCTGAATGCTTTCAAGAGCTCTTAAAGATAGCGGAGTAAAGGGAAATGGAAAGAAGGCAGGAAAGGGGTACTAATGCTGGCTTGAAGGGCCGAATGGCCTACTCCTGCACCTATTGTCTATTGCCTATAAACATTATTCCAATAACATGTATCTATACACTGTAAATGGCTCGATTGTAATCATGTATTGTCTTTCCGCTGACTGGATAGCACGCAACAAAAGGCGTTTCACTGTACCTCGGTACACGTGACAATAAACTAAACTGAACTGATGTGAGAACATTAACATTCAAGATGGTTGATGGTTTGCTAGTCAAATAGAGGCAGCCTTGTCTCTGTTAATGTGCATGAAGGAACTGCAGATGTTGGTTTACACCGAAGATAGACGCAAAATGCTGGAGTAACTCAGTGGTAACTACGGAGCAGAGAGAACGGAATGGGCAACCGGTGGTGGGGTGAGGGGGGGTGAGAGGTACAGAGGGTGACGTTTTGGATCGCGACTCTTTTTCAAACTGAGTATCAGGGAGTTTGTTTAATTTTGACCCTCTTCAGACCCCAAAACATCACCCATTCCTTCTCTCCAGAGATGTTGCCTGTCCCGCTGAGTTACACCAGCACTTTGTGTGTATTGTCTCAGATAGTATTGGGGTTGTTAGGCATTCCACTCATCCAGGCAAGTAGAGACTATTCTACGATATATAAGACTGACGTGTTATATTTTGGTGAGGCTACTTTGGGCTAAAAAGGTGGATGAGTCACTAGCCACAAGGCAACCACGTCCCTCTATAATCTGCTCCTGCCTGCTTCCGCAGCTGTGATGTTTTTTAGTGATTAAGTTGTCAAAAAAAACAGCATGAAGCTGCATATCGTTTTTATCCAAAGTGAATGACTCACATTTGAGATTCACACATGAGAGGAATAGATTGGGTAGATGCACAAAGTAGAGCAATCGAGGACATACAGTAGGTTTAAGGTGAAGGCGAAAAGATTTTATAAGAATCTGAAGGGTACATGGATAGGGCAGGTTCGGAGGGATATGGACCAAGCGCAGGCAAGTGGGACTAATGTAGCTGGGGCATTGTTGGCCGGCGTGGGCGAGTTGGGCCGAAAGGCCTGTTTCCACGCTGTATCACTCTATGAGTGTATGACTCTATGGCACCTAATTCATTGTTTTTATTTATTACAAGTTATTAGCACAATTCAATGTTTTAAATATTCCTCATATACATGGGTTTTATTAGACATAGAACATAGAACGGTGCAGCGCATGACCTACATGATTCGAACAACCCCTGTGCCCTACATGATTCGAAGTCCAAATCTGATCCGTCTGCACATAATTCATATCCTACCATTACCTGCAGATCCACGTATACAAAAGTTTCTTAAATGCCACAATCATGGTTTAGTTTGGTTTAGTTTAGACTAATTGTGCACCTATCCCCCACCCCCCTCTCCCTTTTGTTTTTGTTTTCTGTTTCTTGTTTTTTGTACTAAATTATATGTATGCACTGAGTACGAGCAGCTTTTAATTTCATTGTACATGTATAGTGACAATAAATGGCATATCTATCTATATCTATCTAGTTTGGTTTAGTTTAGTTTAGTTTAGAGACACAGTGCAAAAACAGGCCCATCGGCCCACCAAGTCCGCGTTGACCAGGGATCCCCGCACATTAACACTACCTTACACACACTAGTGGCAATTTCCATTTAACACCAAGCCAATTAACCTACAAACCTGTACGTCTTCGGAGTGTGGGAGGAAACCGGAGATGTCGGAGAAAACCCAGGCGGTCACGGGACAACGTACAAACTCCGTACAGACAGCACCCGTAGTGATGATCGAACCCGGGTCTCTGTCGCTGTGAGGTAACAACTCTACCACTGCGCCACCGTGCCGCCCCTTAGCTACCGTCGCCACCACCCACGGCAACATATTCCAGGCACTAACCACCTTTGGTGTAAAAAACTTGCCACACACATCTTATAGAGTCATAGAGTCATACAGAACGGAAACAGGCCCTTCAGCCTAACTTGCCCACACCGACCAACCTGTCCCATCTACACTAGTCCTACTTGTCTTCATTTGGCCCATACCCCTCTAAACCTGTCTAATTGTTTATTTAATGGTGCGATAGTCCCTGCCTCAACTACCTCCTCTGGCAGCTCTTTCCATACAACCACCACCCTTTGTATGAAAATGTTACCCCTCAGATTCCTAAATAATCTTTCCCCCTTCACCTTAAACCTATGCCATTGTGTCATAGAGTCATAGAGTGATACAGTGTGGAAACAGGCCCTTTGGCCCAACTTGCCCACACTGGGCAACATGTCCCAGCTACACAAGTCCCGTCTTTGGCCCAAACCCCTCCAAACCTGTCCTGTGTTTCCCCCTAGTTCTCAATAGACAATAGACAATAGCTGCAGGAGTAGGCCATTCTGCCCGTCGAACCAGCACCGCTGTTCAATGTGGTCATGGCTGATCATCCCCAATCAGTACCCCGTTCCTGTTTGGGGATGATCAGCCGTGATCACATTGAATGGCGATGCTGGCTCAAAGGGTAGATGCAAATCAGCTGTTCTGGGCAAGGAGACTCAGCGCGTTCTCTAAATTTTCCCACTCTCACCCTAAGCGTTAATTCTTTTTTGGAACGCAGAGAGAACATTGCATTCTTGTTTCTCCTAACGATCAAGTCCTATGCTCGTTGCTTTAATAGAGTGACCTTTTACTGAATGTTGATGGGGCTTTGTGTTTACATTTCAGAGTTCCTGCACGCTCATTTAAAAAAATATGTTGGCACTTCTATGATTGATTGTAACAGGTGATTACATTATGCTGCACTTTAATGGAAAAGTATTTGAAAACAAAATGAATATGAGACAACCCCATTTATCTCATTTTGTTAACGCACAAAGCTGTGGATTAATTTTCTAGGCGTGCATCCTTCCCCCAAGCATTTTGAGCTGATACCCTACTTGAGGTACAATCATCACGTCTCCCTCTCAACATAGTGGTTTGCCACTCATATTTAATGATGCTTTGCTCAATAATATTTGCCAAACTTCCAGCTTCATAAAATGTTGTGGTTTATTGCAATTGAGATGAATGACTTGGAGTTTTCTTAATTCATTTTTGATAACGGAAGGACAACTGCCAAGTCAATATAATGGGAGGATTATTCTGGCTCTGGTTGTGCTGGCCCTGGCGAGGGGCCAGAGGAGGTTCACAAGAACGATCCCAGGTTAACCTATGGTGAGCGTCTGTCGGCACTGGGCCTGTACTCGCTGGAGTTTAGAAGAATGAGGGGGGACCTCATTGAAACACATACAGAGTCGTGAAAGGCTTGGATAGAGTGGATGTGGGGAGGATGTTTCCACTAGTGGGAGAGACTAGGAATAGAGATCATTGGCTCAGAATTAAAGGACGTTCTTTTAGGAAGGGGATGAGGAGGAATTTCTATGGTCAGACGGTGGTGAATCCTGTGGAATTCTTTGCCGCAGATAGCTGTTGAGGTCAAGTCAATAGGTATATTTAAGGCAGAAATAGACAGATTCTTGATTAGTACAGATGTCAGAGATTATGGGGAGAAGGCAGGAGGACGGGGTTAGGAATGTGAGATAGATCAGCCATGATTGAATGGTGGAGTAGGCATGATGGGCTGAATGGTTTAATTCTGTTCCCATCAAATGATCTTATGATCATGATTTACACTTAGCATCTCAAGGGGAAAAAACAAACTTGTGTATACCATGTGCAGACAGGGCTATCGTTTCGCTGAACACCTCCGCCCAGTCCGCCTTGGCCTGCATGATCTCCCGGTTGCTAAACACTTTAACTCCCTTCCCCATTCCCACACTGATCTCTCTGTCCCTCTTCCCTCCTCTGTCAGAGTGAGGCCCAATGCAAATTGGAGGAACAGGGTCTCATATTTCGCTTGGGCAGCTTGCAACCCACCGGTATGTACAATGATTTCACTAATTTCAAGTAACCCTTGCGATCCCCTCCCCCCTCCCTCCCCTCCTAGTTGTCCCACCAGTTCAACTGTTGTATACTTTCGTTGTCATCTCTTCCCAAGCCAACAATGGGCCATTGTGGGCTCCACCCTTCCTTGGTCATCTGTCGCCAGCCCTGCTTTGCTCTGGCCTTTTCTTACCTCCAGTTCCCTCCCCTCTACTCTCAGTCTGAAGAACGGTCCTGACCTGAAACGTCACCTGAATCCTTTTCTCCAGAGGTGCTGCCCGACCCCGTTGAGTTACTCCAGTGCTTTGCGTCTATCGTCGGTGTAAACCAGCATCCGCAGTTCCTCCCTACACACAAAAAAACAAACATGATATATTGATAGCAGCCTGCAAGGGGCTGTGAAAGAGCGATTGCCACTTGACTTGCCGAAAGTGGCCCTGGTTTGGTTTGTCGTGTTTTTCAGTGCGGTGGGTATATTACAGCATTTAAATTAATTATCATGATGAGTGCTCTTCTTTAGTGGCAACGAACAACGTTTCACAGATTTATCCAGAGGCTCACTGTAGAAGCACAGAGTTTCATTATATCAGAAATAATGACGGCACGGTGGTGCAGCAGTAGAGTTGCTGCCCTGTAGCACCAAAGCCCCGGGTTCCGCCCTGACTTTGGGGGCGAGTTTGTACGTTTTCCCCGTGACCTGCGTGGGTTTTCTCCGGGTGCGTCGTTTCCTCCCGCACAAAACGTACAGATTTGTAGGTGAATTGACTTGGTGTAAATGTAAATAGTGTGTGTAGGGGAGTGTTAGTGTGGGGATCGCTGGCCGGTGCTGAGTCGATGGGCCGAAGGGCCTGTTTCCTCGCTGAGACTCACTACCTAGAATCACAGAATTCATTATATCAGAATTATTCATGAACTGGACATCACATACCGATGCAGATCACATTTTGGGTATGAATTTTGATTAAAAAATGTTTATGGACTACAAACAAAAGCAGTAACAGATGTGCAATTAGAAAGCTATCATTTTTGTTTTTATTTCCCATAAACACTAACACATACAATCATTAATCACATTCACTGTACTAAAAGCATAATTTTTCCCTCATTAAAGCTTACTAAACTTTTTTTTGACAATCCTGCATAGCATTAATACCTTCACCCTCAATAAAGCAACACAGTTTGTACATTAGGTTTAGGGTTAGATTTATTATTTTCACATTTAAGATGAGGAGGGAAAGATTTTATAGGAACCTGAACGGTAACTTTTTCACACAAAGGGTGGTGGGTGCATGGAACGAGCTGCCGGAGGAGGTAGTTGTTGCATGGACGATCACAATGTTTAAGAAGCGGTTAGACAGGTATCTGCATAGGAACTGCAGATGCTGCGAGCAAATTCTGGTGTCCGGGCCAAAACATCTCAGCCAGCCCGCTGGCTGGTCTTTGTGTGCAGTCCAGCACCCGGGCCAACTCATCATTCACCCAGCCACGGCCGAGTCGGTCAATGAATTGCCGTCGCAAATTTGTCCCTTATTTTGACCTTTTGTCCCTTATTTGGGAATGAGAAAGTTGGCAACCCTATGTATCATAGGTGCCTAGTCTTACATAATCACAATCATTTATGTCCAGAGCATTTCCAAAGTTGGGCAAGTTACCTTTTCAACTTGGACTATAGAACATAGAAAGCCTCCACATCCTTCTTGTAATAGGAAGACCAAAACTACACATAATATGCGACCTGACCACTAAATTTATTGTGGGAAGCAGAGAATGAGGGAGTGGCCGAGCAGAGACAAGGAGATCAAGATCAAGATCAAGATTCAATTTATTTGTCATTTGGACCCCTTGAGGTCCAAACGAAATGCCGTTTCTGCAGCCATACATTACAAACAAATAGACCCAAGACACAACATAATTTACATAAACATCCATCACATTGCTGTGATGGAAGGCCAAAAAAACTTATCTCTCCACTGCACTCCCCCCCCCCCCCCCCCCGATGTCAAAGTCAAAGTCAAAGCCCCCGGCTGGCGATGGCGATTGTCCCGCGGCCATTAAAGCCACGCCGGGTGGTGCGAGGTCGCACACCGGGTCTTGATGTTAGAGCCCCCGGCGTGCGCTCGCAGAGTCCCGCGGCCATTCCAAGCCGCGCGGGGCGGTGATGTCAGGCCCCGCTCCAGGAGCTCTTCAACCCCGCAACTCGGGCGGGAGAAGTCGCCGTTGCGGGAGCCCTGAAAAGCGGTCTCCCTCCAGGGACCCGCGGGCTCCCGGTGCTGCCGTCCGCCAGACCCGCAGTTGCAGCCTCCGAATCTCCGGAGGTCGGGCCGCAGCAGCGCTCCACCACCGCTCCACCAGCTCTGGACTGGATGGAGACAGATGGAGAGGCACTGAATACTGGGTCCAATGGCAAGGAGATCCAAGAAGATTGGAGATCAAACTGTGCTCCACAGACTTAGTTCACATACAAAATCTTGTCCTATTTGGCTTAGGCACCCACCTCACGGCTAATTGACTCCCTAGTTCTTTCAGAAAAATAAGCCTCTTTATTCCCACCCCTTGCCTTCTGCCATTTAGTCAACCTTCCATCCATGCTGGTATCTTCAGTTTAGTTTATTGTCACATGTACCGAGGCACGGTGGAAAGGTTTTGTTGCGTGCTATCCAGTCAGCAGATAGACAACACATGATTACAACCGGGCCATTCACAGGATAAGGGAATAACATTTACTGGAAGATAAAGGCAGTAAAGCCCGATCATAGGTAGTCCGAGGGTCACCAATGAGGTAGATAGCAGTTCAGGATTGCTCTGTGGTTGCGTTTGGATGGTTGGCAACAGCTGGGCAGCAGTGTGCCTTCTGCCATTCAGCCAACCTTCTATCCATGCTGGCAACTCCCCTGTAATACCATGGTCTTTCATCTTGCTTCGGGAGAGGATGGAGAGCAGGGGAGAGACAAGACTTCGCCTTCCATCACAGTGACTCTCCTCCTCACTGTGATGGAAGGCTCCGAAGTCGTGTCGCAGCCGCGTGCCACCACAGCTCCCCATGCTCTGAGGCCAGCCTGACCCACGATTGGACGACAGATGGCGCAATGGGCTAAGTGTTCGACTGGCGACCGGAAGGTAGCCGGTTCGAATCCCGCTTGGAGTGCATACTGTCGTTGTGTCCTTGGGGCAAGACACTTCACCCACCTTTGCCTGTGTGTAAATGTAATGTAATTATGTGAAGCACTTTGGGGTCAATGCAAGTTGACTAAAAATGTGCTATATAAAATAAGATTATTATTATTATTATTGCTTCCTCTTGTATTCCAAAGATGTGAAGATTGTAGGTTAATTCGCTACTGTATATTTTCCCTAGTGTGTAGGATACAATACAATACAATACAATACATTTAACTGCACACGAGGATGAGTGGTGATCTTAATGGTGATGTATGGTTTCTGCAGCCATACAACAAAAATAAACTATTTTACAAGACACACAACCAACTTAATTCACACAGACATCCATCGGGAGCTCGCGGGTCCCTGGTGGGAGACCGCTTTTCGGAGCTCCCGCAACGGCAACTTCTCCCGCCCGAGTTGCGGGGCTGAAGGCGGCCCGGAGCGGGGCCTTATATCGCCTGGCGCGGCTTTAACGGCCGCGGGACTTGCCATCGCCCGCCGGGGGCTTTAACATCGGGAGAGGATGGAGAGCAGGGGAGAGACAAGACTTTGCCTTCCATCACGGTGACTCTCCTCCTCACTGTGATGGAAGGCTCCGAAGTCGGGTCGCAGCCGCGTGCCACCACAGCTCCCCACGCTCCGAGGCCGGCCTGACCCGCGATGGCAAGTCCGCGACTGGAGCTCCCAGGTCCTTCCGGCTGGAGGCCGCTCCACGGTGCTAGGCCCCAACTACAACGGAGACCTGACAGGGTAAAGGTCGCGTCTCCCGTGCAGGGAAGTGATTTAAAAGGTCACACACACCACACACCTACACACACACACACACACACACACACACACACACACACACACACACACACACACACACACACACACACACACACACACACACACACACACACACACACACACACACACACACACACAATTAACAAAATTATAAAAAACAATATAAAAACCACAGCAAATGGGACAAAAGGGAAAAAAAGGACAAACGAACTGCAGGGGCCGCGCCATTACAGCACGGCACTGGTACTAACATAGAACAAGTATACGCAGTGACTGATGGCTGGCACGGACTCGGTGGGCTGAAGGGCCTGTTTCCATGCTCTTACTTAGTTTAGCTTCATTCAGGGATACAGCATGGAAACAGGCCATTCAGCCCACCAAATCCACGCCGACCAGCGATCACCCCATACACTAACACTATCCTACACACTAGGGACAATTTACAATGTGACCAAAAGCCAGATTAACACATAGAAACATACAAACCTGCACGTCTTTGGAATGTGCGAGGGAGCTGGAGCACCCGGGGAAAACCCACGCGGTCACGGGGAGAACGTGCAAACTCCATACAGACAGCACCCGTAGTCAGGATCCGGGTCTCCACCACCATGCCGCCCCCGAACGTTTTCTAAAGACTAAAGTCTAAAGGTACAAACATAGACAATGGTTAAGGAGATGATTAAACAGAGGTGAGGTGAAAGCAAAAGAGAAATTGTTACCTTCATCTGAGTGAGGATAACCTCAGGCATATTCTTCTGCGTAAAAAAACTATCCAAGTTCCCCATTGTGAGCTGGTGTGATTTAGGAGTGTGGTCTGACCTAGGCACCATTGCACCTCCAACTGTGGAGATAAAATTAACTACAGCTGTCATCTTCACTACTACTGATTTCTTCCCTATCCCTTCTTCTGATAATGGTGACATTAATCAGAGTAAGGTAGGCCACAGAGTCGAAGCATATGACTTCCAGGCTAGTAAACAGTACGCATGAGTAACACCTTGATGTATGGACAATAACGTGCTGCTGATACTCAGAGAGTGGCATGTATCTGGTGAATCTCCAGCTGAGAATACTACAGGCTCTAAGAGAAAGGACTCAGTGGCCATAGAGAAGTGATACAGTGTGGGAACAAGCCCTTCGGCCCAACTTGCCCACACTGGCCAACAATGTCCCAACTACACTAGTCCCACATGCCTACATTTGGCCCATATCCGTCCAAACCTGTCCTATCCATGTTCCTGTCGAACTGTTTCATAAATGTTGCGATAGCCTCAACTACCTCCTCTGGCAGCTCAAGTGAAAAAGTTACTCCTTTGGTTCCTACTAAATCTTTCCCTCTTCATCTTAAACCTATGTGGTCTGGTTCTCAATTCACCTACTCTGGGCATGAGACTGTGCGTCTACCCGATCTATTCCTCTCATGATTTTGTACACCTCTATAAGATAGAAACATAGAAAATAGGTGCAGGAGTAGGCCATTCGGCCCTTCGAGCCTGCACCGCCATTCAATATGATCATGGTTGGTCATCCAACTCAGTATCCTGTACCTGTCTTCTCTCCATACCCCCTGATCCCTTTAGCCACAAGGGCCACATCTAACTCCCTCTTAAATATAGCCAATGAACTGGCCTCAACCACCCTCTGTGGCAGAGAGTTCCAGAGATTCACCCTCCTGTGCTCCAAGGAATAGAGTCCCAGCCTACCTAATCCCTCCCTATAGCTCGTGCCCTCGGGTCCTGGCAACATCCTCGTAAATCCCAGGACAATAGACAATAGGTGCAGGAGTAGGCCATTCTGCCCTTCGAGCCAGCACCGTCATTCACTGTGATCATGGCTGATCAACAGGAGCAGAAGGATAGCATGGGGGCACATTTAGGCAATTTGCCCCACTATTCATTTATGGCAGATCTACTTTTACCTCTCAACCCCGTTCCCCGTAACCCTTGACAACCTTACTAATTAGTAATCCTTGATACCCCGACTAATCACGAACCCAGCAATTTCTGCTTTAAAAATACCCACTTTTTACTTTTAGCGACACAGCATGGAAACAGACCCTTCAGCCCACTGAGTCCATGCTGACCATCCATCACCTGTTCACACTAGTTCTATGTCATGCCACTTCCTCAATGAATTCCACAGATTCACCACCCTCTAGCTAAAGAAATTCCTCCTCATCTTCATTCCCTAGTTACATCCTTCTATTCTGAGGCTGTGCCCTCTGGTCACGGACCCTCCCGCTAATGGAAACATCCTCTCCGCATCCACTCTATCCAGACCTTTCACTATTGGTAGGTTTCAATGAGACCCACCTCATCCTTCTAAACTCCAGCGAGTGCAGGCCCATATGTTAACTCAATCATGCCTGGGATCATTCTCGTAAACCTCCTCTGGACCCTCTCCAGTGCCAGCACATCCTTGCTCAGATGCTTTAGTCAGTAGGTGGGGAATCTGTGGAACCCACGCAGTCAAGGTGAGAGCGTACGAACGCCGTACGGACAACACACGTAGTCGGGATCGAACCGGGGTGTCTGACGCTGCAAGGCAGCAACTCTACCACTCCACCGCCGTGCCACACTTGTTTTGATCAGGACAAATGATATGACAAAAGCACCCTTCACTTATTTGTGTATAATTGAGGATTGGGGGATGCTGCTTAATTTCCTCCATAAAAGCTGTAATTTATAGTTTAATATTTTAATAGTTCTTGAGGCAAACCAGGTCCACTCCACATCAATACCCAATTTAATACCTGAAGTGTTTCTTCATGCCCATCAAGAATTTGTCTCCATATTAAGACCATGTACTCGTTCTTCTCTGTCCAACATTGTTACTGAATTGCAACAGATCTTTAAGAGCAATGATGAACATCTAAACTAAAAGTAGACAAAAAAGCTGGAGAAACTCAGCGGGTGAGGCAGCATCTATGGAGCGAAGGAAATAGCCGACATTTCGGGTCGAGACCCTTCTTCAGACATCTAAACTAATATCATTTAATGGAAGAGGTCTTTCAGTATTACATTCAGAGTGTACTTTAGGCTTTAGAGATACTGATGCAGCGTTGAAACAGGCCCTTTGGCCCACTGAGTCCGTACCGACCAGCAATTACCACGTATACAGGCACTATCTTCACACTAGGGACAATTTTCAATTTTACCGAAGCCAATTAACCTACAAACCTGCACGGTTTTGAAGTGTGGGAGGAAACCAGGGCACCTGGAGTAAACCCACGCAGGTCACAGGGAGAATGTAGAAACTCCGTACAGACAAGCACCCGTAGGCAGGATGGAACTCAGGCCTGGCGCAAATCTACCGCTGCACCACCGTGCCACACATTTTAAAAATAAATTATAAATTATAATTTATTTTCTAACCTGTGGAGGAGTGTGGAAAAGATATCCCTCTCAGTTCCCCTCCGATGCCCCCTTCCCCTTTTTATCTATTTTTCGTGAATTAACCAAGAAGTGGGGCTCAAGGAAGAGAGGGGGTGAGGTGGTTGTTCGAAGAGTAGTTACCTGACATTGGAGAATTGAATGTTCATACTGCTGGGTTTTAGGGTATCCAAGCGGAATGTGAGGTGCTGTTTCTCCAGTCTGCATGTGGCCTCACCCTGGCTATGGAGGAGGCCCAGGACAGAAAGACCAGGCTGGGAATGGGAAGCAGCTAAAATGATTAGCATTCAGGAGATCCAGCAGGCCTTGGTGGACTGAGCGCAAGTGTTCAGCAAAATGGTCTGTATTTCCACTGCTTGAAGCTCTTATCACCTTTTCACCTGCAGAGGCATGGCCAGATTGGAGCAAAGCTGGCCGTTTTAATGCCCAAAACAAGTTTTTTACACAAAGGGTGGTGGGTGCATGGAACAAGCTGCTGGAGGAGGTAGTTGAGGCTGGGACAATCACAATGTTTAAGAAACATCTAGACAGGTACATGGATAGGACAGGTTTAGAGGGATATGGGCCAAAGGCAGGCAGGTGGGACTAGTGTAGCTGGGACATGTTGGTCCCTGTGGGCAAGTTGTGCCGAAGAGCCTGTTTCCACGCTGTATCACTCTATAACTCTATTTGGGAATGCATAGGGGTGAATGCACAGTGTCTTTGCCCAGGGTAGGAGAATCAAGAATCAGAGTATAAGGTGAGAAGGGCAAAATCTATGATAAATCTGATGGGCCATATTGTCACTCAGATGGTGGGCATATAAGTTCATTAGTTCTAAAAGCAGAATTAGACCATTCGGCCCTTCAAGTCTACTCCACGGTTCAGTCATGGCTGATCTGTCTCTCCCTCCTAACCCCATTCTCCTGCCTTCTCCCCATAAACCCTGACACCCGTACTAATCAAGATTCTGTCAAACTCTTTAAAAATATCCATTGATTTGGTATGTGGAACGAGCTGGCAGAGGAGGGGGTTGAGGCAGTTACAAGAACAGTATATTTAAAGGGCACCTGGACAGGTCCATGGATGGAACAGGTTTAAAAGGATACGGGGCAAACACAGGCTGGTGAGACAAGTGTAGAAGAGGCACCTTGATGGGAATGTAGACAAAAATGCTGGAGAAACTCAGCGGGTGAGGCAGCATCTATGGAGCGAAGGAATAGGTGACGTTTCGGGTCGAGACCCTTCTTCAATCCTTTTTTCGATTTTTCCAGCATCTGCAGTTCTTTCTTAAACATCTTGGCAGGAATGGGCAGTTTGGGCCGAAGGGGCTGTTTCCGTGCTCTGTGACTCTATGACACTCTCATGACTTCTCCTTCTGTGGCCAGCAACCAGAAGGAATGTTATAAATGCTAATGGACTTCAGGCACCATTTAAAATGTGTTGTGATATATCCATCGGAAGGTCAGTCCCCCCTTCTGGATCACAGTGTTCTGCGCAACATTGCCACCTTGTGTGTGTGCATGGTAGACATTTGTTAGGATGGGGCATTTGTTTAGGAATTAGGGGAATTCTAGGCGTAATGAAAAATCTGAGGTTGAATAAGTATCTAAAATTATACGTGTATGCGGCACGGTGGTGTAGCGGTAGAGTTGCTGCCTCACAGCGCCAGAGACTCGGGTTCGATCTTGACTACGGCTGCTGTCTGTGCGGAGTTTGTACGTTTTCCGCATGACCTGCGTGGGTTTTCTCTGGGATCTCCGGCTTCCTCCCACACTCCAAAAACATACAGGTTTGTAGGCTAATTGGTTTGGTGTAAATTTAAATTGTCCCTTGTGTGTGTCGGATAGTGTAAGTGTACGGGGATCGCTGGTCTGCATGGGCTCGGTGGGCCGAAGGGCCTGTTTCCGTGCTGTATCTTTAAACTAAACTAAACCAACCTAAACTGTAGCACACTAACCAATCCATTGTTCATCGAGGTAAAAATAAATACATTTACTATTCAGATCAATCATCCGATCGGTCATTTCCACATTATTTGTGCCCCTCAACTAATATTATGGTGTAATAACATAATTTCAATCCATTATTAATATTGCTCTGATTACATTTTACGCCTATCCTCTCCCATGAGGTTTGCAGTTGAGTTTGCAGTTCCTTAGCTCCATGTTCTTACATCCTAGTATCTTCTGTCCACTACAGGGAGGCGGGACTAGTGTAGATGGGACATGTTGGTCGGTGTGGGCAAGTTGGGCCGAAGGGCCTGTTCCACACTGTATGAAATGTCACTTATTTGTGTTCTCCAGAGATGCTTCCTGGTTCAGTGAGTTACTCCAGCACTTGGTGTCTTTTTGATTGTGAACCAGCAATTTCAGTTCCTTGTATTCTGATAAAGGATAACGTGAGTCTGGATTTTAGAGTTCATAGAGTCATAAAGTGCAGGAGTATCTCAGTGGGTCAGGCCGCATCTGTGGAGAACATGGATACGTGACATTTCATCAGTAGGGGATCCCTGGCACACGCAGCAATAATGTACCAATAAACCATTGAACCATTGAATCAACGAGTCAATGATTTTACAAACTAGGGTTTTAAGAGCCATACAGTATGGAAACAGGCCGTTCAGCCCAACTTGCCCATACTGGCCAATATGTCCCACCTACACTGGTCCCAACAAATGCTTTTTGTTATCCATGTACCTGCCTAACTGTTTCATAAACATTACAAAAGTCCCTGTCCCAACTACCTCCTCTGGCAGCTCATTCCATACACCCACCACCCTTTGTGTGAATATGTTACCCCGTCAGATTCCTATTAAATCTTTCCCTTTTCATCTTAAACCAATGTCCTCTGATTCTCGATTCTGGGCAAGAGTCTACCTGATCTATGCCTCTCATGGAGGAGAGGTGTATTTTGCTCTTAGCCTGTGCGATCGTGCAATGAGATAATTTCCCATTTGTGACCTGACCATCTTTGTTTAATAAAAAATCTGTCAATCTCAGATTTAAAATTTATATTTGACCGAGTCTTTGATTTGGTTTTGTGGAGTGCATTACGAACATCTACCCCACTGCTGGGCTAGTGTTTAGTGTTTAAAGCGTGCTTCCTAATTCTAGACACCCCACCCCCAATCTAAACCTCCTCAAAACCACAAACAGTTATAAACAGTATTCCTCTTTCTATACATTCATTTCCCATTACCAGCTAGAATTCCATTATTCTTTATTTACTTTAGGTCACTTTCTTGGTCATAGAAAATAGGTGCAGGAGCAGGCCATTCGGCCCTTCGAGCCTGCACCGCCATTCAATATGATCATGGCTAATCATCCAACTCAGTATCCTGTACCTGACATCTCTCCATACCCCCTGATCCCTTTAGCCACAAGGACCACATCTAACTCCCTCTTAAATATAGCCAATGAACTGGCCTCAACTACCTTCTGTGGCAGAGAATTCCACAGATTCACCACTCTCTGTGTGAAAAATGTTTTCCTCATCTCGGTCCTAAAAGATTTCCCCTTTATCTTTAAACTGTGATCCCTTGTTCTGGACTTCCCCAACATCGGGAATAATCTTCCTGCATCTAGCCTGTCCAACCCTTTAAGAATTTTGTGAGTTTCTATAAGATCCCCCCTCAATCTTCTAAATTCTAGCGAGTACAAGCCGAGTCTATTCAGTCTTCCTTCATATGAAAGTCCTGACATCCCAGGAATCAGTCTGGTGAACCTTCTCTGTACTCCCTCTATGGCAACAATGTCTTCCCTCAGATTAGGGTCATAGTACAGTGAAACGTTTTTGTTGTGTGCTATCTAGTCAGCGGAAAGACAATTCATGATTACAATCGAGCTATTTATCATCTTGTAGGAAAACACAAAAAGCTGGAGTAACTCAGCGGTTCATGCAGCATTTGTGCAGTAACGGAATATGTGTTGTTTCGGTTTGAGATCCCTTTTCCGTCTGAAGAATAGACAATAGACAAGGTGGTAATAGGTGCAGGAGTAGGAGTACACCATTCGGTCCTTCAAGCCAGCACCGCCATTCAATGTGATCATGGCTGATCATCCCCAATCAGTACCCTGTTCCTGCCCTCCCCATGTCCCCTGACTTAAAGATATACCGATCTTTAAGAGCCCTATCAAGCTCTCTCTTGAAAGTATCCATTCATTTCCTCGACCCGAAACATCACCTGTTCCTTTTCTCCAGATATGCTGCCTGTCCCGCTGAGTTACTCCAGCTTTTTGTGTCTATCTTCGGTTTAAACCAGCATCAGCAGTTCCTTCCTGCACTTTCCTTATCTTGCGTTTAGCTGAGGCATCCACCCAATCTTGACATCCCCCTCACTGCACTCTTCCCCTGACCTCTGAAACCTCCTGTATATTTCATAGGCCCGTGCACACTGCGGGGAATCTGCCTGCTCTCCAGTTGCAGATGCCGAGAGCAAAGGAAAAATATGAAATAAAACGCAGACAAATCTGGTATCGCAAACGCCCTGTGCCCAGAGTTCAGAGAGGGCGGACTGGGAAATTAAAACAGAACATGCTGGAGAAACCCAGCTGGATAGACAGAACCTGCGGAGACATAGACAGAATTAACATTGGTGGTCACTGGTCTTTTAACAGAGCCAGGCGAGAACAGAGGGGGGACAGGAGGGACTGAGGTAGCAATGGGAATGTCAATGAGTTTGATGCATGGAGATCAGGGGGGGGTGACTGGATGGCAAGAGTATTAGTGGAGCCTGCTGAGAGAGGTTGGTGAAGGCTTATTGATACAGGGATCTGTTGGGACGAGATGTAAGTAAGATGAAAGAGGACAGGAGACAGAGAGAGGAGAAAAATCAATATTGGAGCTGAGGGATAAAAAATCACAAGCAGTTGCTGCAAATTTTAGTTTGGTTTTAATAATAATAATAATAATAATAATTTTATTTATAGAGCACTTTAAAAACAAACATAGCTGCAACAAAGTGCTGTACATC
Organism: Leucoraja erinaceus; assembly: GCF_028641065.1. Lineage (NCBI taxonomy): Eukaryota > Metazoa > Chordata > Chondrichthyes > Rajiformes > Rajidae > Leucoraja > Leucoraja erinaceus. The sequence goes on along the minus strand of NC_073381.1, from coordinate 7,491,915 downwards.
ACTAATCATTGACAAAAAAGTTAATACACACCAAAAATAAGAATCAAAAGAAATAGTAGGAAAAGACATGTAAAATAAAGAAACATCAAAAACACCACAAACACCGAAGCAAAGCCCCCTTCTGGCATGGTCAAAACTGCCAGCGAATTCACAAAAGCGTTTTACACAACAGTGGTGGGTTTGTAGATGGGCGTACAGTGGAGGGGGCCTGTCACAGGTGATGTGCAAAAAACGGCAGGGTGGTTCTTCAGAGTGCCGGAGCAGCACAACAGCTGAGAAAGGCTCTAAAGTCCCATCTCTGAGACCGTCCGACTAGACCTCGGTACCTCCGAGGAGCAGCTGACCAGCTGACCTTTTAGGGGGACCGGGCACACTGAGCGTCATGGGTGGAGCAGCTCAGGCAGACAGGTAAGAAGCGGGGCGATTATTGCCCATTCAGAGATTTAAAAAGCCAAATAAGTTTAGAGGTACAGCACAGAAACAGGCCCTTTGGCCCGCCGATTCTGGGCCGACCAGCGATCTCTACACACTAAAGGGCCTGTCCCACTTGGGGCGTCATTTGCACATCACGCAGATGGCGCGCAAAGTTTATGTACTTCCCAAAATCCTGGGGCACCGCGCGCGACCGCGCGTCACTGCCTGCGTCACCACGCACCATGAGAGCGTAATGTGCACCATGCGCGCATCACGACACGTGCGTCGTGTGTTGTGACGTGTAAATGATGTCGCTTAAATGACTCGCAAATGCCGCCCAAGTGGGACAGGCCCTTAACACTATTCCTACACACACTAGGGACAATTTACAATTTTACCGAAGCCAATTAACCTACAAACGTGTCTGACTTTGGAGTGTGGGAGGAAACCGGAGCACCCGGAGAAAACCCACACAGGTCATTGGGAGATACACCATGGAAACAGGCCCTTCGGCCCACCGAGTCCGCCTGGACCAGCGATCCTCGCACATTAACGCTATCCGACACACACCAGGGACGATTTACACGTATACCGAAGCCAATTAATCTACAAACCTGCATGGCTTTGGAGATCTCGGAGAAAACCCACGAGAACGTACAAACTCCATACAGACAGCAACCGTAGATAGGTTCGAACCCGGGTTTCAGTGATGTAACAACTCAACCACTACACCACCGTGCCTCCCCTAACAGACAAACAGCTGTGTCATATAATCAATTCGGATGCAATGGTTTAATATATGTTGCCATATACTTAAAAGAGCAGCAATAAATAATACATAGATGGAAACAAATCTCTCCATTTAGTGAGACTGATGAATTGTCTGGCATAACACCAAACTGCTTCCACAAATGAACAATAACAAAGGGAGAATAGAGAGGACAGGCACAAATCCAGAAGAGTTAAGTAAGTACAGGTAAGACCACATCTGGAGTATTGTGTCCAGTTTTGGTCTCCTAATTTGAGGAAGGACATCCTCGTGATTGAGGCAGTGCAGCGTAGGTTCACGAGATTGATCCCTGGGTTGGTGGGACTGTCATATGAGGAAAGACTGAAAATACTAGGCTTGTATTCACTGGAGTTTAGAAGGATGAAGGGGGATCTTATAGTAACGTATAAAATTATAAAAGGACTGGACAAGCTAGATGCAGGAAAAATGTTCCCAATGTTGGGTGAGTCCAGAACCAGGGGCCACAGTCTTAGAATAAAGGGGAGGGCATTTAAGACTGAGGTGAGAAAAAACGTTTTCACCCAGTGAGTTGTGAATTTATGGAATTCCCTGCCACAGAGGGCAGTGGAGGCAAAATCATTGGATGGATTTAAGAGAGAGTTAGATAGAGCTCTCGGGGCTAGTGGAGTCAAGGGATATGCGGAGAAGGGAGGCACGGGTTATTGATAGGGGATGATCAGCCCTGGTCACAATGAATGGTGGTGCTGGCTCGAAGGGCCGAATGGCCTCCTCCTGCACCTATTTTCTATGTTTCTATGTTTCTATGTTTCTAGGTCCACCACCGATTTTCCAGCAACCTTGGTTCTAGAGCCTCGCCGGATTATCCATTTTGCCGGGCCAACAGAGGTCACGGCCTCCAAGAGCAGTTCAACAGTACCGGAACGTTCCGCCTAGGCCGCCGAGGGGCCGAGATAGCATCCCGTGAAGTCGGCCTGGGAAGTCGGCAATGGGAACGGATCTGCCGGCTCCAGCCGGGCCGGAGTTCCAGAACCCTGGGGGCAAATTTCACCCGGGTTCGATCCTGGCTTCGGGTGCTGTCTGTGCGTAGTTTGTGCGTTCCCCCCGTGACCTGCGTGGGGTTTCTCCGGGAACTCCGATTTACTCCCACACTCCAAAGACGTACAGGTTTGTAGGTTAATTGGCTTTGGTAAAATTGTAAATTTTCCCCAGTGTTTAGGACAGTGTACGTGATAATTGTTGGTCGGTGGGGACTCGGGTGGATTGCTGGTCGGGTGGGCCAAAGGGCCTGTTTCCCTGCTGTATCTCCAAAGTCTAAAGTCCAAATGATTATTTTATTAAATCATCATTCTGCTTAACTTTGATATTCATTAAAGAACTTGCCTGGTAAAATCGGACCTGAGTGATACAGTATGATTCATCATGAGACATTACAAATGATCATGCCCATTATATCCGAGTAGTTCAGTTGGCACCATAAACATATTATCATTAATTACAGTGTGTTCGGATATTGTTCTGGATACACAATTAACAACGGTTTACAAATGAAATACCTTTATAGCGGAATTAATTGATACTTGTACACATCTCCAAGGCAAATCACTTTGCAGAGGATTCTTTTCATGAAAGCAGAAACCAGTTTTATAAAAGACTAATTCATGCGTTCACAATCGTTCCAGACACTCCATTGTAGCAGCTGTTCCAGCTAAAGAGGAAACATCACGCGCAGGGTTTATAACCTGCCAAGGCAATATACTGGAAGTGAGGTGAATAAATGGGAGGCACGGTGGTGCAGTGGTCGAGTCTTTTTGAAAATTCATAATCGAAACATAGAAACATAGAAAATAGGTGCAGGAGTAGGACATTCGGCCCTTCGAGCCTGCACCGCCATTCGATATGATCATGGGTGATCATCCAACTCAGTATCTCATCCCTGCCTTCTCTCCATACCCCCTGATCCCTTCAGCCATCTAACTCCCTCTTAAATATTGCCAATGAACTGGCCTCAACTACCTTCTGTGGCAGAGAATTCCACAGATTCACCACTCTCTGTGTTAAAAAATGACTTTCTTATCTCGGTCCTAAACGACTTCCCTCTTATCCTTAAACTGTGACCCCTAGTTCTGGACTTCCCCAACACGGGAACAATCTTCCTGCATCTAACCTGTCTAACCCCTTAAGAATTTTGTAAGTTTCTATAAGATCCCCCCTCAATCTTCTAAATTCTAGCGTGTACAAGCCAAGTCTATGCAGTCTTTCTTCATATGAAAGTCCTGTCATCCCAGGAATCAGTCTGGTGAACCTTCTCTGTACTCCCTCTATGGCAAGAATGTCTTTCCTCAGATTAGGAGACCAAAACTGTACGCAATACTCCAGGTGTGGTCTCATCAAGACCCTGTACAACTGCAGTAGAACCTCCCTGCTCTTATACTCAAATCCTTTTGCTATGAATGCTAACATACCATTTTCTTTCTTCACTGCCTGCTGCACCTGCTGCACCTGCATTCCTACTTTCAATGAAGAGGTTCGAGTGTTGTACAAACACTCATTTAATAGATCGACCAAATGATGCAGCACAATAACCTGGCTCTCAACATCAGCAAAACCAAGGAACTGATTGTGGACTTTGGAAGGGGTAGGATAGGGACCCACACTCCCATTTACATCAACGGGACGATGGTGGAAAGGATCAAGTACTTCTAATTCCTGGGCGTGCATATTTCCGAAGATCTCTCCTGGTCCCAGCACACTGATGCAATCATAAAGAAAGCACATCAGCGCCTCTACTTCCTGAGAAGACTAGGGAGGGTTGGCATGTCAATGAGGACTCTCTGCACAGTAGAGAGCATGCTGACTGGTTGCATCGTGGCTTGGTTCGGCAACCTGAACGTCCAGGAGCGGAAAAGGATGCAGAAAGTTGTGACCACTGCCCAGTCCATCATCGGCTCTGACCTCCCCACCATCGAAGGGATCTCTCCTCAAAAAGGCAGCCAACATCGTCAAGGACCCACACCATCCTGGCCACACACTCATCTCTCCGCTACCATCGGGCAGAAGATACAGGAGCCTGAAGTCTGTTACATCCAGGTTCAGGAACAGCTGCTTCCCCACAGCCATCGGGCTATTAAACTCACCAACAACCAGACTCTGAACTGTAACAGCCTACTGCACGTTATCTGCTTATTTATGTGTATATTGAACTGAACTGTTCTGTATTTATGCTGACAATACTCTGTTGTGCTGCAGCAATGCAAGAATTTCATTGACCTAGCTGGGACACATGACAATAAACTCTCTTGATTCTAGACTCCAATATTTAAACACAGTTTAATATTAGTACAAAAACGTTTGCTGCAAAGTGAAGTCTAGCACCCCGTCACCTGACCACCCAGATCGGCGTTGATTGGTCGGCCCAGATCACACCAGTTCATACGAGATCTCTAGCTCGATGAACGAAGGTTCGAGACCAAAGTGACTCGGCCACAAGATGGCGCCACAATACGTTCATAAGCTCCAGGAACAGAATTCGCCCATTCAGCCCATCAAGTCTACTCCACCACTCGATCATGGCTGATCTATCTGATCTATCTCTCCCTCTCAACTGCATTGATCTCAGAAAATCTACTGACATGAGCGGGGGGGGGGGGGGCACTGCATAACAAGAGGGAGCTCGCAATGCAGGGAGATGTATCAAAATCACCCAGCAGGTCATGATTCCCAAAATTGACATTTATCTTTAATAAAGGGGAGGACAGTGGTGCAGCGGTAGAGTTGCTGCCTCACAGAGACACGGGTTTAATCCTAACTACGGATCCTGTCTGTACAGAGTTTGTACGTTCTCCCCGTGACCGCGTGGGTTTTCTCCGGGTGCTCCAGTTTCCTCCTTCACTCCACAGACGTGCAGGTTTGTATGTTAATTGGCTTCGGTGATAGTTATAAAATTGTCCCTAGGAACTAATATCCACCTCGTTGGTGATGCTTGGACTGTCCTTGATCAGATTTTGCTGACTTTACCTTGCACTAAACATTATTCCCTTATCATGTATCTATACACTGTAAATGACACGATTGTCTTTCCGCTGGCTGGTTAGCACGCAACAAAAGCTTTTCACTGTACCTCGGCACACGTGACAATAAACAACACTGTAAACTAAACAGTAAACTAGTGTGGAGGATAGTGCTAGTGTACACGGTGATCGCTGGTCGGCGTGGTTTAAGGATAAAGGGGAAATCTTTTAGGACTGTGATGAGAAAAACATTTTTTACACAGAGTGTGGCGAATCTCTGGAATTCTCTGCCACAGAATGTAGTTGAGGGCGGTTCATTGGCTATATTTAAGAGGGAATTAGATGTGGCCCTTGTGGCTAAAGGGATCAGGGGGTATGGTGAGCAGGCAGGGATGGGATACTGAATTGGATGATCAGCCATGATCATATTGAATGGCGGTGCAGGCTCGAAGGTCCAAATGGCCTACTCCTGCAACTATTTTCTATGTTTCTATGTTTCTATGTTTCTATGACCCGGTGGGCTGAAGGGCCTGTTTCCGCATTTCATCTCACTAATAAAACCAAAGCATTTCATGGAAGACGTTGAATAATCTTTCACTTCTAAATTGAAGTGAAAAAATTGACATTGAGGCTTGCCATGGTAGTGCATGCTTAGATGAGAAGCCTTCGGTTTGCACATTTGTTCCCAGTTCTCAGTCCCTCTCCAGTGAATATTCCAACACTGATGAATAGTCAGCCAGATTTGATCTGCACGGTGCGAAAAGGGAAGATTAAAAGCTTAGACCCTGGCAGCTTACACCGAGAGAACATTGGCGAGGTGTCAGTCATCTTGGGAAGATTAGATGATAAATTGCTGAGAAAAGTTGAACGCAGCTGAAAATATCAAATCTGCTGCCATGACGTAAAACCACAGTCTGATTCTAGTTGTCCCAACGCACAAGGGTAAAATAGCAACCTCACATAAAATCACAAACGGTTTTTAGATTTAGTTTTAGAGATACAGCCGGAAACAGGCCCTTCGGCCCAGCGAGTCCGCACTAATCAGCGATCCTCGCACATTGAGGGGGGACCTTACCTAAACGGTAGCGAATAGTGAAAGATCTGCATGGATTGGACGTGGAGAGGATGCTTCCACTAGCGGGAGAGTCTATGACCAGAGGGCACAGTCTCAGAATAAAAGGACATGCGTTTTGAAAGGAGATGAGGAGAATTTCTTCTGTAGAATCTGTAGAATTCATTGCCACAGAAGGCTGTGGAGGCCTAGTCATTGGGTATTTTTAAGGCAGAGAATGATAAATTCTTGATTAGTACAGGTGTCAGCCATTGGGTTATGGGGAGAAGGCAGGAGAATGGGGTAGAGAGGGAAAAATAGAACAGCCATAATTGAATGGTGGAGTAGACTCGATGGGCCGAATGGCCTAATTCTGCTCCCAATACTTATGAATTCATGCAATTAAAGATCGTTCAGGAGTGGTTTATCCAGAGGCCGCCTATCCTTACGGCCCTCAAAGCTAAATTGTAACAATTACTTGTGAATATTTCTTGTCTGACCTTGAATTGTAATCCACACTGAGGTTTACATGATGTCTAAGTATAGTTTACAATGAGCTGTATTGCATTGAATGATATTACAAGAACATTAATGAACGTAATATGAGGAAAAGCATTTAAATTCCTGCTGCATCAGACTGCAAAGCAACAGCATCTTATCTTCACGACTCCGAACACAGAAGATCAAGTTCAAGTTCAAATGTATTTGTCACATGCCCCATAAATTGCAGTGAAATGCCATTTACCATGCAGTGTTACAATGAAAAAAGGACGCAATACACAACATCATTCAACACAGACATCCACCACAGCATTCTTCACTGTGGTGGAAGGCAATACAGTTCAGCCACTTCCTCCTCCATATCCACCCTTGTTCACTGTAGTCACCGCTACAGACGGCCCGATGTTCAAGCCCTCTGGTTGGGATGGTCTGAACGCAGCCGTTGGGACAGGTCGAACACACCCCATGGCCTGGACCTCCCAAATCGGCCACCTCCTTACCGGAGACAGCAGCTATCAGATGTTGCGGACCGCAGGCCGGCGGTCGGAGCTGTTCTCCAGCGACCCCCAGCGAGGGATCGCCCGCTCCACGCCTGAAAGGTCCGCTCCACACCTGCCGCCAGAAGCTTCACAGACCGAGGCTCCAAGATGTTGCAGGCCTCAAGCCAGCGGTCGGAGCGCTTCTCCGGAGACCCCCCGGCAAGGGGGTCTGCGATGTTAAAATCCCCGCTCCGCTGCCACTGAAGCTCTGGGCCCGACTCCAGGAAAGGCCGTACCAAATCAGCTGCAAGGCCGGGAGGAGGGGGGTGAAGAAGCGACAAGGAAGAAAGTTGTTTAAGAAGGAACTGCAGATGCTGGAAAATCGAAGGTAGACAAAAATGCTGGAGAAACTCAGTGGGTGCAGCAGCATCTATGGAGCGAAGGAAATAGGCAACGTTTCGGGCCGAACCCCTTCTTCAGACTGATGGGGGGTGGGGGCGGGGAGAAGAAAGGAAAAAGGAGGAGGAGGAGCCCGAGGGCCGAGGGAGAGATAGGAAGGGGAGGAGACAGCAAGGGCTAACAAAATCGGGAGAATTCAATGTTCATGCCCCCAGGCTGAAAGTTGCATCTCTGCCGAGGTAGGTGCCTGAAAAAGTTTCCCCCTATCCCCTCCCCCTCAACAACCCCCACACAAGACATACAGAGAAGCACTAAAACATACTTTTGAACATATTAAAAAAAAACGAAAAAAGTTGAAACCGGGAACCTGCTACAAGCAAGGCAGCACCACCAGAACCAAATATTGAACATAAATCCATGCAGTTTCAGGTTTAAAACCTTTTTCTGACTGATTTGTGGAGGGGAATGGGGGAGGGCGGAAAGAAAGCTGGAAGAGAGAAAGTGCAGGTGAAAGCCTGGCGAGCGATGGGTGGATACAGATGAGGGCAAATTTTAACTGGCAGATGATTCGCTCAAAGGCCGGAGATGAAAAGACAGATGGTGGGACTTAAGATTCGAAGAAGTACGAGTTGTGAAGCCAGATGAAGCATCATAGATCGAAGGAGAGAGGGGACCTCATTGAAACTTGCTGAATAGTGAAAGGCTTAAATGGGATGGATGTGAAGAGGATGTTTCCACCAGTGGGAGAGTCTAGGCCTACCAGAGGCCATCACCTCAGAATAAAAGGACGTGCCTTTAGAAAAGAGATGAGGAGGAATTTAAGAGAGCGTTAGAATGGATTTAAGAGAGAGTTAGATAGAACTCTAGTGGAATCAAGGAATATGGGGAGAAGGCAGGCACGGGTTAATGATTGGGGACGATCAGCCATGATCGCGATGAATGGCGGTGCTGGCTCGAAGGGCCGAATGGCCTCCTCCTGCACCTATTTTCTATGTTTCTATGAATTTATTTAGTCAGAGGGTATCTGTGGAATTCATTGTCACAGGAGGTCCAGTCAATGGGTATTTTTAAGGCAGATATTGACAGAATCGTGAGGGTGTTGGGGGTAGTGGAGAGAAGGCAGGATAATGGGGTTGAGAGGGAGAGATAGATCAGCCATGATTGAATGGTGGAGTAGACTTGATGGGCTGAATGGCCTCATTCTACGCCAAGAACTTAAGAAATGCATGAATATCTAGGTGGGCCATAGGGAAGAGGAGGAGAGAGGAGATAATTAAAGGGGTTATTTGTAGGTTAGCCATCTAAAATTGGAGAATTCAATACAAGAGATGCTGCCTGACCCTCTGAATTACTCCTGCACTTTGTGTCTTTTTTTTTGCAAACCAGAATCTGCAGCTCCTTGTGCCTACCTAAAACAAGACAGCACAGAAACAGGCCCTTCGGCCCACAATGCCTGTGCTGTACATTATACCGAGATAAAGTAATCCAATCTGCCTGCACATGGACCATAGCCCACCAATCCCTGCACATCCACGAGTCTACCTGAAGCCTCTTAAATGCCACTGTTGTATCTGCCTCCACCACCACCCCTGGTAGCTCGTTTCAGGCACCCAGCACCCTGTGTGAAAATAACCTGCCCCACACGTATCCGTTAAACTTTGCCCCTCTCTCTGTAAACCTCTGCACTCTCGTTTTTGACATTTCCACCCAATAAGAACATTTCTGCACGACAATCTTGGGATTGTATTTGTTAATAGGGCAACTTCCATTACTCACATCATATACATTTCAGGCAATCTTCAGCAAGAGAGCACCCAACATAAAAAGAGAAAATGCTGAAACACGCAGCAGGTTCGTCAGTATCTGTGGAAAGAGAAACAGTTGTAGCGGCACCTAGTGGTGGGGCTGGGTATTCAGAACGCTCGTCATTGGTCGGATCTGTCACGTGACCCGGGGGTTAGTTCGCTGGCTTTTTGAGAGTAATTAGCAGTTAGCGCTTCTTGCATCGACAGGGGTTGTAATCGTCAGGTACACGGAGTTTCAAGCATGTTTTTGTTAATAAAGAATATTTTGTTCAACCGGCATGGTCTCACTACAGAGTGTTAATTTTTCAGGTTGAAGACCCTTAGTTGGATTAGGAGAACCAACCATCTCTCCTTCCCCTGAATTGCATTGTTGTTGAGGTCTTCCCCCAAACCATCCACATCCGTACTGACAGCGCTCGTAGTCATGATCAAACTCTGGTGCTGTAAAGGGGCTGTCCCACTGCGGGGACCTAATTTGTGAGTGTAGAAGAGTTTAGGAGAGTATGAAAAAGTGTCATGTTGAAGACCTCCTTCAACCATGTTGAAGACTAGCTTCGACTAACTTCGAGAAAATTAGACACTGAATAGTGGAGAGTGAAGACAACCTCCTTCGATCTCCCCCGACCTCTTTCGACTTTGTAGAAGACTATCTACGACTACCTTTGACTACCCTACAATACCTTCCTTTACCCTCGATTACCCACTAATAACATGCCGACCTACTACGATCATATTGAATGGCGGTGCAGGCTCGAAGGGCCGAATGGCCTACTACTGCACCTAATTTCTATGTTTCTATGTCTATGTTTCTATGACCTACTTCGACTAAACCTACGAGTAAAAAGTTGTCGATATTTTCCATGGCGGCCTGTTTTTACTCGCGTGCATTTTTCAGCATGTTGAAAAAAATGTTGCGACCTAGCTGAGGCCTCACGTACATGAGGACTACTCTCGAGCATGAAGGAGAGTGAGGGGGCTGTCCCACTGCGGCAACCTCAACTGCGAGTTTAGAAGAGTTTGCCCTCGACTCAAACTCGCAGCATGGTCGACACGTGGTCCTAGGAGGTCCTATGAGGTCACTGGAACTCTCCTTCATGCTCGAGGGAAGTTCCCGCATACTCGCGGCCTCAGCTAGGTCGCGGAATCTTTTCAGCATGTTGAAAATGTTTCCGCCAGTAAAAATTGGTCGGCATGGTTCTTTTTAAACTTGTAGTGCAGTGGAATGGGGTCACTATGTAGTTACAGGCAGTCGAGGGCAGCTGTAGGCAATCTCCTTTGCTGATCAGGCATTTTAATTGGCTCATTGGAGTTTTCAGGACCTAGGTAAAACGACCGGTAGGTTAAATCCCCGGTAAACTTTATTAAACGGTGTCTTACTTCTTAAAAGTGTCTCCACTCCAATCTCCCCCAGCGCTCCCCTTCTCTCCCCCCACCCCCTCCCAAACCCCCCCCCCCCCCCCCCACCACCACCCCACCTCCGCGTTTGTGTAAAGGACTAACCGTACACTGTGCAGCCGTCTTTTACCGTCCTCTTCATTATGGGTGTGAATTTCAGACAGCGCTCCCCCGCTTTCCTGGCCCCCGCCTTTGCGACGTGTGTGTGTGTGTGTGTGTGTGTGTGTGTGTGTGTGTGTGTGTGTGTGTGTGTGTGTGTGTGTGTGTGTGTGTGTGTGTGTGTGCGTGTGTGTGTGTGTGTGTGTGTGTGTGTGTGTGCGTGTGCGTGCGCGTGTGTGTGTGTGTGTGCGTGTGTGATCGTGTGCGGTGTGTGTGTGTGTGTGTGTGTCTGTGTGTGTGTGTGGTGTGTGTGTGTGCGTGACGGTCGAAGATCTCGAAGTTTTCCAGGCGAGTGACCTCGAGCATGAAGGAGGTCTTTACAAAGACCTCCTAGGACTCATGTCAACTATGCTGCGAGTATGAGTCGAGGGCAAACTCCTCTAAACTCGCCAATTAGGTCCCCACAGTGGGACAGGCCCTTAAAGGGGCTGTCCCATTGCAGCAACCTAATCTGCGAGCTCAGACGAGTTTGCCCTCGTAGCTTGGTCGACACGAGGTCCTAGAAGGTCTTTGTAACTCTCCGTCATGCTCGAGAGTAGTCCCCGCGTACTCGACGCCTCAGCTGGGTCGCGGCGTATTTTTCAACGTTGAAAAATGCCCGCGAGTAAAAAAAGATCGCCATGGAAAATATCGATACTCGTAGGTTAAGTCGAAGTAGGTCCTACTAGGTCAGCATATTATTCGTTGGTAATCGAGGGCAGTTGAAGGTAATGAAGGTAGTAGTCGAAGATAATCTTCAACATAGTCGATGGGAGGTTGAAGGAGATCGAAGGAGGTCGTCCTCACTCTCCACTATTCGGTGTCCAATTTTCCCGAAGCTAATCGAAGCTAGTCTTCAACATAGTTGAAGGAGGTCTTCTGCATAGTCGAAGGAGGTCTTCAACATGACATTTTTTCAAACTCTCCTAAACTCTTCTAAACTCGGCAATTAGGTCGCCGCAGTGGAACAGCCCCTTAATGCAGCAACACTTAAAACTAAGGGGTAGGCCATTTAGAACGGAGATGAGGAAAAACTTTTTCACACAGAGGTTTGTGCATCTGTGGAATTCTCTGCCTCAGAAGGCAGTGGGGGACAATTCTCTGTATGCATTAATGAAAGAGTTGGATAGAGCTCTTAAAGATAGCGTGGAGAGGGGATATGGGGAAGAGGCAGGAACTGGCCACTGAGTCTGGATGATCAGCCATGATCACAGTTAATGGCGTTGCTGCCTCAAAAGGCCTAATGGCCTACTCCTGCACCTATTGCAGGACCTACTCCTGCACTCCTGCACCAATTGTCTATTGTCTATTGTCTACCACTGCAGTTTCCTCCCACACTACAAAGGCGTACAGGTCTGTAGCTTAATTGACTAGATAAAATTGTAAAGTGTAAAATTGTAAAGTGTAGGATAGTGTTAATGTTTGGGGATTGCTGGTCGGTGCGGACTCCATGCTGTATCTCTAAACTAAGCTAAACTAAGCTAAGCTAAACTAAACTAAACTAAACCAAACTAAACTAAACTAAACTAAATGTTTCAGTACTTGCACATTGAACAGAAATCATTTCATCTGCAATGATAAACCCTTGAATTGCACGGTTAAACAAGCTGATTTAATGTAGGTACCGACTCCAACATGTCTCGCTACTCTGGTTCTCCCCAGAGACCACAAATTGTTACTGTGCTGTAACACAACGAAAAACACACAATTAGACACCAAGGCACAAAGGATAAAATGAATCACAAATATATTTCAGCCAGATGTTGGCTGGCAATTAATCAGCTGCAAGCATGTATTTAAGGAGTAGAATATTAATTCAGGCTTAATTTTACCAGGATGTGGAAAAGGCACTCATACAAAACGGAGTTGCTCATCAAAATGGTAATGGAATGTTAAAGAAGGCGACATTGTTATTTCTCTCCCTTCAAGTAACCCTTTCATTCCCTCTCTCTCCATCCCTCCCCCACCCTAGTCGTCCTATTGGTTTAACTGTCGCCCTGGTGAGTTTCGCTGTTTGTATCTACTTGTTATCACCTCCTTCCACAGCCAACAATGAACCATTGTGGGCTCCACCTTCCCTCGATCATCGTTGCTGGCTTTGATTTGTTCTTTTCATATCTTTCATTCATTTGTTCTTTGTACCTTTCCACACCTCTGGTTTCCCTCTCCCCTGACGCTTAGTCTGAAGAAGGGTCCTGACCCGAAACATCACCCGTTCCTTTTCTCCAGTGATGCTGCCTGAACGACTGAGTTACTCCAGAATTTTGTGGCTACCTTCGGTGTAAACCAGCATCTGAGTTTATAAGTTTTGTTTATTGTCACGTGTACCGAGGTATAGTGAAAAGCTTTTGTTGCTTGCTAACCAGTCAGTGGAAAGACAATACATGATTACAATCGAGCCATCGATCGATTACAATCGATCCAAGTGTACAGATAAATGATAAGTGATTAACAATGTTTAGTAGTTTAGCAAGGTAAAGCCAATAAGGGGGGACTTGATAGAGGTCTTTAAAATGATGAGAGGGATAGACAGAGTTGATGTGGACAAGCTTTTCCCTTTGAGAATAGGGAAGATTCAAACAAGAGGAAATGACTTCAGAATTAAGGGACAGAAGTTTAGGGGTAACATGAGGGGGAACTTCTTTACTCAGAGAGTGGTAGCTGTGTGGAATCAGAGTCAGAGTCAGAGTCAGAGTCAATTTACTTGTCATTTGGACCCCTGGAGGTCCAAACGAAATGCCGTTTCTGCAGCCATACATTACACACAAATAGACCCCAGACACAACAATAATTACATTTAACATAAACATCCATCACATAGCTGTGATGGAAGGCCAAATAAACTTATCTCTGGGGGGGGTGGGTAAAAGAAAGGAAGATGAGCTTCCAGTGAAGGTGGTGGAGACAGGTTCGTTGGTATCATTTAAAAATAAATTGGATAGGCCTATGGATGAGAAGGGAATGGAGGGTTATGGTATGAGTGCAGGCAGGTGGGACTAAGGGGAAAAAAAGTTGTTCGGCACGGACTTGCAGGGTCGAGATGGCCTGTTTCCGTGCTGTAATTGTTATATGGTTATATGGTTATATGGTTATTATTACAATTTTCCTTTTAGTAAATATGGTTTTATCGTTGAATATACATACGGAATGCTGATTGTTTAAGAAAGAACTGCAGATGCTGAAAAAATCGATGGTAGACAAAAATGCTGGCGGAACTCAGCGGGTGAGGCAGCATCTATGGAGCAAAGGAATAGGCGATGTTTCAGGTCGAAACCCTTCTTCAGACTGATGTCGGGGGGGGTGGGTAAAAGAAAGGAAGATGCGGACACAGTAGGCTTGTGGGAAGCTGGGAAGGGGAGGGGAAGGGCGGACAAAGCAAGGACTATCTGAAATCAGAAAAATCAATGTTCATACCGCTGGGGTATAAACTACCCAAGCAAAATATGAGGTGCTGCTCCTCCACTTTGCGGTGGGACTCCCTCTGGCCATGGAGGAGGCCCAGGACAGAAAGGTCGGATTCGGAATGGGAGGGGGAGTTGAAGTGCTGAGCCACCGGGAGATCAGGCTGGATAGTGCGAACTGAGCGGAGGTGTTGGGCGAAGCGATCGCCGAGCCTGCGGTTGGAAAAAGGGAATGTTCTCTGTACACTCGGTACACGTGACAATAATAAACCAAACTAAAACTAAACCTAACTAAATATCCATACCTTGCATATCCATGTGCATAATAAAAAAGCCTCATAAACTCTACGATTGTTTCTTAATGTATTTGAAAAAAAAATGTGTTACTCTGTCGTTATTCCGAAGAAGGGTCTCGACCCGAAACGTCACCCATTCCTTCTCTCCAGAGTTACTCCAGCACTTTGTGTCTATGTACATTGTTCCTTTCTGGTGTGCAGACCATAAATTTAATTACAGAGTTGCTTGGCATAGAATTGACGCTGCCACATACAGCGAACATCTGCGTAAATAAACGAGAAAATAAACCCAATAATATGTCACTTCCAGTCCAGGAGTTCTATTATTTATTCACCCTCCAGTAAATGCAATCTTCTGTCTTTCCGACTGTGACTTGGAAGAGTGGTGAAGATGGGAATATGCGCTGGCAGAGATATATGTGTTTCCCGCGTTGTTTTGCCAGTTGTGAGTTTAAGCACCTCACAGCACTGCACACAGCATTGAGCAGCTGTCCAAACCACCATCTTACATGTAGGAAGGAATTGCAGATGCTGGTTTAAACCGAGAACGGACACAAAAATCTGGAGCAACTCAGCGACTCAGGCAGCGTCACGGGAGAAAAGGGAATATGCGACGTTTCGGCTGAAGAAGTGTCTCGACCCGAAACGTCACCTATTCCCTTCCCTCCAGAGATGCTGCCCGACCCGCTGAGTTACTCCAGCTTTTTGTGTCGTCCTACACTGTTACACCAAACGTCTTCAGTCAGACTCAGGGCTGAATTGTCAGTCGGTTGGTGAAAGGCCTAGATAGAGTGGATGTGGTGTGGATGTTTCCACTAGAACCAGAGGGCAGAGCCTCAGAATAAAAGGACGCTCATTTTGGACGGAGATGAGGAGGAATTTCTTTACTCAGAGGGTGGTGAATCTGTGGAATTCATTGCTTCAGAAGGCTGTGGAGGCCAAGTCAATGGATATTTTTAAGGTTTCTTGATTAGTATGGGTGTCCGGGGTTATGGGGAGAGGGCAGGAGAATGGATTAGGGAGGGAGAGATAGATCAGGCAGGATTACAACAAACGTCAACAAAATAGAGAGAGTACAGAGGAGATTTACTAGAATGTTGTTACAGAGAAAGTTAGAACTAAGTTACAGAGAAAGGTTGAACAAGTTAGGGCTTTATTCGTTGGAGCGCAGAAGGTTAAGGGGGGACTTGATAGAGGTTTTTAAAATGATGAGAGGGATAGACAGAGTTGACGTGGAAAAGCTTTTCCCACTGAGAGTAGGGAAGATTCAAAGAAGGGGACATGACTTGAGAATTAAGGGACTGAAGTTTAGGGGTAACATGAGGGGGAACTTCTTTACTCAGAGAGTGGTAGCTGTGTGGAATGAGCTTCCAGTGAAGGTGGTGGAGGCAGGTTCGTTTTTACCATTTAAAAATAAATTGGATAGTTATATGGATGGGTAGGGAATGGAGGGTTATGGTCTGAGTGCATGTATATGGGACTAGGGGAGATTATGTGTTCGGCACGGACCAGAAGGGTCGAGATGGCCTGTTTCCGTGCTGTAATTGTTATATGGTTATATGGTTATATGGTTAAGGATTGAATGGCGGAGGAGACTTGATGGGTCAAATAGCCTAATGCCCCTGTCCCACCTAGGAAAACTGAACGGAAACCTCTGGAGACTTTGCGCCCCACCCAAGGTTTCCGTGCAGTTTCCGGAGGTCGCAGGTGGTTGCCAGAGGTTGCGGGTAGTGGAAGTAGGTAGGGAGACTGACAAAAACCTTCGGGAACCGCACGGAAACCTTGGGTGGGGCGCAAAGTCTCCAGAGGTTTCCGTTCAGGTTTCCTAAGTGGGACAGGGGCCTAAATCTATCTAATTCTGCTCCTATCTGCACTATCTAATTCTGCTCCTATGAACTTTATAACGGTTTGTGGACCAGATGATTCACCAGATGAATCAAGTATTCACATAGGCAGGTTTTGCAAGATTGTTGTTGAGAAATGTTAAGATCTGCTACGTTCTATGTTACAACCGGGGACGCTCCGGTACATCCAGCACGTTGTCCGGACTTTGGACTTTTTCTTTTGTAAACAGCGCCAAAAAATGGCAATGGGTGCAAGAATTTCACTGTGGAATGCATACGTGACAATAAAGAGACTTTGGCAGAACAAGGGCCACAGATGCATCCATGAAGGCCAAGGTCGTGCTGGCTGCCATTTTCCACCACGCAAAACCTTCCAAGGGGGCACTGCAGCTCCTTACCTTCAACTAATTTGCTGCTGAATACTGCAATGCTCTTGCACCGTATTCACGGAGAAATTAGGTTATCCGCTTTGATTCCAGTGTGTGAGGAACCTGTGGCATCTTGGGTTCAGGGAAGGGACAACTTAGCTCTCTTTCTAGCAGAGCAAGCATTCACTGAACAGACTCCAGCTCATGAAACCTCACCTAAATAGAACACAGAACAGGCATGGCGGCGCAGCGGTATAGTTGCTGCCTTGCAGCTCAGGAGAACCAGGATTCAATCCCGACTACGGGTGCTTGTCTGTACGGAGTTTGTACCCGTGTTCTCCCCGTGACCTGCGTGGGTTTTCTCCAAGATCTTCGGTTTCCTCCCACGCTCCAAAGACATACACGTTTTGTAGGTTAATTGGCTTGGTGAAATTGTAAATTGTCCCTCGTGTTTGTAGGATAGTGTTAATGTGCGGGGATCGCTGGTCGGTGCGGACCCATTTGGCTGAAGGGCCTGCTTCCGCACTTTAACCATATAACCATATAACCATATAACAATTACAGCACGGAAACAGGCCATCTCGGCCCTACAAGTCCGTGCTGAACAACTTTTTTTTCCCTTAGTCCCACCTGCCTGCACTCATACCATAACCCTCCATTCCCTTCTCATCCGTATGCCTATCCAATTTATTTTTAAATGATACCAACGAACCTGCCTCCACCACTTCCACTGGAAGCTCATTCCACACCGCTACCACACTCTGAGTAAAGAAGTTCCCCCTCATGTTACCCTTAAACTTCTGTCCCTTAATTCTGAAGTCATGTCCTCTTGTTTGAATCTTCCCTACTCTCAAAGGGAAAAGCTTGTCCACATCAACTCTGTCTATCCCTCTCATCATTTTATATCTAAACTAAACTAAATTGAACAACACTAAAAGTTGCTGTCTTCCCAGCAGTGTCTTCCCATTCACTGGACTTGTGCTCGTAAGACCTCACCTTAATAGAACATAGATCAGGACAGCACAGGACCGTGCCCTTTGGTCTACAATGTCTGTACTGAATGTGATGCCAAGTTCCTGTCCTGTTTTGTTTTATGTTCAAACAACCACAATCGTCTTTCTTCGATTCATAGCGTGATACAGTGTGGAAACAGGCCCTTCGGCCCATCTTGCCCACACCGGCCAAATAGAAACATAGAAACATAGAACATAGAAAATAGGTGCAGGAGGAGGCCATTCGGCCCTTTGAGCCAACTCCACCATTCATTGTGATCATGGCTGATCGTCCCCTATCAATAACCCGTGCCTGCCTTCTCCCCATATCCCTTGACTCCACTAGCCCCTAGAGCTCTATCTAACTCTCTCTTAAATCCATTCAGTACTTGGCTTCCACTGCCCTCTTTGGCAGGGAATTCCATAAATTCACAACTCTCTCGGTGAAAACGTTTTTTCTCACCTCAGTCTTAAATGACTTCCCCTTTATTCTAAGACTGTGGCCCCTGGTTCTGGACTCGCCCAACATTGGGAACATTTTTCCTGCATCTAGCTTGTCCAGTCCTTTTATAATTTTATATGATTCTATAAGATCCCCCTCATCCTTCTAAATTCCAGTGAATACAAGCCTAACTCCAGTGAATTCAAGCCTACATGTCACATCTACACTAGTCGAACTTGCCTATGTTTGGCCCACCTCCCTTTAAACCTATCCACGTACCTGTCTAAATGTTTCTTAAACGTTGCAATAGAACCTGCCTCAACTACCTCCTCTGGCAGCTCGTTCCATACACCCACCACTCTTTGTGTAAGAAAGTTGCCCCTTTGGTTCTTATTAAATCTTTCCCCTGCTTAACTTAAATCGATGTTCTCCAATTCTTGATTCCCCTCCTCTGGATAAAACACACTTTGTGCGTTTACCTTATCTTTTTGTCTCATGATATTGTACACCTCTATAAGTTCACCCCTCATCATCTTGGACTCCAATAAACAAAGCCCTAGCCTGCTCAACCTCTCCCCATAGCCCTGGGCCTCGAGTCCTGGCAACATCCTCGTCAGTCTTTTCTGCAGCCTTTCCAGCTTAACAATATAAGGATACCAACCAGTGCAGTGTTTTCCTATGTTGCCCTTTGACCTCACGCTGCCTCGGCAAGGCCAGCAGCATAACACAGGACAAGTCTCACCCCTCTCACTCCCTCTTCTCCCCCTTCTATCAGGTAAGACGTGCAGAAGTGCAAAACTCACACCTCCAGATACAGGGACAGTTTCTTTCCAGCTGTTATCAGGCGACTGAGCCATCCTATCAACAACTGGAGACCATCTACTGTATCTCATTGGAGATCCTCGGAATATCTTTACTGGACTTTCTCTTGCACTAAACTTGATTCCCTTTCTTGTGTATCTGTACATTTTATTTGGAGCAAAGCTGTGAAGAAAACTGGAACTGAGCCTTCATGGCAAATTCCAGTGTGGGCCTTGGTGACCAGGGCACTCTGGAGTAAGTGATGGTAGACACAAACTCATGGGGTGAGGCAGCATCTATGGAGAGAAGGATTTGGCGATGTTTCGAGTCGAGACCCTTCTTCAGACCTTTTCAGACTTCTTCAGATGTTTGGTTGCACCTTCCATCATAGCTTCTTAAACGAGATTGACAATTAATTATTCTTACTCAAAATAAGTTAGGTCTTTATTCTTTGGAGCGCAGAAGGTTAAGGGGGGACTTGATAGAGGTCTGTAAAACGATGAGAGGGATAGACAGAGTT
Organism: Leucoraja erinaceus; assembly: GCF_028641065.1. Taxonomy (NCBI): domain Eukaryota; kingdom Metazoa; phylum Chordata; class Chondrichthyes; order Rajiformes; family Rajidae; genus Leucoraja; species Leucoraja erinaceus. The sequence continues at coordinate 7,472,311 of NC_073381.1, read as the reverse complement.
GACGTGGATAAGCTTTTCCCATTGAGAGTAGGGAAGATTTAAACAAGAGGACATGACTTCAGAATTAAGGGACAGAAGTTTAGGGGCAACATGAGGGGGAAGTTCTTTACTCAGAGAGTGGTAGCGGTGTGGAATGAGCTTCCAGTGGAAGTGGTGGAGGCTGGTTCGATTTTATCATTTAAAAATAAATTGGATAGTTATATGGATGGGAAGGGAATGGAGGGTTATGGTCTGAGCGCAGGTAGATGGGACTAGGGGAAAATAAGTGTTCGGCACGGACTTGACGGGCCGAGATGGCCTGTTTCCGTGCTGTAATTGTTATATGGTTATATGGTTATAACAGTAACCAATTAGGGTAGCACGGTGGCGCAGTGGTAGAGTTGCTGCCTTACAGCGCTTACAGTGCCAGAGACCCGAGTTTGATCCCGACTACGGGTGCTGTCTGTACGGAATTTGTACGTTCTCCCCGTGAACTGCCTGGGATTTTCCCGAGTTCTTCGGCTTTCTGCCACACTCCAAAGATGCACAGGCTTGTAGGTTAATAGGCTTGGTATCAAAGTAAATTGTCCCTAGTGTGTGTAGGTTAGTGGAAATGTGCGGATTCGATGGGCCATAGGGGCCTGTTACCGCGCTGTATCTCTAAACTGAACTAAATTAACAAAGGAAAAGCTTAAGATGGAAATGCTTATTCAGAGCAAAGCTGCATAATTGAAAAATAAGCAGTTTTGTCATTCTGAAATCCTTTGGAAATATATTATTCAGAAAAGCAGCAAGATCTTATTTATCCAATGAAGAACCACACTGTTTACATTTCCCCTGCATGTTAGCAAGACCAATTCCATTTTGTATTAGTGAGTATATTAGTCGCCCTGTAGAAGTCAGCTCTGGGTATAATTAAGCATAAGACAGACGCAAGCAGCTGGAGTAACTCAGCGGGCTCTGGTAGTATTTCTGGAGGAAAGGAATAGGTGACGTTTCGGGTTGAGACCCTACATCAGACACGAGACGTCCCACATTCCTTCTCTCCAGAGATGCTGCCTGACCCGCTGAGTTACTCCAGCTTGTTGTGTCTATCTTCGGTTTAAACCAGCATCTGCAGTTCCTTCCCACACATAATTAAACACACATTTGGCAGCTAGCATCGGTTTTCTGCAGGTGCATTTTCTTTCATTATGATCATGAGGGCTCAGTTTATGCCAATAATGAGAAGCATCTCCAATCTTGATCATTTGCCAACTCCCATTCAGGTTGAACAGGAAGCAATAAAGATTTGGAGCAAACATGAGGTGGCACGGTGGCGCAGCGGTAGAGTTGCTGCCTTACAGCGTCAGAGCCCCGGGTTTGATCCTGACTACGGGTGCTGTCTGTAGGGAGTTTGTACGTTCTCCCCGTGGATTTTCGCTGGGAGCTCCGGTTTCCTCCAGCACTCCAAAGACGTACGTACAGGTTTGCAGGTTAATTAGCTTCAATGAAAATTGTAAATTGCCCTTATTGTGTAGGATGGTGCTTGTGTACGGGGATCGCTAGTCAGTGCGGACTTGGTGGGCTAAAGGGCCTGTTGCCGTGTAGTATTTCTAAACTAAACTAAATTAAATATTTTAAGCATTGAACACACATTAAAACGAAACATTTTCTAATTCTCTGTTATACCGCTGGATTGGTCATTAATAGAGTTTATCCACTTAGCCTTGATGTTTTCACCAGGCCCAGAGAGCTTAAGGGCTTGTCCCACTTAGGCGTAATTTGAGCGTAATTGACGTAACATAATTTACGCGTCACGATGTACGATGCACACATCATGCCACGCATGTGATGTGCGCAAGGTGCGCATTTACATGCGCATGGTGCGTGGTGACGTTGGCAGTGACGCACGGTCACGCGCGGCCCCCCAGGATTTTGGGATGTACAAAATCTTTGCACGCCATCTGCGTGACATGCAAATGACGCAAATGTGGGACAGGCCCTTTTGTCTCTGAATAAAATGACACACCTTTGGAAATGAGATGAGGAGGAATCTCTTTGGTCAGAGGTTGGTGAAACTGTGGAATTCATTGCCACAAACGGCTGTGGAGGCCAAGGCATCAGGTACATTTAAGACAAGGATGGTTTAGGTTCTTGATTAGTAAAGGAGTCAAAGGTTACAGGGAGAAGGCAGAAGAATGGAATTGAGAGGGAAAGATAGATCAGCCATGATTGAATGGCAGAGTAGACGATGGGCCGAATGGCCTAATTCTGCTCCTACGACTAATGAACTTATGAATTTATCCTTGCATGAGAGAAGACAATGAAGATGGGTCTCGACCAGAAATGCCACCCATTCCTTTTCTCCAGAGATGCTGCCTGTCCCGCTGAGCATTTTGTGTCTATCTTCAGTTCAAACCAGCACCTGCAGTTCCTTCTCACACACTGATATTTGCACTGGATTTAAAGAGCCACAAAGTGCTGGAGTACCTCAGAGGGTCTGGGTGCATCCCTGGAGATCATGGATCGGTGATGTCTCGAGTTGGGGCCCCTCTTCGGACTGAAGAAGCTGGCCATCATTCTGAACACAATGGCAAGTTAAACTATTGCCCTCTCTGCACGTGATCCATTTTCATCCATTCCCCGAATATTCACGTGCCTATCTAAAAGCCTCTTAAAAACCACGACCTGCCTTCACTATCAGCAGCAGGCACCCACTGTGCAAACAGACCTGCCCCACAAATCTCATTTCAACTTTGTGTGTAGGAAGGAACTGCAGATGCTGGTTTAAACTGAAGATAGACCCAAAAAACTGAAGTACTGTAACTCAGCGGGACAGGCAGCATCTCTGGAGAGAAGGAATAGGTGACGTTTCGGGTCAAGACTCTTTTTTTCTCGACTTGAACATCTCCCATCGAGAGCTACTGCCTGCCCCGTTGAGTTACTCCAACTTTTTATGTCTATCGTCGTTTAAACTTTACCCCTCTCACTTAAAGCTATGCCCTCAACCCATTCACATTGGATAACACTCAGCTGTTGGCAAATATACCAACTGAAAAAAGGGGCCTGTGCCACTTCGGCGATTTCTTTAGGCAACTGCCGGCAAATGTCACAGTCATAGCAGGTCCCGGTGACTGGACCCCCCTACGACAACGTCTACAACAATGTCCACAACAATCTATGACAACCTACCATCAAGTCAACGTCAAGTTATGGCAAGCTACCGGCAACCAACGACCCATTGGGACGTCCACCTGTGACCACACCTACGACAACTCACGACTGAACAGGCGACAACCTACGACAACCGACGTCAACCTACGTCCACCCGCGACCAGCTACGACACTGTCCGCAACAACTGAAGACAATTCAGTCGCTTGTACCTGTCGCCGGTTGACATAGGTTGACATAAGTAGTCGCCAATGGAATTAACCAAAGTCAGCACCGGCGACAACCTACGTCACCTGGTGACAACCTACGTCAGGAGAAGTCAAGCTATGCTCATTGGCGTCAACCCACTGTCGCGGAAACATTTTGAACATGTTGAAAATCCAGCGGCGACCAGAAAGACGCCACGACTCTTTGGGCGACTGAGGAGAGTACTCATGACCATACAGGTGACACCCTGCTGACCATGTGCCAAAAGCCTTTTTGACCACCCCATCTACCTGTGACACCCCTTTCAAGGAGCCATGCACCCGCACTCCTAGATCCCTCTGCTCTACAACACTCCCCAGAGCCCAACCATTCACTGTGGATTGTTTCCTTTCAAGAGTCAAGAGTGTATTATTTATTGCCATATGTCCCAAAATAGAACAATGAAATTATTTCTTGCAATAGCACAACCGATATCTAAGTACAGTAGACAGACACAAAATGCTGGATAACTCAGTGGGACAGGCAGCATCTCTGGATAGAAGGAATGGGTGACGATTCAGGTTGAGGCCCTTCTTTAGGGAGAGGGAGATATGGAAGGGTAAGGTGTGAAAATGAGAGATGAAAGTGGACAAAGTTCAAGGAAAATGTTAAATAGATCATTGTTAGCGAGGGGAAGTTGACAACGAGGCATACAAAGATAAAATGTAATCAGGAGGAAGGTCAGCCTGGTCTGAGAACTAGGGTGGAGGAGGGATGGAGAGAGAGAGGAAAAGCAAGGGTTACGTGAAGTTAGATAAGTTATTATCACTACCGTAGGGGTGTAAGCTGCCCAAGCGAAATACGAGGTGCTGTTCCTCCAATATGCGCTGGGCCTCACTTTGACAATGGAGGAGGCCCAGGACAGAAAGGTCAGTATGGGAATGGGATGGGGACATGATGTGAGCATAGTACTCCGTAAAACCCCTCACAAACAACAATTAAAAGTTCATTAAATAAAATAAAGCAAATAGACAAATAAATAAATAGTAGCGCAAAGTCAAAAAACATTTCTAGTTCGGAGCCTCTTTGGAGGTTGCAGTGTTTAATAGCCTGATGGTTGTAGGGAAGAACCTGGAAGTTAGTTTTCAGGCTTTTTTTTGCCTGGATTTGATTCTGAGGGGGAAAAAAACCCAATACAGATTTCATTGACTCGCCCAGTTGTTAATTCTCCCATTACACGGAATGAAAATGTTAGTCCCGCATGTCAGTATTCAGATGAATAGTGATGATTCCACTATCTGCTCGGTGTTAGCAGTAAGGAAAGCAATTTGTACTTATGAGCATCCAACTGGCTATTAACAAGGACGAACAAAGAGAAACATGACTATGGGAGATGCATACTTACTTCCGCCGTTCCTAAGATTGAATGGACTGTCAGTATAGCTCCCTGCGCATTTAAATAAATATACATTGTAGATGCCTAATGGTTACAAGTGGTGGCTGGTTGGAACAATGATACCTCTTATCCGAAGCATAATAGGTCAAGGTGCCCTGTCGGTCTCGCAAATCAGTTCTTGCCAGAGCGATGGCTTTTGTGATGATAATTGAGTTCAGTGGAGTTGACAAAATGTGCAGGAAAGAACTGCAGATGCTGGTTTAAATCGAAGGTAGACACAAAAAAATTCTGGAGTAACTCAGCGGGACAGGCAGCATCTCTGGAGAGAAGGAATGGGTGACGTTTCGGGTCGAGATGCCTACCTTCAGTTGAGTTGAGTTGAGTTCAGTTTATTGTCACGTGTACCGAGGCACATGATTACATTTGAGCCATTTACAGTGCGTAGATAGATAGAAGGGAATAGATATTTAGATGCCTGAACATGTCATGCTCATGTAGATACAGTGATCCTGGTGTCTTTAGTGTCTGCTGGACACAAAGGTGGCTGAAGAAGGGTCCCGACCCGCAAAGTCACCTATCCATGTTTAGAGATACAGAGCGGATACAGGGGCTGGATTGAAGATTGACTCACATCCAAATCTTTGGGATCAAGGCTCACACAAACTGGTGAAATTAGTCCTTTAACCCACAGAGAGTGGTGGTGCCATCGAGTATGGCTGCCCAGCCTGCAGCTGTTCGTCTTTTCACCCTTTTTTTTAGTATGTTAAAAAGTTTTGTTTTGGAGGTCTAATCTTTTTTTATGTGGGGTGTGTGGTGGGGGGAGGGGGGGGGGGGTGGGGGTGAGGGGGACCTGGAGAAAACCTGGTGCATCTGGAGAAAACCTGCACAGTCATACGAAGAACGTGAAAACTCCATACAGCGTGGACCACACTGTATTTCTCTGTCCCTACCTGGTTGGAGATTTCTCCGAGCAGTCTTCTCTCCGAGCCGTATCTTCACCCCTTCCTCGCAGCTGATCGACGGGACTGGAGCGGCGTTTCCTGCCGGGACCGGTCAGAACTTCAGTTTCGGCGGTGGCACAGCGCTGAAACCCCATCGCGGAGCAGGCGATGCCTTACTGAGGGTCGCCGTGTGGTAAGCTCCGGAGTGCTGTGGCTGCCGACTCCAATATCGCGGAGCTGTGGTCGCGGAGGATCTAGCCGCGGCGGCGCTGACTCTGAACACCGCGGAGCGTGGGATCTCTCGCCGAGATCGCCAGTGTCGGAGGTTTGTTGGTCCAGTGCGGCCTGTGGACTTCGGGAACCGTGGTCTCTGGCAGCAATCGGCCGTTCTAGACACTCCAAGCCGCTGAAGATTGTTCTCCCGGCAGCTCCTTCACCCGTTGCGACGACTACGGAGGCCTCAAATAGGCCCCGACTACGGGGTGAACAAGGGGAGTGGACTGGACTTTGTTGCCTGACCTCACAGTGGGAACCATTGTGGGGGGATGTTTTTATGTTTTATGTTAAATTCTTCTTTAATGTGGTGCCTTACTTCTAATGGTGAGCTGCAAATGGCAACTTGAATTTCACTGCACCAGAAATGGTGTATGTGACAATAAATGTCCTATGTCCTGTGTCCTTTGTTGAGAAAGATTTGCTACAGAGGCAACGCAGAGAAAATTAAATGTTGTCAGACGTCTCATAGGGAATCCAAGACCAGAGGACAGAGGTTTAAGGTGACGGGAAAAAGATATAATGGGAATCTGAAGGGGTAACCTTTTCACAAAAAGGGTGGTGGGTGCACGGAACGAGCTGCCAGAGGAAGTTTTTGAGGCTGGGATTATCCCAAAGTTTAAGAAACAATTAGACAGTTGCATGGACAGGGCAGGCTTGGAGGTTTGTGGGACTAGTGTGGCTGGGACATGTGTGAGCAAGTTGGGCTGAAAGGCCTGTTTCCACGCTGTATGCCTATATGACTATCTGTTTAGTTTAGAGATACAGCGTGGCCTGCACCAATCAACATTCACCCGTTCACTAGTTCCATCCTACACAGTAGGACCAATTTATCGAAGCCAACTAAGCTACAAACATGCATGTCTTTGAAATGAGGGAGGAAAATGGAGAAAACCTGCACAGTCACAGGGAGAACATGCAAACTCCAGACAGAGAACACCCAGAGTCAGGATTGAACCCGGGGCTCTGGCACTGGGAGGCAGCAACTCTACTGTTGCACCACCGTGTCCCCCCCAAAGTGTCCTTCTCTCCCTATCTGGTCAGCTAGCTGAACCTAAACCTGTTTGACTCTGTTGTTGCGCTACTATGCTGCCCTTTGGTACTGTATGTCGGCCCATCAGTAAACTGTGTCGCCACCAGTCAACCCTGACACAACTGGCTTTTGATTAGGAAAAGTTTTGCTGCCTTCAGGAAACAGATCTGTCATTAAAAGAGAAATGCTGTCGAGATGATAACTGCACCTGGCAGCTATGCTAAATGTTAAAAGCTTTTAAAGGTTCCACATTCGGCAGCAGGGGACTGGTGTCATTTCCTATTTGTAACATGTAGATTACTGAGTGAAGTTCATCAATATTTCAAGCACTGCGGTTGCAAGCATCCGAAACAAAAAGGATTTTATTTAAATAGTTGATTTATTGTGAGAATGTGCTTGGGGACTACTAGTGCTCAGTGCTACTATTTTTGGTCTACGTTTATCACCTAGACATTGCTTCAAACGGTTGGCAAAGTAAAACTGTTGGGTGGCACGGTGGCGCAGCGGTAGAGTTGCTGCCTCACAGCGACAGAGACCCAGGTTCGATCCCGACTACGGGTTCTGTCTTTGTACATTCTCCCCGTGACCGTGTGGGTTTTCTCCGAGATATCCGGTTTCATCCCTCCAGCAAAAGACATTCAGGTTTGTAGTTTAATTGGTATAAATGTAAAATTATCCCTAGTGTGTGAAGACTAGTGTTAATGTGCGGGGATCGCTGGTTGGCACTGACTCGGTGGGACGAGGGACCTGTTTCTCCACTGTATCTCTAAACTAAACTGATAATTATTTACAAATTATTTTCTGGTTGTGTGCTAACATCCTGAGAAGTCTGTCTCTCTATCTCCACTTATGATTTATCAGACCAGTTAGATACATTAATGTTTCACTTCACTATCATGGGTTTGCTAAATCTTCAACTGCAAGTGGTCTTTCCAAGGATATGTCTGGAGTTAGATTTCTATCATACACGGGGCAACACGGTGGCACAGCGGTAGAGTTGCTGCCTTGCAGCGCCAGAGCCCCGGGTTTGATCCTGACTACGGGTGCTGTGACCTGCGAGGGTTTTCTCCAGGATCTCTGGTTTCCTCCCACACTCCAAAGACGTACCGGTTTGTAGGTTCATTGGCTTCTGTAAATGGTAAATTTTAAGGATAAAGGGGAAATCTGTTAGGACTGAGAAGAGAAAAAATATTTTTTACACAGAGAGTGGTGAATCTCTGGAATTCTCTGCCACAGAAGGTAGTTGAGGCCAGATAATTGGCTACATTTAAGAGGGAGTTAGATGTGGCCCTTGTGGCTACAGGGATCAGGGGGTATGGAGAGAAGGCAGGGATAGGATACTGAGTTGGATGATCAGCCATGATCATATTGAATGGCGGTGCAGGCTCGAAGGGCCGAATGGCCTACTCCTGCACCTATTTTCTATGTTTCTATGTTTCTATGCCCCTATAGTGTGTAGGATGGTGTGAGTGTATGGGGATTGCTGGTTTGCATGGGCATGAAGGAATTTATTTCGTCAGAGGACGGTGTATCTGTGGAATTTATTGCCACAGCCTGCTGCGGAGGCCGTCAATAGATTTTTCTAAGACACATATTGACAGATTCTTGATTAGTAAGGGTGTTAGAGGTTATGGGGAGAAGGCGTGAGAATGAGTCAGAGTATAGAAGAGAGATCGAGCAACTGTCCATATGGTGCCAGCACAATCACCTGGCCCTCAACATCAGCAAAACCAAGGAACTGATTGTGGACTTTGGAAGGAGTAGGAGGGGAACCCACAGCCCCATTTATATCAACGGGTCGATGGTTGAAAGGGTCAAGAACTTCAAATTCCTGGGCTTGTACATCTCTGAAGATCTTTCCTGGTCCGAGAACACTAACGCAATTATCAAGAAAGCTCATCAGCGCCTCTACTTCCTGAGAATATTACGGAGAGTCGGTTTGTCAAGGAGGACTCTCTCTAACTTCTACAGGTTCACAGTAGAGAGCATGCTGACCGGTTGCATCGTGGCTTGGTTCAGCAACTTGAGTGCCCTGGAGAGGAAAAGACTACAAAAAGTAGTAAACACTGCCCAGTCCATCATCGGCTCTGACCTTCCTTCCATCGAGGGGATTTATCGCAGTCACTGCCTCAAAAAGGCTGGCAGTATCATCAAAGACCCACACCATCCTGGCCACACACTCATCTCCCTGCTACCTTCAGGTAGAAGGTACAGGAGCCTGAAGACTGCAACAACCAGGTTCAGGAATAGCTACTTCCCCACAGCCATCAGGCTATTAAACCTGGCTCGGACAAAACTCTGATTATTATGAACCCATTTTCTGTTATTTGCACTTTATCATTTTATTTATTCATGTGTGTATATATTTATATCATGGTATATGGACACACTGATCTGTTTTGTAGTAAATGCCTACTATGTTCTGTGTGCTTAAGCAAAACAAGAATTTCATTGTTCTATATAGGGACACATGACAATAAACTCACTTGAACTTGAACTTGAACTTGAGAATGAGGTTGAGAGGGAAAGAAAGATCAGCCATTAGATTAGTTTAAAGATACAGCGTGGAAACAGGCCCTTCAGATCACTGAGCCCAAGTCGACCAGTGGCCCCCGCACACTACACTATCCTACACACACTAGGGACAATTTACAATTATACCAAGCCATAGAACCTACAAACCTGCAAGCCTTTGGAGTGTGGGAGGAAACCGGAGCATCCGGCGAAAATCCACGCAGGTCTCGGGGAGAACGTACAACCTCCGTGTAGACAGCACCCGCAGTCAGGATTGAACCCAGGTCTGTGGCTCTGTAAGCGCTGTAATAATGCCCCTGTCCCACTTAGGAAACCTGAACGGAAACCTCTGGAGACTTTGCGCCCCACCCAAGGTTTCCGTGCAGTTCCCGGAGGTTGCAGGTGGTTGCCGGAGGTTGCAGGTAGTGGAAGCAGGTAGGGAGACTGACAAAAACCTCCGGGAACCTCTGGGAACCGCACGGAAACCTTGGGTGGGGCGCAAAGTCTCCAGAGGTTTCTGTTCAGGTTTCCTAAGTGGGACAGGGGCATAAGGCAGCAACTCCACTGCTGCGCCACCGTGCCGCATTTTACATTATTCGTCTTCAAGAATTTATATTTTGCTTCTGCTTTTTAATCACTTGAAGCTCAAAGCAAATTGTTCTCCTGGATGCGTCGACATCATATCAATATCAAGATGATGGATCAGAAAAGGGTTTGAAGCACAGAAGATGTTTCTTACAGTAAGGGATGAATGATCAGCAGAAGTGTTTGACAAGTGTACTTCTGGATTTAGAATGAAGGATGAACAAAGGACTGGGACTCCCAGAGGAGCAACAAAGACATTAAAACTATGAAAACAGATTAATAGATCTTAAAACTGTCACCATGCCACCAGGCTATGTTCCAGATGACTGAGAGTTGCCAGTGCAATAGGAAATAGCAAAACATCATTTCACAATTTCGTAGTTTTCGTTAATTCATAGAAGTTTGATCTTCTTGGTAAGGCGACATTATTGCCCATTTCCTAATTGACAAAAAAACCATAATGGCATCGCAGACACTTGGAAATGAAAGTGCTGGTATCCTGAGCAAAACATAGTGGAGCCGGTTAGCTCAGTTGGTTAGAGCGTGTTGCTGACAACGCCAAGGTCGTGGGTTCGATTCCCGTACGGAAAATGGCGGCAAGGGTGTGCAGTTGCAAAGTTTCCTACCACACCCCAAATTCAGGCAGGTTTGTACGTTAATTGGCTTGTGTAAATTGCACTGGTGTGTACGAGGAGATAGAGTGTATGTGTTGTTGATAGTTGGCGTGGACTTGGTGGGCCAAAGGGCCTATTTCCACGCTGTATCTCTAAACTAAAAGTTATCCAAGGCCTGGTTCTAGAGTGTCTAAACCGGCTCAGTATTGTGAGCCATTTTGGGCACCATATCTGAGGAAGGATGTGCTGGCTCTGGAGATGTTCCGGAGGAGGTTCACAAGAATGATCCCAGGAATGAGTGGGTTAACATATGATGAGTGTTTGACGGCATTGGGCCTGTACTCGCTAGAGTTTAGAAAGTTGATGGGGGACCTCATTGAAACGTACCGAATAGTGAAAGGCTTGGTTAGAGTGGATGTGGAGAGGATGTTTCCACTAGTGGGAGAGTCTCGGATTAGAGGGCATAGCCTCAGAATTAAAGGATGCTCCTTTTGGGAAGATGAGAAGGAATATATCTCGTCAGAGGGTGGTGAAACTGTGGAATTCGTTGCCACAGAAGGCTACGGAGGCCAAATCAATGACCCGTTCTCATGCCTTCTCCCCATGACCCCTGACACCTGTACTAATCAAAAAATGTTGAGGCAGAGATAGATAGATTTTTGATCAGTTCAGGTGTCATGGATTATGGGGAGAAGGCAGGAGAATGGGGTTAGCAGGGAGAAATGGATCAGCCATGATTGAATTGTGGAGTAGACGTGATGGGCCGAATGGCCTAATTCTGCTCCTATTCCTTATGACCTTATGAATCAGTAGTCAGTTTATTGGCACTATCCTGTCACTTCCCCTCAATAACTAGGCAGGTCAAATCAAATCATCCTTTTATGTTCTAATTTCAAGGGAATACAAACTCTATTTTGTGTTATTATTTTACATTTGGAGTCTGGAGAACATACTGATGACCTATAAAAATGTAGCTGTGACAGGAGAAACAACAGCGAAAAATATTTGAAGAATGAGGTCCAGTCAAGGCAAGTTTATTAGCAGAGGCTCAAGTAACGTAAGATACAGGTACAATGAGAAACAGCTCATGTTGAAACAGCATCACAGGCACCTAGGCTCAGAGAACTCTCAAAACATACAGCACAACTCCAGATTCAGGGACAGTTTCTTCCCAGCTGTTATCAGGCAACTGAATCATCCCACCAAAACTAGAGAGCGTTCTTGAGCTAATATCCATCTCATTGAAGACCCTTGGAGTACCTTTAATTGGACTTTACAATGCACTAAACATTATTCCCTTTTATCAAGCCTCTGTCAAGACACTGTGGATGTCTCGATTGTAATCGTATGTATTTCTGCTGGCTGGTTAGCAAAGGCTTTTCACTGCACCTCAGTAAAACGTGTCAATAAACTAAACTAAACTAAACTAAACTAAACTAAACTAAACTAAACTAACCTAAACTAAACTAAACTAAACTAAACTAAACTAAACTAAACTAAACTAAACTAAACTAAGCAATAAATCATACATTAGTGCAAAATACATTTAGTTTGAGTTTAGTTTATTGTCACGTGTTCCGGACTAGAGTGAAAAGCTTTTGTTGTGTGCTAGCCAGTCAGTGGATTGATGAAACTCAGTGGAAAGACAATATATGATTACATGATCAAAGTAATAACATTAATAATGTTACAGTGAATGACGTTTAGTGCAAGATAAAGTCCGATCAAATATAGTCCAATGAGGTAGATAGTAGTTCAGGACTGTTATCTGGTTGTGGTAGGATGGTTCAGTTGCCTCATAACAGCTGGGAAGAAACTGTGCCTGAATCTGGAGGTGTGCGTTTTCACACTTCTATACCTTTTGCCCGATGGGAGAGGGGAGAGCTGGGAGTGGCCAGGGTGCGACTCGTCCTTGATTATGCTGCTGGCCTTGCCGAGGCAGCGTGAGGTATAAATGGAGTTACCGGAAGGGAGGTCGGTTTGTGTGATGGTCTGTGCTGTGTCCACAATTCTCTGCAATTTCTTGTGGTCATGGATGGAGTTATTTCCGAACCATGTGGTGATGCATCCCGATAACATGTTTTCGATGGCACATCTTTAAGTTGTTTAGTTTATAGATATACGGTGCAGAAACAGGCCCTACGGCCCACTGGGTCCGTACACTAACACTACCCTACACACACTAGGGACAATTTTAATTTATAACAAACCAATTGACCTGCAAACCTGTGCGTCTTTGGAGTGTGGGAGGAAACTGAAGATCTCAGAGAAAACCCACGCAGTCACAAGCAGAACGAACAAACTCTGTACAGACAAGCACATGAAGTCAGGATTGAACTCAGGTCCCCGGCACTGTTAGGCAGCAACTCTACCACTGTGCCACCGTGTTAGGTATTAGGAAACAAGACGATGATAGTGTAAGAGGTGGTCCATCATGTTCCATCGCTGCAGAAGGATTACAAATGTGCAAATCAGATCAAGAACCTGATGGTTGTCGCAGAGATAGACACAAAATGCTGGAGTAACTCAACGGGACAGGCAACATCTCTGGAGAGAAGGAATGGGTGATGTTTTGGGTCGAGACCTTTCTACAGAAGGATTAAATAGCTATTCCTGTACCGTCTGGTTTGGAAGATCAGGCTTCTGTACTTCATGCCCAATGGTTGCAGCAAAGGTGTGTGTGTTAAGACTTTGAGAGGCTGTAAGCTGGGTGAGTGGGCAAATGCGTGGCAGATGCAGTATAATGTGGATAAATAGTAAGATTAAACGAGAACTTACCAGTTTGAAGTTTGATCTTTATTTTATGAGGAGTTACGATGAGGGATTACATGAAGACCCCTTCAAAGCAGCGGTGTGGAATCACAGAAAATAGTAATTGAAGTAAACATAGTAAAGACAAGGAGAACTAAGTTACCAGTTGACCTTTATAATTGAGAGCGGGAGCGGAGGGCACGTAATCCCTCATCGTAACTCCTCATAAAATAAAGATCAAACTTCAAACTGGTAAGTTCTCGTTTAATCTTACTATTTTACTTCGGAGTCACGTGAGTGACTACGTGAAGATTTTAAAGCTCTGTGATTTCAAGCCATGGAACAGTCCATGCTTCACTCACTGCCAAAGTCATTCAAGAGAGGAAGTGTGTTATTGTATTCAGACATGCATCGAATTCAGGCAATAACAATTTATTTTAACAAAATAATCCTCCCTAGGGCTAAATATATTGTAGAATTCAAACTTGATTCTGCAATACCGCAGGTTTGGTTATTGGCTTATTATAAAGAATTGGAAGGTCTTTCTCTTGACCATCCTGCTGTAGCCAGGATATGGTCCATAGGCACTTCCTTGTGTCTAGCTGCTGGAGTTGCTGGTGCCCTTGTGGATAGAAACTTAAGATGTCAGTGTCCACCCCAGCAGCTCCCAAACCTGCCTGAGCCATCTAGCGATGGTTAGTCCTGATACCCGGCCAGTAGGCTGTTTGGGACTGCCCACAGTGCTAATTTACTTCCTCTTAAGTTTCAGTAGTTTTAAGGTATAATAGAAGGTGTGTCATTACACATAGTCGGGTGTCAGTTGGGTATATCTGGAATTCCAAATTTTGTCCTGATGATTATGGTCTATCTTGTTTAACAAGCTCTAATATGCGAAGCTATCTTTTCTGGAGATGCCATCATTTATCCCAGTCTTAGTTTATGTAGAAACTGGACCCCTAGAGCTGAGACCAGTACTATCAGCATACTGTTTTAAATGCAAGTCCCCCCCCCCCCCCCCCCCCCCTCCCCCCCAGGGACAGGGACATTGCTGGTGCCCATAGCAATGTTAGTACAACACTGACGTCCCTGATCTGGGAGTACTTCCCTCTAGGCGGGTTGGTGTTGAAAAATAATCCTCATAAGTTTGACAACTAGAGGGTGAGAACCCATGGAGAGTTGGTGTGGCGCCTGCCACCAGCAAGCTGACAGGGCACTCCTGCATAATTATAGTACTGCAGCTCAGTCCTTCATCTACATGGCTGAATAGGAATTCCCAGGACGTCAGTGGTTGTAGCTGTATTATACACTACACCAGTCCTTGTTGGTTCTTGATAGGCTGCCATGATCATGCTCATGGTCCTGTCCGCCAGCCCAGATCTAGCATGGTGGACTATGGTTCAGAGACTATGTTCGAGACCACAGGGATCCATGGCTGTGTTGGCCAATCAGGTACTTTCAAGACACTTGATGTTGAGTCCATATGTGTTTTTGCTTAGGATCCGACTGATGAGGCAGGAGGGAAATACATTGTAAACAATTATTCTGCATTAAGTGAGTAACGTCCATTGCTGCTGCCCCAAGTGTGGTTCACAAGCGGCATATGTTGGTAACTGGCGATTGGGTCTAGATGCAAATGGATAGATATCTGGTGTCCCTCTTTTGGTAATATCAGCAACTTTTTTGTGGTCCAACAGCCATTCGATGCTGTCATTGAATTTTCATGACCTGGTTTGTGGCTCAGTATTGAGCTTACCTGGTAGGTAAGTTTGCTGATAGCCAAATATGTATGTTAACACACCATAGCCAAATATATTGGCCAGATTGACACATGGTATTGATCTTTTCCCCCATATGATTAATATATGCCACCACTGTGATATTATCAATTCGTAGGCAGACATGCAGATGGTGCATTGTTAGCAGTAGGCTTTTAGCCCATAAAACGCACCCAACACTAGTGTTTTTAGTAATTAATTATTTTGTAGGTTTATCAAAATCTGCTTTACTCTTTGGCAATGTTACAGACATATGGATAATTGTAAATCCCAGAAAGTCCAGTTGTGGATGACGTCAACTCAGATTTATCTGGATGGAGATGACCCCAGAGTTTCACCCTATGTTTGGTAGCTAAAACTGCTGATTTAACTAGATCCAAGGTTTTTTCCCCACATACATCAAGATATGCCATAACAATATGTTTTTGTTTCTAATGTTGCCAAGGCCCGTTTTAATATCTTGGTGAAAAGTCTTGGGGTTGAAGTTAGACCATTAGGCAACGCTATGCCCTGCCATCGTTGCCCCATCCAGTTAAATTTTAGGTATCGACAATGATCCCTCCATGTCTCCCATAACAAGTGTAATATTCCCCCTGTTAGTACAGGTCGTAGACCTTTGTGTTCTGGAAGGAACCAGATCCACCTACTTACCTGGTTGCTGGTGGTACGTCCCTTTCTTCAATTTCTGCCTCTTCTGCAGAAGAGGCGCTGGAGTGTGGGGTTGGCACGTTTCCCATGAGGGTCGCTCTGGGTCTTGGCCTAAAAGGACCTTCGTGGTGCTGCGCGGCCCTCATGCTTTCACCAGCGTCCTGGTGTTGATACCTGCTGGTGGATGCATAGGGGTGCTGTCGTTGCTGATGACGCTGTAATGAGCCTGACGGCTTTAATCTCTTCGTCGAGCTTTTCTCTGTACCATCGTCTGGGCAAGCAACCAATGATATGCCCGCTGTCAGAAGTTTTGAAATCTTCTGTAATTTGACCTCCTGGGTTTTTGTGCCAGTCACACTGTACCCCAGATCGCATTGTTTGCTGCAGGCATTTTTAAAATGAAGTAAAGTTCACAGGAGGCCTATACTTCTGCATAATTTTGTTGCCTGTTCCTCCAGAAGATGGAAGTACAGGTAGTCGATGTTGGCCGCCAGCCTGGTCTGTAATGGTACTTTTCATTTCGTAATTTTCGTGATCACTCCCAGTAGCTCCTTAGGATTCTGCACCCACTGCACACTGCCGTTTTCTTCAGCCACGTCCACTTCTTCCGGACCAGCCCAGCCCTGGTCCACAACGCATTCCTCTATCGAGGGAGATGCCTTGTTTTACAGCCCTCGATAAGGTGCTGTTGTGGGAGTGCAAAGACTCCCATAGTGAGCTTGTTCCATCTCCCGGAGCAAGTCACGGGCGGACCTCTGCTGCACTCGGGCAGCGCGCCTCTTCGGCCGGACTCAGATGAGTATGATCGGCCGGGCTGAATGCTGCTGGGCTTTGCCTCCAGCCTGCAGCGCTGCTTTGAGTTGTACGACTCATGGCGCTGGATTCAGCTTGGAGTCGGTAAGTGGACCTTAGTAACCACGCCAAGGTCACTTTCACTGCCCTTAGGCAGTGCGTCCTTCTGGCCGGACTCCCCGAGTCTATTGGCTGTACCGACTCCTGCTTGCCTGCAGCCCGCTGTGTTGTTTCCAGGTATACAGCTTGCGGTGCTGGGCTCAGCCTGCGCCGGTCGTACCCGGCTGTCGGCTGCCGGGACCTTCCTAGTTCCTCACAGCCTGTGGTCCTGGAACCGCTGTTTGCGCATGGCGATGGGCTGCCGGAACTTTCCCTAGTTCCCCGCAGCCTGCTGTCCTGGAACCGCTGTTTGCCCATGGCTGTCGGCTGCCGGGACCTACCTGGTTCCCCGCACCTGGGACCTACCTGGTTGCACTGCGTGAGATGCTATGTCGCGCACGCGTGCTCGCGGGTCTTCACGTAGTCACTCACGTGACTCCGAAGTAAAATGTGACGTTATACACTTTGGTGGCAAAAACAGGAAAGTAGACTATTATCTGAATGGTGGCCGATTAGGAAATTGGGAGATGCAACGAGACCTGGGTGTCATGGTACACCAGTCATTGAAAGTAGGCATGCAGGTGCAGCAGGCAGTGAAGAGAGCAAATGGTATGTTAGCATTCATAGCAAAAGGATTTGAGTATAGGAGCAGGGAGGTTCTACTGCAGTTGTACAGGGTCTTGGTGAGACCACACCTGAAGTATTGTGTACAGTTATGGTCTACTAATCTGAGGAAAGACATTCTTGCCATAGAGGGAGTACAGAGAAGGTTCACCAGACTGATTCCTGGGATGTCAGGACTTTCATATGAAGAAAGATTGGATAGTCTAGGCTTGTACTCGCTAGAATTTAGGAGATTGAGGGGGAATCTTATAGAAACGTACAAAATTCTTAAGGGGTTGGACAGGCTAGATGCCGGAAGATTGTTCCCGATGTTGGGGAAGTCCAGGACAATGGGTCACAGTTTAAGAATAAAGGGGAAATCCTTTAGGACCGAGATGAGAAAAACATTTTTCACACAGAGCATGGTGAATCTCTGGAACTCTCTGCTACAGCAGGCAGTTGAGGCCAGTTCATTGGCTATATTTAAGAGGGAGTTAGTTGTAGCCCTTGTGGCTAAAGGGATCAGGGGGTATGGAGAGAAGGCAGGTACAGGATACAGAGTTGGATGATCAGCCATGATCATATTGAATGGCGGTGCAGGCTCAAAGGGCCGAATGGCCTAATTTCTATGTTTCTATGACTTTGATACGTTGAGCAGTTAAATATGAAGGATATTGAAGCACAGAACTTCATGAAGAACTTTAAAACATCTGAATGATTTGGTTCGATGCTGTGAATTATGTAACCATGTACTGTAGTTATCTCATGCCTTATGCTTCCAATGCCCTGCTCCATGACTAGCCAACCACAACCTTGAACGTCTTTGGATGCTTCAGCAATAAATAAGGCAATAAAACACTTCAGTAACAGCTGAACGGAGCTGTTTTTATTCTCCTTTCTGGAACCTTATTGATCTTATCCATGTTGGCATCTTCCAATAACCTGCTCATCTAAAGATTGAAAGGACATCATCGTCGTACAAGGAGACAACACAAAGTGTTTAGTTTAGTTCAGTTTAGTTTAGTTTAGTTTAGAGATACAGCGCGGAACAGGCCCTTCGGCCCACTGGGTCCGCGCCGACCAGCATTCCCCGCTCATTAACACCCACTAGGGACAATTTACATTTACCAAGCCAATTAACCTACAAGCCTGTACGGCTTTGGAGTGTGGGAGGAAACCGGGTCACCCGGAGAAAACCCACTCGGGTCATGGGGAGAACGTACAGACTCCATACAGACAGCACCCCGTAGTCAGGATCGAACCTGGGTCTCCAGCGCTGCATTCGCTGTAAGGCAGCAACTCTACCCCTGCGCCACCGTGACTGCCCTGGAGTGCTGGAGCAACTTTTTTACCAGACTCTATTATGAATGAATGGATGATCCTTTATTGTCACATGTGACAAGTCACAGTGATATTCTTTATTGTGTATACCCAAGGTATGCAATTAAAGGATGGCGGGACTGTCATATGCTGAGAGAATGGAGCAGCTGGGCTTGTACACTCTGGAGTTTAGAAGGATGAGAGGGTATCTCATTGAAACATATAAGATTGTTAAGGGCTTGGACACACTAGAGGCAGGAAACATGTTCTCGATGTTGGTGGAGTCCAGAACCAGGGGCCACAGTTTATGAATAAGGAATAAGCCATTTAGAATGGAGCCAAGGAAACACTTTTTCTCACAGCGAGTGGTGAGTCTGTGGAATTCTCTGCCTCAGAGGGCGGTGGAGGCAGGTTCTCTGGATGCTTTCAAGAGAGAGCTAGATAGGGCTCTTAAAAATAGCAGAGTCAGGAGAAATGGGGAGAAGGCAGGAACGGGGTACTGATTGTGGATGATCAGCCATGATCACATTGAATGGCGGTGCTGGCTCGAAAGACCGAATGGCCTACTCCTGCACCTATTGTCTATTGTCTATTGTTCCTTAGGGAAGAAGATGAGGATGAATTTCTTAAGTCAGTGGGTGGTGAATGAGTCGTATTGATTGTCACAGAAGGCTGTGGGGGCCAAGTCAGTGGATATTTTTTAAGGGAGAGATAGATAGATTCCTGATTGGCACGGGTGTCAGGGGTTATGGAGTGAAGGCAGGAGAATGGGATTAACACAATTTTAACGCAAACCATTTTTAGCACATTCCATTTTGGGCCCCCTTAGTTATCGGTGATTCCCCCTAACCGGGTTCCCCATTTTTTCTCCCTCTCGGCGCCCCCCCCCCCACGCTGGGAATATTGTGCCCATATCTACATTCGGGCACAATGATGCCATGAATACCCAATCCCTACGAGATTTCACATTAACATTTTGGAGACAATTAGGTCAAAGAGAATAATTCGAGAACTTTACAAATGTCACCAAATGGGTTATCAGAAAGGTAAATCCCAAAGATACTAGAGGAGCTAGAATTTTTGGAAAATACTGTGCACATGCAGCGATTGTTGGACCATGGCATTTTTCAAGCTGCCTAAACTTGTTGTCTCATTCATTTTTTAAAGCTTAATATATTTCCTGGATGACATGCATTTAATAATGCAGCATAACAGCTTTTTGATATATTACCTGAGTTATTTGTCATTAGCTTTGGAGTTGTGTATCAGGTCTCTCTAATTCGTTGGGATAAAATGCAGACCTGCCTCAAATTCATTGGTAAGAATCATGGAATCATAGATTTATACAATGTAGAAACAGGCCCTTCGGCCCAACTTGCTCACAATGGCCAACATCTCATCTACACCAGTGCCACCTGCCTGGGTTTGGCCCGTATCCCTCTACACCTGTCCTATCCATGAACCTGTCCAAATGTGTTTTAAATGTTGTGACAGTACTTGCCTCAACTATCTCCTCCGGCAGCTCGTTCCATACACCCAACACCCTCTGCGTGAAATCATAATCAGTTTTGATATTTCCAGCCATGGTAAAGCCAATGATCACCACCATTAGACTGAGCATGTTCATAAGTGACAGGAGCAGAATTAGGCCATTCGGCCCATCAAGTCTACTCTGCCATTCAATCGTGGCTGTCTATCTCTCCCTCCGAAGCCCATTCTCCTGCCGTCTCCCCATAACCCCTGACACCCGTGATAGAAACATAGAAACATAGAAATTAGGTGCAGGAGTTGGCCATTCGGCCCTTCGAGCCTGCACCGCCATTCAATATGATCATGGCTGATCATCCAACTCAGTATCCCGTACCTGCCTTCTCTCCATACCCCCTGATCCCCTTAGCCACAAGGGCCACATCTAACTCCCTCTTAAATATAGCCAATGAACTGGCCTCAACTACCCTCTGTGGCAGAGAGTTCCAGAGATTCACCACTCTCTGTGTAAAAAAAGTTCTTCTCATCTCGGTTTTAAAGGATTTCCCCCTTATCCTTAAGCTGTGACCCCTTGTCCTGGACTTCCCCAACATCGGGAACAATCTTCCTGCATCTAGCCTGTCCAACCCCTTAAGAATTTTGTAAGTTTCTATAAGATCCCCTCTCAATCTCCTAAATTCTAGAGAGTATAAACCAAGTCTATCCAGTCTTTCTTCATAAGACAGTCCTGACATCCCAGGAATCAGTCTGGTGAACCTTCTCTGCACTCCCTCTATGGCAATAATGTCCTTCCTCAGATTTGGAGACAAAAACTGTACGCAATACTCCAGGTGTGGTCTCACCAAGACCCTGTACAACTGCAGTAGAACTCAGTAGAATTCCTGTATGCCGCAGTAGAATTCCTGTATACCGCTGTCTACCGCAGTAGAATTAAATCGTGGCTGATCTATCTCTCTCTCTGAACTCCATTCTCCTGCCTTCTCCCCATAGCCCCTGACACCCGTGATAATCAAGAATCTTTAGATATCTGCCTTAAGAAATATTTATTGACTTGACCTCCACAGCATTCTGTGGCAAATAATTCCACCGACTCACCACCCTCTGATGAAATACATTCCTCCTCATCTCCTTCCTAAAAGTACGTCCTTTAATTCTGAGGTAGACAAAAAATGCTGGAGAAATTCAGCGGGTGAGGCTGCATCTATGGGGCGAAGGAATGGGTGACGTTTCAGTTCGAGACCCTTCTTCAGACTGTTGTGGGGGTTGGGGGGCGAGAAGAAGAAAGGAAGAGGCGGAGACAGTGGACTGTGGGAGAGCTGGGAAGGGATGGGGAAAGAGGGAGAAAGCAAGGACTACCTGAAATTGGAGACCTTTCTGTCCTGGGCCTCCTCCATGGCCAGAGTGAGTCCCACCGTAAATTGGAAGAGCAGCCCCTCATATTTTGCTTGGGTAGTTTACACCCCAGTGGTATGAACATTGACTTCTCCAATTTCAGGTAGTCCTTGCTTTTTCCCTCTTTCTCTCCCCTTCCCAGTTCTCCCACAGCCCACTGTCTCCACCTCTTCCTTTCTTCTTCCTGCTCCACCCCACACCCCCACATCAGTCTGAAGAAGGGTCTCGACCCAAAACGTCACCTATTCCTTCGCTCCATGGATGCTGCCTCACCCGCTGAGTTTCTCCAGCATTTTTGTCTACCTTCGATTTTTCCAGCATTCCTTCTTAAACATGCTTTAATTCTGAGGCTATGACCTCCAGACATTCCCAGACTTTCTGTTTTTTATTTATCTTTCTTGTCCATTCATAAAATAATCTAACCTTTTGTTTTAAAACTGGTACTTTATAAAAAAATGTCCTTGGAATTATGTTATAACCCACATCTCACTGTATCATTATGGCTGGTCGGGTGAATTGAGAGGCTCATCCTTTAAACGATTGGTTTATTTCTGCTGTTCCCCATGCATTTATTAGGACACTTTGGGCTGTAGAAATGCAATTTAGCGCATCTAGTGTGAAGGTGGCTCATATGATTCACTGCATCTCTGATTTAGTCGATGTTCAAGTCAATGGCATGAAGATTGCAAGCTGTATCAATGGACCACACTTCCCTGTAAACCAGATTTTCCAATGCATAAGAGAAGTCTCTCAGAACGACTTTGATGTATTCATTTAGTGTAGAGTGATAGAATCACAGTCGTACAGCGTAAAAACAGGCCCTTTTCCCCAACGCCCACTCCGGCCAATATGTCCCATCTACACTAATCCCACCTGACTGTATTTGGCCCATATCTCTCTAAACCTGTCCAATTCATGTACCTGTTTAAATGTTTCATAAATGTTACATTGGTACCTGCCTCAACTACTTCCTACAGCAGCTCGTTCCATACACCCACCACCCTTTGTGAGAAAAGGTTACCCCTCAGTTTCCTATTAAATCTTTACCACCCTCACCTTAAACCTGTGTCCTCTAGTTCTTGGTACCCCTGCTCTGGGCAAGAGGCTTTGTGTCGTCTGCCCCATCTATTCTCCACGTGATTTTGTACACCTTTATAAGATCAAATTGCACCTCAATAACTCCAGAATCACTGTAAAGTACCAGTTAATCAACAGTAGTCAGAATGTGTAGGAAGGAACTGCAGTTGCTGGTTTAAACTGAAGATAGACACAAAAAGCTGGAGTAACTCAGTGGGTCCAACAGCATCTCTGGAGAAAAGGAGTAGGTGACGTTTCAGGTTGAGACCCTTCTTCAGTCTTAAGAAGGGTCTTCTTCCCCACAGCCATCAGACTATTAAACACAACTTCAAACAAACTCTGAACTATAACAGCCTATTGCACTTTATCTGTTTATTTATGTGTGTATATATATACATATATTCTATGGTATATGGACACACTGATATGTTCTGTATTTATGCCTACAATATTCTGTTGTGCTGCAGCAAGCAAGAATTTCATTGTCCTATCTGGGACACATGACAATAAACTCACTTGACTTGACTTGACTTGACATCACCTATTCCATTTCTCCAGAGATGCTGCCGGACCCGTTGAATCACTCCAGCTTCTTGTCTATTATCAGTAGTCAGAATGACTTTGCTTAAGAAAGTCATGAATGTTTAAATTGCATTTTTAAGTAAATAACATGGACTGCTGATGAGGGTAAATTATCTTGATGTGTAATACATGGATTTTAGCAGGGTCTATCATGATGTGGCCATTTGATGAAGCAAGTAAAAGCCCACGAGATCCAAAGGAAAGTTCCAAATAGAATTAAGAACTGCCTCAGTGGCAGAGAGTCAAAGCTAAAGGTCCATTGGAATTTTAAGATACTGTAGGGCAGAAAGCAATGGGTTCTATAAGGCTCAGTAGCAGCCTCTTCGCTACCAGTCCATTGGCTCCTTCCACCGCCAATTTTGAATGCAGTAAGTCAATTCACCAGCAACCAGATCCTATGGAATCTAACCTCGAGGTGGCACGGTGGTGCAGCGGTAGAGTTGCTGCCTCACAGCGCCAGAGACCCAGGTTCGACCCTGACTACGGGAACTGTCTTTGCGGAGTTTGTACGTTCTCCCTGTGACCAGTGTGGGTTTTCTCCGGTTTCCTTCTGCATTCCTCCGACACAAGATGTGCTTCTTTGCTTCAGTAAAATTGTTAATTGTCCCTAGTGTGTGCAGGATTGTGTTTGTGTGCGGGGATCGCAGGTCGGCACGGACTCGGTGGCCCGAGTGGCCCGTTTCTGCCCTATATCTCTAAACTAAGCTAAACGTTCAAAACCAGACTATCTATGGGACCTTGTCAATGGCCTTGCTAAAGTCCATATGGATATCGACCGCTGCTCTAACTTCATCAGGTCTCTTGATGACCTCTTCAAAAAACTCTATCAAATTTGTGTCATGATCCCCCACGTACAAAACAGGCCCTTCAGCCCACAACATCCATGCCGAACATGATGCCACGTTCAACTAATCTCGTCTGCCTGCACATGAATCATATCTGATCCAGAACCAGGGGCCACAGTTTAAGAATAAGGAGTAAGCCATTTAGAACTAAGATGAGGAAACACTTTTTCTCACAGGGAGTGGTGAGTCTGTGGAATTCTCTGCCTCAGAGGGAGGTGGAGGCAGGTTCTCTGGATGCTTTCAAGAGAGAGCTAGATAGGGCTCTTAAAAATAGCAGTCAGGGGATATGGGGAGAAGGCAGGAAGGAATGGGGTACTGATTGGGGATGAACAGCCATGTACACATTGAATGGCGGTGCTGGCTCGAAGGGCCGAATGGCCTACTCCTGCACCTATTGTCTATTGTCTCTCCATTCCTTACATATCCATTTGCCTTTCTAAAAGTATCTTAAATACCACTATCGTATCTGCCTCCACCACCACCCGCACCAACGCATTCCTGGCACCCACCACTCTCTCGGTAAAACAAAATGTCCCTGTTCGTCTCCTTTATACTTTAATATGCAGTTCCGGTTATGGATATTGCAGTGTTCTCCGGGAGAAGATTGCAAGTTATAATAGTCAGAGGGTGGTGAATCTGTGGAATTCATTGCCACAGAAGAATGTGGAGGCTAAGTCAATGGATATCTTGAAGGCAGAAATTGCATGACTTGCGTGGGTTATCTCCGGGAAGTTCTGGTTTCCTCCCACACTCCAAAGACGTACAGGTTTGTAGGTTAATAGGCTTGGTATAATTGTAAATTGTCCCCAGTGTGTGTAGGATAGAGTTAGTGTGCGGGAATCGCAGGTTCAACTCGTACTTGTAGGAGGAACGGCCTGTTTCCGGGCTGAATCTCTAAACTGATTTAAAAACTAAACTAAAGAAATTTGTTTCCTTCCCAAGATACCCGTGTTTCGTTTCGAATAGTCTTAGTACTGAGAGTGCTGCAGTCTGTGATCTCCTTGGGGTGTAGATGTGTTTACGAGTTCAATTGATTGGAATGAAAACAATTCTCATACGCTGTTGAAATTTATATTCTGAAGGATCCATTGAAATTGATGTGTTGTTGTTCCTTTATTCTCCAAGGTTAGTTACTTCCTCTCTGCAACGGATAATGCAGCAGTTAAATTTACATGTGAAGCAACCTACAAAATCTCAGATTGAAAAAACGTAATACAGTTTAGAAAGTGGGCTACAGGAAATACGATACGATACGATACGATAGAACTTTATTTATCACAGGAGGGAATTTGATCTGCCAACACTGTCATAAAAAAACACAAAATCCATGAAACATGAAATTAAACTGACGAATGGGAAAGCTTGGGGGATGTGCAAAGATTGGGGAAGGGAGGGAGGGAGGGAGAGGGGAGTCAGTCTCAGTCTACTCCACGACAGAAGGGGGAGAAATGTACAAAGTTTGGACATTCTCCTCGTGACCTGCGTAGGTTTTCTCCGGGATCTCTGGTTTCCCCCCACACTCAATAGACAATAGACAATAGACAATAGACAATAGACAATAGACAATAGACAATAGGTGCAGGAGTAGGCCATTTAGCCCTTCGAGCTAGCACCGCCAGTTTACCTCCAGTTTAAATTCCATTTGGAATATTTTGGAGGACCAAGAAACCAAGAACCAAGATCCGCCATTCACTGTGATCATGGCTGATCATCCCCAATCAGTACCCCGTTCCTGTCTTCTTCCCATATCCCCCGACTCCGCTATTGTTAAGAGCCCTATCCAGCTCTCTCTTGAAAGCATCCAGAGAACCTGCCTCCACCGCCCTCTGAGGCAGAGAATTCCACAGACTCACCACTCTCTGTGAGAAAAAGTGTTTCCTTGTCTCCGTTCTAAATGGCTTATTCATTAATCTTAAACTGTGGCCCCTGGTTCTGGACTTCGCCAACATCGGGAACATGTTTCCTGCCTCTAGCGTGTTCAAGCCCTTAACAATCTTATATGATTCAAAGACATACAGGCTTGTAGGTAAATTGGCTTGGTGTATGTATAAATTGTCCCTAGTGTGTGTGTAGGATAGTGTTAGTGTGCGGGAATCGCTAGTCGGTGCGGACTCGGTGGGCCAGAAGGGCTGTTTCCACTCTCTATATCTAAACTAAAAACTGTTCACACTTTCTCAGGAGCATGAAAAAAGATGGCTGTTACACTCAACGTTCTCAAGACTAAGATGCGCTGCCATCTTGTCCTTGCTGTACCACTCTGCCCCGCGGCAACAGCTTGGTCCGCTGGAATGGAGGGCGGCATCTTCTGCGGCTTCGACCACCCCGGGCTGCGGAGTTTGAACCGGCCCGTTTGCGGAGCTCGGTTGAGCCGCGGGACTGAATTGCCATCGCCCAGTGGGGTGGCAACATCGGAGGCCTGGATCGCCTCAGCGCAGAGGGAGAATAAGGAGGGAAGAGACAGTGACTTTAAGACTTTTGCCTCCATCACAGTGAGGAGGTGCCTGGTGAACTCACTGTGGTGGACGCTGATTTGTGTTTATTGTGTGTTTTGTTATTTATTATTACATGTATGACTGCAGGCAACAAAATTTTGTTCAGACCGAAAGGTCTGAATGACAAATAAAGGAATCTAATCTAATCTAATCTAATCTAAAGTAAGGGTTCAGACGCAAGATGCTGCAGAATTTGGACCATGTGAAATATTTTGGGATGTGATGAGAAAATTAATTACCACCTTCAATGCACTGGCACAACCATTGCTCCACTGGATTATGATCTAACAGCAATGGGGATGAAACTGTGCTTAGGTCTGGATCTCTGGGCCTTCATGCTCTTGTATCTTCTACACAGTGAATGGTAGGATCCTGGGAAGTGCTATAAAGCAATGGGATCTAGGAGTGCAGGCACAGATTTCCTTGTAAGTGGCATCGCAAGATGATAGGTTGGTAATGAAGGATCTGGGTACATTAGCCTTTGTCATCTGGGTACTGAGTACAGAAGTTGAGACAGAAAAGCACACAAAACGCTGGAGCAACTCAGCGGGGTCAGGCAGCATCTCTGGAAAACATGAATTGATGACATTTCAGGTCGAGATCCTTCATCAGTCTGAAAGGACATTCGAGAAACTCAGCAGGTCAGGTAGCATCTCTGGAGAACAGGCCTGAAGAACTGAAGAAGGGCCTCCACCCGAAACGTCACCAATAGACTTTAGAGATACAGTGTGGAAACAGGCCTTTCGACCCACTGAGTCTGTGCCGATCACCTTATTCACTAGCACTACCCTACACAATAGGGACAATTTAGAATTTAATGAAGTCAATTAACCTGCAAACCTGTACCTCTTTGGAGTGCGGGAGGAATCAGGAGCACTCGGAGCAAACCCACACGGTCTGAATGAGGTCACGGGAAGAATGTACAAACTCAGTACAGACAGCACCCGTGATCAGGATCGAACCCGGGTCTCCAGCGCTATAAGACGGCAACTCTACCGCTGCGCCACTGTATCGCCCATATTCAGGTTCTCCAGAGATGCTGCCTGAACTGCGTCCTGTTGCTCCACCACTTTGTGTCCTTTTGTGTATTAAACTGCATCTGCAATTCCTTGTTTCTACGTTAGTCTTATATGTCAGTGATCGGCCTATACCTGTAATGGATGTGATGGAGAGAGAGAGATACGGAGATTGAAGTCCAACCAAGATAGTCCCTGTAGTCTAGTCAAGATAGTATGGTAGTGGAAATGCAGTGGAATGAAATAGTGATCTATATAGACAATAGACATAGAAACATAGAAATAGAAACATAGAAATTAGGTGCAGGAGTAGGCCATTCGGCCCTTCGAGCCTGCACCGCCATTCAATATGATCATGGCTGATCATCCAACTCAATATCCCGTACCTGCCTTCTCTCCATACCCCCTGATCCCCTTAGCCAGAAGGGCCACATCTAACTCCCTCTTAAATATAGCCAATGAACTGGCCTCAACTACCCTCTGTGGCAGAGAGTTCCAGAGATTCACCACTCTCTGTGTGAAAATAGTTCTTCTCATCTCGGTTTTAAAGGATTTCCCCCCTTATCCTTAAGCTGTGACCCCTTGTCCTGGACTTCCCCAACATCGGGAACAATCTTC
This sequence comes from Leucoraja erinaceus, assembly GCF_028641065.1. Taxonomy (NCBI): domain Eukaryota; kingdom Metazoa; phylum Chordata; class Chondrichthyes; order Rajiformes; family Rajidae; genus Leucoraja; species Leucoraja erinaceus. The sequence goes on along the minus strand of NC_073381.1, from coordinate 7,444,138 downwards.
CTGCATCTACCCTGTCCAACCCCTTAAGAATTTTGTAAGTTTCTATAAGATCCCCTCTCAATCTCCTAAATTCTAGAGAGTATAAACCAAGTCTATCCAGTCTTTCTTCATAAGACAGTCCTGACATCCCAGGAATCAGTCTGGTGAACATTCTCTGCACTCCCTCTATGGCAATAATGTCCTTCCTCAGATTTGGAGACCAAAACTGTACGCAATACTCCAGGTGTGGTCTCACCAAGACCCTGTACAACTGCAATCGACAATAGCTCAGGAGTAGACCATTCGGCACTTAGGGCCAGCACTGCCATTCATTGTGAACATGGCTGATCATCCACAATCAGTACCCCTCCATTTCTGCCTTCTCCCCATATCCCTTGACTCCGCTATCTTTAAGAGTCCTATCTATCTCTCTTGAAAGCATCCAGAGAACTGGCCTCCACAGATTCACAACTTTCTGGGTGAAAAAGTTTTTCCTCATCTCCGTTCTGAACAGCCTATCCCTTATTCTTTAAAATAATTCTTATATAGAGTATATATATTCTTATATGCAGTACATGGGCAGAACAATAGTCAATGTGGACAATATCAAAAACTGTAAATAAAGGAAAATATAGTTGTCATTTGGAACCAAGGAATGGTTTAGTGTAGTTTAGTTTAGTTTATTGTCATGTGCATCAAGGAACAGTTAAAAGCTTTTAGTTGCGTGCTACCCAATCATCAGAAAGACTATACATGATTACAATCGAGCTGTTCGCTGTGTACAGATACATGATAAATAGAACCACATTTAGTGTGAGATAAAGTCCACTGAAGTCCGATTAATGATAGCCTGAGTGTCACCAACAAGATAGATGGCAGTTCAGGATCACTCTCTGGTTGTGGTAGGATGATTCAGTTGCCTGATAACAGCTGGGAAGAAACTGTCCCTGAAACTGTAGTTGTGCACTTTCACACTTCTGTACATCTTGCCTGACGGGAGAGGGGCGGGGGGTGGAGAAGGAGTTCGAACACACTAGTAAAGATGAATTGAAGTTATCTTGGGGTTATGATAAACCTTCAACTTAACAAATGCATCACTAAGGGGCAGTAATATTCACAACAGACAAAGCGCTGTACAATAAGCCAAATCAGCAGAGTATCTGTCATATGCTGAGAGAATACTCTGCTGAGAGAATATAAATTGTCTCTGCTGTGTGGGATAGTGCGAATGTATCGCTGAACGGCACGGGCTCGGCGGGCCTGTTTCCGCACTGTATCTCTGAAGTCTAGAGTCTAAAGTCTCAAACAGACCCTGTATCAGCAGGTTTTTCTCTGGGTGTTCCAGTTTCTGCAGTTGTATAGAGCCCTATTGAGACCACACCTAGAGTAGTGTGTGCAGTTTTGGTCCCCTAATTTGAGGAAGGACATTCTTGCTATTGAGGGAGTGCAGCGTAGGTTTACAAGGTTAATTCCTGGGATGGCAGGACTGTCATATGCTGAGAGAATAGAGCGGCTGGGCTTGTATATTCTGGAGTTCAGAAGGATAAGAGGGAACCTTCTTGAGACATATAAGATTAATAAGGGTTTGGGCACGCTAGAGGGAGGAAGTATGTTCCCGATGTTGGGGGTGTCCAGAACCAGGGGGTGTCCAGAACCAGGGGTTATCCAGAACCAGGGGCCACAGTTTAAGGATAAAGGGTAGGCCATTTAGAACGGAGACGAGGAAACACTTTTTCACACAGAGAGTTGTGAGTTGTGGAATTCTCTGCCTCGGAGGGCGGTGGGGGCCAGCTCTCTGGATACTTTCAAGAGAGAGCTAGATAGTGCTCTTAAAGATAGCGGAGTCAGGGGATATGGGGAGAAGGCAGGAATGGGGTACTGATTGTGCATGATCAGCCATGATTACATTGAATGGCGGTGCTGGCTCAAAGGGCCGAATGGCCTACTCCTGCACCTATTGTCTATTGTCTATTGTCTATTGTCTATTGTCTATTGTTTCCTCCCACACTCTGAAGACGTACAGGTTTCTAGATTAATTGGCTTTGGTAAAATTATAAATTGTCTCTGCTGTGTGGGATAGTGCTAATGTATCGTTGAACGCCACGGGCTCGGCGGGCCTGTTTCCGCACTGTATCTCTGAAGTCTAGAGTCTAAAGTCTCAAACAGGCAGACTTTTGTCCAATGAGCCGAGACAGCAGGGTACACATCAGGGTCAAATTGTATCATTCTTTAGTGAACATTTGTTTTTTTAATTCATGGTCCACTTTCGTCATGGATGCACAGGAGTGCAATGGTTCAGCCAAGAATCACATGGTGGGTCTGTAAATCAGGCTAGCCGCAGAAACTTCACTCTTCTCACCTTGTGAAGAAGTAGCCGAGAGATTGTCCAGTGGTGACATGATAATAAATTTAGGGGAAAGCATGCACGCGGAATAAATTAAGATGCACTTGTGAGGGAAGGACAAAGGGCTGTAGATTCACACTAGAGACACAAGGAACTGCAGATGCTGGTTCGCAAAAAAAAAAAGACACAACGTGCTGGAGTAACTCAGCATGACTGGCAGCAACTCTGGGAGACATTTCGGGTCGGGACCCTTCTTCAGACTCAACGTGGATGGGTAATCAGTTCATAAGTGATTGGAGCAGTATTAGGCCATTTGGCCCATCAAGTCTACTCCACCATTCAGCCATGGAAGATCTTTCTTTCCCTATCTTAACCTTATTCTCCTGCCTTTCCCCATAATCCCTGACACCCCTTACTAATGAAGAAACTGTATCTGTATCTTGATGTACAATCACCATCACTGGTTGTCGCATACGTTAGGAGGGTCACGTCTATCTATCTCTGCCTTAAAAAATATCCATTGACTTGGCCTCCACAGCCTTCTGTAGCAATGAATTCCACAGATTCACCGCCCTCCTCCTCATCTCCTTCGTAAAGGAAAGTGACGTTTCTCCCAAGGATCTCAACCCGAAACGTCACATCCTTGTTACTCCAGCACTTTATATAGCCACCATGTGGTGGAGGGGGTGGATGTGGAGTACAATTGGCCTCTCTGTTAGGAATGCTTGCGGTTCATTGCAGCAGAAACAACGGCCAGCTCCTCATGTAGAAACAAAGAACTACAGATGTTAGTTAATACCTAAGGTTGGCAGTTACCTGCTCTGATTTGTCCTATTTCTCTCACTTTTGGTTTCTGCCCGAATGTTCGTCAGACGGGGAATGAAACCGCTGGAGACAGATGCACACACACAAGGGGAGACGTGGAGAGTGAGGGTGAACTGGTGTAATAGCCAGAAAAAGCAGCCTACCAGAGAACTGGGAGAAATTCAGAGTCCAGCAGAGGAGGACAAAGGGCTTAATTAGGAAAGGGAAAATAGATGATGAAAGAAAACTGGCAGTGAACATAAAAACTGACTGCAAAAGCTTTTATAGATATGTGAAGAGAAAGAGATTAGTTAAAACAAATGTAGGTCCCTTGCAGTCAGAAACAGGTGAGTTGATCATGGGGAACAAGGACATGGCAGACCAATTGAATAACTACTTTGGTTCTGTCTTCACTAAGGAAGACTTAAATAATCTGCCGGCAATAGCAGGGGACCGGGGGTCAAATGAGATGGAGGAACTGAGTGAAATCCAGGTTAGCCGGGAAGTGGTGTTAGGTAAATTGAATGGATTAAAGGCCAATAAATCCCCAGGGCCAGATAGGCTGCATCCCAGAGTACTTAAGGAAGTAGCCCCAGAAATAGTGGATGCATTAGTGATAATTTTTCAAAACTCTTTAGATTCTGGAGTAGTTCCTGAGGATTGGAGGGTAGCTAATGTAATCCCAATTTTTAAAAAGGGAGGGAGAGAGAAAACGGGGAATTACAGACCAGTTAGTCTAACGTCGGTAGTGGGGAAACTGCGAGAATCAGTTATTAAAGATGGGATAGCAGGACATTTGGAAAGTGGTGAAATCATTGGACAAAGTCATGGATTTATGAAAGGTAAATCATGTCTGACGAATCATATAGAATTTTTCGAGGATGTAACTAGTAGAGTGGATAAGGGAGAACCAGTGGATGTGTTATATCTGGCCTTTCAAAAGGCTTTCGACAAGGTCCCACATAAGAGATTAGTATACAAACTTAAAGCACACGGTATTGGGGGTTCAGTATTGATGTGGATAGAGAGCTGGCTGGCAGACAGGAAGCAAAGAGTAGGAGTAAATGGGTTCTTTTCACAATGGCAGGCAGTGACTAGTGGGGTACCGCAAGGCTCAGTGCTGGGACCCCAGCTATTTACAATATATATTAATGATTTGGACAAGGGAATTGAAGGCAACATCTCCAAGTTTGCAGATTACACGAAGCTGGGGGGCAGTGTTAGCTGTGAGGACGATGCTAGGAGGCTGCAAGGTGACTTGGATAGGCTGGGTGAGTGGGCAAATGCATGGCAGATGCAGTATAATGTGGATAAATGTGAGGTTATCCACTTTGGTGGCCAAAACAGGAAAGTAGATTATTATCTGAATGACGGCCGATTAGGAAAAAGGGGGATGCAACGAGACCTGGGTGCCATGGTACACCAGTCATTAAAAGTAGGCATGCAGGTGCAGCAGGCAGTGAAGAAGGCGAATGGTATGTTAGCATTCATAGCAAAAGGATTTGAGTATAGGAGCAGGGAGGTTTCTACTGCAGTTGTACAGGGTCTTGGTGAGACCACACCTAGAGTATTGCGTACAGTTTTGGTCTCCTAATCTGAGGAAAGACATTCTTGCCATAGAGGGAGTACAGAGAAGGTTCACCAGACTGATTCCTGGGATGTCAGGACTTTCATATGAAGAAAGACTGGATAAACTCGGCTTGTAGAAACATAGAAATTAGGTGCAGGAGTAGGCCATTCGGCCCTTCGAGCCTGCACCGCCATTCAATATGATCATGGCTGATCATCCAACTCAGTATCCCGTACCTGCCTTCTCTCCATACCCTCTGATCCCCTTAGCCACAAGGGCCACATCTAACTCCCTCTTAAATATAGCCAATGAACTGGCCTCGACTTCCCTCTGCGGCAGAGAGTTCCAGAGATTCACCACTCTCTGTGTGAAAAAAGTTCTTCTCATCTCGGTTTTAAAGGATTTCCCCCTTATCCTTAAGCTGTGACCCCTTGTCCTGGACTTCCCCAACTTCGGGAACAATCTTCCTGCATCTAGCCTGTCCAACCCCTTAAGAATTTTGTAAGTTTCTATAAGATCCCCTCTCAATCTCCTAAATTCTAGAGAGTATAAACCAAGTCTATCCAGTCTTTCTTCATAAGACAGTCCTGACATCACAGGAATCAGTCAGGTGAACCTTCTCTGCACTCCCTCTATGGCAATAATGTCCTTCCTCAGATTTGGAGACCAAAACTGTACGCAATACTCCAGGTGTGGTCTCACCAAGACCCTGTACAACTGCAGTAGAACCTCCCTGCTCCTATACTCAAATCCTTTTGCTATGAAAGCTAACATACCATTCGCATTCTTCACTGCCTGCTGCACCTGCATGCCTACCTTCAATGACTGGTGTACCATGACACCCAGGTCTCGCTGCATCTCCCCCTTTTCCTAGTCGGCCACCATTTAGATAATAGTCTGCTTTCCTGTTTTTGCCACCAAAATGGATAACCTCACATTTATCCACATTATACTGCATCTGCCAAACATTTGCCCACTCACCCAGCCTATCCAAGTCACCTTGCAGTCTCCTAGCATCCTCCTCACACCTAACACTGCCCCCCAGCTTAGTGTCATCCGCACTTGTACTCGCTAGAATTTAGAAGATTGAGGGGGGATCTTATAGAAACTTACAAAATTCTTAAGGGATTGGACAGGCTAGATGCAGGAAGATTGTTCCCGATGTTGGGAAGGTCCAGGACAAGGGGTCACAGTTTAAGGATAAGGGGAAAATCTTTTAGGACCGAGGTGAGGAAGACATTTCTCACACAGAGCACAGGGGGGGGGGGGGGCACTCAGCAGGGCCGGTTCGGAGCCGCTATAGCTCTGGGAAAGAAGCTGTTCCTGAGTCTGGAGGTGCGGGCGTAGAAGGCCTTGTAACGTCTGCCGGAGGGAAGTAGTTCGAACAGACCGTTACAAGGGTGTGAGGAGTCTTTATGGATGCTGACGGCCTTCCTGAGGCACCGTGTGTGGTAGATGCCCTCCAAGGCTGGTAGCTGTATCCCAATGATCCTCTGCGCTCTGTGGACGACACGCTGAAGAGCTCTCCTCTCCGCCTCCGTGCAGCTGAGTTACCACACAGAGATGCCATACGATAGTATGCTCTCTGTCGTGCAGCGGTAGAAGGTTAATGGTAACATGGTAATCGTGTTATGTGCGGGGATCACTGGTCGGTGCGGACTTGGTGGGCCGAAGGGCCTGTTTCCGCTCTGTATCTCTAAACTAAAACTAAAAGGAAAAAAAATTAAATGCATTGAAAAAATATTTTTCATTGGACTGGCTATTATTGCAAAGTAGTTGCACAGTGGATTTGCCCAAATTCTAATGACACCATTGCTATTCCAGTAACATCGGTCTCGAGAAACACACGGTTTTAATATTAACTCATTTGTTTGCAAAGCACTGAAAGCTGACGTCATGTAAAGCTGAGGCACTTGATTACTAGTTCAATTAACATTCGACCTCAAGCAGAAGTGCTGGTCTGAATACCAAACATGGGAGCTCGGGGCAGTTAATGTAGTTAGTTTGGAAAAAGACTGCCACGCATATACCTGCCAACGAGGACTGATGGCTAATTTATAGACTCTGGGTAACACCTGTCTGAACAGTCCAGGAAGCGGATGAGAAAAGAGGAATATAAAACAAAAATTGTGATGTTCACTTGATTGGCACAGTTATATGGAACCATGATTCACTTAGAGTTTCATCCTGACATTCTTTACATGTGAAGCGAAATTCTGAGGGCTTTTTAATCCCTTTGATAGATTTCATCAATGGAGGACTGGTGTAGTAGTTTTTCGCGACTGGTTTATTGGTGTTCGACACACTCCTTCTTTCTGCTATGAGAGGGAGTTTCTTAGTCAGAGGAATTCTTTGCCACAGAAGGCTGTGAAGGCCAATGGATGTTTCTAAGGCAGAGATAGATACATTCTTGATTAGTACCGGAGTCAGGGATGATGGGGAGAAGGCAGGAGAATGGGGTTTTGAGAGGGAGAGATAGATCAACCACGATTGAATGGTGGAGTAGACTTGATGGGCGAATTGCCTAATTCTGCCCCGATGACTTATGACCTTATGACCTTATCTTATAGAAACTTACAAAATTCTTAAGGGGTTGGACAGGCTAGATGCAGGAAGATTGTTCCCGATATTGGGGAAGTCCAGGACAAGGGGTCACAGCTTAAGGATAAGGGGGAAATCCTTAAAAACCGAGATGAGGAGAACTTTTTTCACACAGAGAGTGGTGAATCTCTGGAATTCTCTGCCACAGAGGGTAGTCGAGGCCAGTTCATTGGCTATATTTAAGAGGGAGTTAGATGTGGCCCTTGTGGCCAAGCTGATCAGAGGGTATGGAGAGAAGGCAGGTACGGGATACTGAGTTGGATGATCAGCCATGATCATATTGAATGGCGGTGCAGGCTCGAAGGGCCGAATGGCCTACTCCTGCACCTAATTTCTATGTTTCTATGTTTCTATGAGAGGGTCGGGTGCATATTGACTGGCTGCATCACGGCCTGGTTCGGCAACTTGAACGCCCAGGAGCGAAAAGAAGACTGCAAAAAGTTGTGACCACTGCCCAGTCCATCTCGGGTTCTGACCACTCCACCATCGAGGGGGTTTACCAGAGTCACTGCCTCAAAAAGGCAGCCAGCATCATCAGAGACCCACACCACCCTGGCCATGCACTCATTTCACCCCTGCCATTGGGAAGAAGGTACAGGAGCCTGAACCAGGTTCAGGAACAGCTTCTTCCCTACAACCATTAGACACTTCAACCTCAATAAGCTGTGAATTACAGAGACTATTATTTTTATTATTGTCTTTTTATTGCTTTATATATAAGTGTGTGTATTATATATATGTGTGTGTGTGTATTATATATACATATACATGTACATGTACGTGCACATACATGTACATATACATATATATATATATAATATACACAAACATATATATATGTGTGTGTGTATATGTGTGTGTGTGTGTGTTTGTGTGTGTGTGTGTGTGTGTGTGTGTGTGTGTGTGTGTGTGTGTGTGTGTGTGTGTGTGTGTGAGTATGTATATATGTACATACACTTTGTTTTCTCATTTATTATATTGTTTACAGTGTACTATGTTTACATATTCTGTTGTGCTTGCAGGTAAGAATTTCATTGTTCTACCTGGGACATATAACAATAAAACACTTTTAACTCTTAACTCTTGCCGCATTGATACAGTGACTGGATTTTAAAGGACAGATTGATGCAATGCGTGTATAACGCAGAGGATCTGAACACAAAGTGATGGAGTAACTCAGCAGGCCAGGCAGCCTCTCTGGAGAGAAGGAATGGGTGACGTTTCGGATTGTGACCCATCATCAGACCTGAATCAGATCTCAGTCTACCCAGAATGTGGACTATTGCTTTTCTCCAGGGAGTGGTGAATCTCTGGAACTCTCTGCCACAGAGGGTAGTTGAGGCCATTTCATTGGCTATATTTATGCCCCTGTCCCACTTAGGAAACCTGAACAGAAACCTCTGGAGACTTAGCGCCCCACCCAAGGTTTCCGTGCGGTTCCCGGAGGTTTGCAAGTGGTAGCCGGAGGTTTGCAGGTAGTGTGGAAGCAGGTAGGGAGACTGACAAAAAACCTTCGAGGAACCTCTGGGAACTGAACGGAAACTTTGGGTGGGGCGCAAAGTCTCCAGAGGTTTCCGTTCAGGTTTCCTAAGTGGGACAGGGGCATTAGATGTGGCTAAAGGGATCGGGGGTATGGAGAGAAGGCAGGTAAAGGATACTCAGTTGGATGATCAGCCATGATCATATTGAATGGCAGTGCAGGCTCGAAGGGCCGAATGACCTACTCCTGCAGCTATTTTCTATGTTTCTATGCTGCCTGTCCCGCTGAGTAACTCCAGCACTTTGTGGCTATCTTCAGTGTAAATCAACATCTGTATTTCCTTCTTACACAGAGGATGTGAAGAAGGGGTGTTTATGGCTTGTATTGTTTATTGGTTTAGTTTAGTTTAGTCAATGTAAATGTCATTGTTGCTTAATTAGAGTGAAAACATGAGAAAGATAAAATGTGGGAGGTATCAGTCAGCTTCCATTAGTTTAGTTTAGATTATTTTAGGACACTGGTTTAAGGTGAGGGGAAAAGGTTTAATGGGAACTTTTTACAATCATACCAAGCCAATTAACCTACAAGCCTGTACGTCTGGGAGGATCTCGGACAAAACCCACGCTGTCACGGGGAGAACATACAAACAGACAGCACCCGTCGTCAGGATCGAACCCGGGTCTCTGGCACTGTAAATTGGTGCTGTAAGGCAGCAACTCTACTGCTGCGCCACCATGTTTTCTCCAGGGATGCTGCATGACCTGTTGAGTTACTCCAGCACTTTGTGTCTATCTCTGAAAGAAGAACAGGGTTGCTTGCATTTACGAATGCCTTACATTAGCTCAGGGTATCCCAAGGCACTGAAAAAAAACCAAAGGAGTGCAGCTAATTAAATGGAGCATACGATAAAGCATACCAGACAATGAATTCCCTAATAACTCTATGTTTGTATTAATCATGAGTAGTTCAAACTACTAAAATATTCACTGCGTTCAATAGTTCAAACAATTTCTTAACTCATGGTTTCACAAATCCTTTAGTCACATACTGGCCGGCACGGTGGCGAAACGGTAGAGTTGCTGCCTTACAGCGCCAGAGATCCGGGTTCGATCCCCACTACAGGTGCTGTCTGTATGGAGTTTGTACATTCTCCCCGTGACCGCGTGGGTTTTCTCCAGGTTCTCTGGTTTCCTCCCACACTAGAAAGACGTGCAGGTTTGTAGGTTAATTGGCTTGGTATAAATGTAAATTGTCCCTAGTGTGTGTAGGTTAGTGTTAGTGTGCTTTATATAACTGAAGAAACTCTTGCTATCCTCTTTTATATTATTAGCTACGGTGGCTCAGCACTTCAACTCCCCCTCCCATTCCGTATCCGAACTCTCTGTCCTGGGTCTCCTCCATGGCCAGAGCGAGCAACACGGGAAATTGGAGAAACAGCACCTCATATTCCGCCTGGGGAGTCTGCATCCTGGGGGCATGAACATTGAATTCTCCCAATTTTGTTAGCCCTTGCTGTCTCCTCCCCTTCCTCCCACCCTTCAGCCTTCGGGCTCCTCCTCCTCCCTTTTCCTTTCGTTTCCAGACTATCCTTACTGCACGTTCTGTGCTCAGGGTCAGTGTGCAAACGTGCCTTGGCAAAACCCTGCTTTCCCACCTCGATAACGGCCAAGTGTTCACCACGCAACTTTCCTTCACTGTTCTTTTTTTTCTCTTGATCTATATCTATCTATCTATCTATCTATCTATCTATCTATCTATCTATCTATCTATCTATCTATCTATCTATCTATCTATCTATCTATCTATCTATCTATCTATCTATCTATCTATCTTTCCCCCTCCCCCTCCCCCTCCCCCCGGCTCCAGGATGATCGCACCCCTCTTCAGGCCCCGCCTCAAGCCCTCCTCCGGCAGTTCATTCCATACACCCACTGTGTGAAAAGGTTACCCCTCAGATTCAGATCAGGATTCAGATTCAATTTAATTGTCATTGTCAGTGTACAGTACAGAGACAACGAAATGCGTTTAGCATCTCCCTTGAAGAGCGACATCGCAAACGATTTGAATTAAAAAATATATATATATAATAAGTGTCCGGGGGGGGGGGGGGGTGGTGATTGGCAGTCACCGAGGTACGTTGTTGAGTAGAGTGACAGCCGCCGGAAAGAAGCTGTTCCTCGACCTGCTGGTTCGGCAACGGAGAGACCTGTAGCGCCTGCCGGATGGTAGGAGGGTAAACAGTCCATGGTTGGGGTGAGAGCAGTCCTTGGCGATGCTGAGCGCCCTCCGCAGACAGCGCTTGCTTTGGACAGACTCAATGGAGGGAGCGAGGAACCAGTGATGCGTTGGGCAATTTTCACCACCCTCTGCAATGCCTTCCGGTCGGAGACAGAGCAGTTGCCATACCATACTGTGATGCAGTTGGTAAGGATGCTCTCGATGGTGCATCGGTAGAAGGTCACCAGGATCTGAGGAGACAGATGGACCTTCTTCAGTCTCCTCAGGAAGAAAGATTCCCAGCAAATCTTTCACCCCTTACCTTCAACCTATGTCCTTTTGTTTTTGATTCCCCTACTCTGGGCAAGAGACTCTGTGCGTCTACACGATTTGTTCCACTCGTGATTTTATACACCTCTATAAGATCATCCCTCATCCTCCTGCACTCCAAGTAATAGTCCTGGGCTGCTCAATCTCTCCCTATAGCTTAGATCCTCGAGTCCTGGCATCAGCCTTGTAAATCTCCTCTGCAATCTCAAAGTCTTGCTTTGGTAAACATTAGCCAAGGTTAATTTTCCTCTGATAATGAAGCGCTGGCTTGATTTCTCAATGATTGTTTTAGCTGTGTGTATAGTACTTAGAGGCTATCCTAAGACATCACATGTATAAATTCATTTGCAGGATAAATGACTCTAAAAATGTGATTATTGTTGCCTTGACAAGCATAAGGGTTAGCACTACACGCTACGAATCCCAGCTGTGGAGACACTGGTATTGTTGCCTTTGTTGTAGGACATTGATCATTCTTTTTAATCTGGATTTTTAACTTATGTATTGTGTTTTTAAATATATATAAATTATTATGTTTTTATAAGTGATATACTAAGATTTGATATGTATTTTATGATATTTAATATACAATGCATTTTTTAAAGTAATGTTGCCCCATGTCTGGACCTTGAGTCTGTAATAAAGTTTATTATTATTATTATTATTATTATTATTATTATTATTATTATTATTATTATTATTATGAACCCGATTCCCAGAGTTGTTCTAAACCAACAACTTTATAATGTAGAGGCAACATTACTACCTATTAACCAAGATAGGAAAATAAAGACTCATCATTTTCTGACATTTCAAGCTTATTTGAACAGCTGTGCTCCCTAATAAATAAACAGGAACGTTCTTGGACGGATGGTGTAATTTTGTTTGAAACGAATTAGGTTTTGTTTAGTTTAGTTTAGAGATACAGAGCGGAAACGGACTCTTCGGCTCACCGAGTCCGCGCCGATAGTGTACGCGGTGATCCCCGAACACTTTCACTATCCTACACACACTAGGAACAATTTTACATTGACACCATGCCAAATAACCTACAAACCTGTATGTCTTTGGTGTGTGGGAGGAAACGGTGAAAGCCCACGCTGGTCACGGGGAGAAGGTAAAAACTTGTACAGACGACTGTACAGTCAGGATCGAACCAGGGTCTCTGGCGCAGTAAGGCAGCAACTCTACCCGCTGCACCACCGTGCTGCCCAAAGCTCTTCAGAGTTACCAGCATTGTGGGATAGAATCATTTGCGTGTCGGAGAGAAAGCTTGGCTCTCAATCTGCCAATGTTTCCCTATTACAGTGTTTTCCTCCTGCTATGAATCTGATCTTTTCCCTTGGTTGGTATTTACCCAAATCCCTTTTGAAAGTTACGATTAAATCTGCAGCAATTGCCTTCCAGTTCAAAACAGCTTTCAGCTTAACACAAATCTCACCTTAGCTCCGTTCCTTTAGCCGATTGCCTCTTTGTATCCAAGAGTTCAGTTTAGTTCAGTTTACAGATGAAAACTCTTTCTCTGAGTTTTGAATTCCACAAGAGTCAGTGCTGGGACTGCTTCCCTTCACATTGTATATTCGCGATTTGGATAAGGGGATTCAAGGCTTGGTGGCCCAGTTTGCAGATGATGCTAAGATAGGTGGAGCAGCAGGCAGTGTAGAGGAAGCAATGACTCTGCAGAAGGATTGGACAGGTTGGGAGCGCTGGCAGATGAAATTCAGTATAGCAAAGTGCGGAGCCATGCATTTTAGTACTATGAGCAAAGACCTTGACTGTTTTCTAAATGGGGAATGAATCCAGAAATCGGAGGTGCAAAGAAACTTGGGAGTGCTAGTGCAGGACGCCCAGAAAGTTAATTTGCAAGTCGATTGGCAAGTAATTTGCAGTTGTACAGGGTCTTGGTGAGACCACACCTGGAGTATTGCATACAGTTTTGGTCTCCTAATCTGAGGAAAACATTCTTGCCATAGAGGAGTACAGAGAAGGTTCACCAGACTGATTCCTGGAATCTCTGGAATTCTCTGCCACAGAAGGTAAATTGAGGCCAGTTCATTGGCTATATTTAAGAGTGAGTTAGATGTGGCCCTTATGGCTAAAGGGATCAGGGGGTATGGAGAGAAGGCAGGTACAGGATACTGAGTTGGATGATCAGCCATGCTCATATTGAATGGCGGTGCAGGCTCGAAGGGCCAAATGGGCCTACTCCTGCACCTATTTTCTATGTTTTCTAGGAACGGTAGTAAAAAAGGCAAATTCAATGCTAGCATTTATATCAAGGGGACTGGAATACAAAAACAGGGATGTATTACTGAAGCTTAATAAAGCACTGGTCATGCTGATTTGGAGTACAGGTGCACAACCTTTTATCCGAAGATCCAAATAACGAAAACCTCCGAATAGCGACATTTTTTCAGTCCTTTGAAAAAAGGTCCTTGAAAAACGTTCACGGAGGGCGGCCCGCAGAGGTGACAGCGGAACCTCCGGTCGGTCCTCGAAGAAAGGGGAACTAAATCCCCATCCATAAAAGAGAAGGTGAGGGTATATTGCGCGGGGAGGGTTTAATAATTGACAATATGCTGCTGTCTGCCCGCTGAGTTAAAAAGTTCCCACGGTTAGACTCACGATACACAGTGTACGTGAGTCTTGCGTGGAACTTTTTTAACTCAGCGGGCAGGGAGCTGCAGATTGTCGCTCCCTTCAGTTTCACCCACCTACACCCCTCTGCTTCCCGGCCATGTTGTGACCCCTTCCCTCCCCTCTCCAGCTCCCCGCCCATTGCACTAGTAAAACCGGCGTGGGGGCTTTTGCACTGTCTTCCCACGTCGGCAATGCCAGTCCACCGGAGACGTCAGGACCAACGGACACCGACCCCCCAGGCCCACTGCAAGCACGGAGATCCCAGAATCAGCAACGTCATGCCCCGCTCCAACTCCAGAGGGACAGAAAAAGATGATGGTGCGCAAAGGTGCGTCTTGTTCTTGACGGGTCGCGCAGCTCGGGCTGTGGGGCGAACTGCCACTTGTCGCCGTAGCGGCCCATCGGGGAGCAGGATTCCTCTGGAGTTGGGGGTGGGGGGGGGGTGAGGGGGAGGGGGGGTATTGTGCTGTTTGAATCGCCCCCTGCTATCCCAGGGACAGGGGACATGACGTTCACCGAGGGCCAGGCCCCGCAGAGGTGACAGCGGAACCTCCGGTCAGTCCTCGACGAAATGGGAACTAAATCCCCATTCATAAAAGAGAAGGTGAGGGTACATTGACCGGGAGAGTAGGAATCCCAAGACAAAGTTGAGTGAGCGTTCACCGAGGGTGGCCCGCAGAGGTGACAGCGGAACCTCGGGTCGGTCCTGGAGAAAGGGGAACTAAAAAGAGAAGTGGAGGGTATATTGCCCGGGAGGGTATATCGCCTACCTGGAAGAAACCAGACATTTTTTTCCAGGATTTCATCTGCACACCAAAGCTCACGTTTGGCGCCTCTGCTGCACACGGATATAAGAGTGTGAAAATGGTCGCCTGTAGGCCGCCTTAGGGCATGTAGCCCCGCTAGGGTGACATGAGTGCGGAGGTGATTCACTGCTGCGGCCACATTTACAAATTCAGGAACTCATTCAACACACCTGCATTTCATACAGACATTTATTCTGCAAGAATAAACTACACTGAAGACTCAAAACTCGCGACCGAGGAACTGCCGGGATCAAGGCGCAACACTCGCGACCTTGCGGATATGAGCCGGGCACTCTCTAACCACTGAGCCAGCCATTAAAATCTACGCTAAAAAATTTCCATTCCGAACGAATACGACAAATTCCAAATTACGAAAAGTGTTGGTCCCAAGGCTGTCGGATAAAAGGTTGTGCACCTGTACTGTGAACAGATTTGAGCCCCATATCTGAGGAAGGATTTTGCTGGCTCTGGAGAGGGTCCCAAGCAAAGTCAAGTCCAGTTATGTCGTCACATACACCTACGGTAATGCGCATTGAAATGAATAAGTGGCAAATGTTTCGCGGACTTTGCGCAAAAAAAAAGACAAACAAACAAACAACAAACAAACTACAAACAGAATGGAACAAATAACATATTCTTTACTATTAATATTGTGGGCGGAAGGAAAAGGGAGAAAAAAAAAAAAAACACAGCAATTTTTTTTTAAAAAAAGCAGTAAAGCGGTACAGTAGAGTTTAGTCCCT